>NW_004797281.1:1322510-1327767 GCF_000002075.1 Aplysia californica | reverse complement strand
GTGTGTGTGTGTGTGTGTGTGTGTGTGTGTGTGTGTGACCGTGTGTGTGTGTGTGTATATGTATGTGACTGTGTGTGTGTGTGACTGTGTATGTCTGTGTGTGTGCGTATGTGTGTGTGTGTGCGTGACTGTGTGTCTGTGTGTGTGTGCGCGCGTGAGTGCGAAGCTCAACCTCACATTGCTCAACTTGCTAGCCGTGAAGAATATTTTTCCTAAACTGTTCGGCTAATATGACAATGTTTTAATATTCCAAGATATTCTAAAAGACGTCTATGTTTTTAAGTCGACATGACCTTAATGTTTTAGAAGAGATTGCACAGCTCAGATAGGATTAGAACGTCTAGTACCATAGGGCCAATCCTGTAATAGTAGCTTTCTGCGGCTCATATCATGACCTTTTCACGGGGAAATTAACCATAGAGTCTTCAAAAAGTGTGTTGGTATTTTGCGGAAACGAAACTCTATCGATGCTTCGAAAAGTGAGGTTATTTTGCGTTTTTTTCGAATACCTTTTGTGAATGTCTTTGTGTTTTGTAAATGCTTTTTGGGGTTGTTGTTTTTTTTGGGGGGGCGGGGGTGTTATAAGTCCAATAGAAACATTCGCTATTTTTAATTCACAAATTATAGCGTTATTTACTGTACATGCGATGGAAAACCCGAAGTGGGGCAAGATGGCCTCACATCATCATCCATTACACTTCAAATTTCATACAGCGAAAGTGGGAGTTTATTACGATAGCCTGCTATTAATTCTGGCAAAACCACCTGCTGTGCTTCGAGGGCAATATGCTTTTGAAGTATTTAGGATTTGACTGTTTAGTATTAATTGTTAAACGTAGTGAGCACTCCCGCGGGGTGTGTTTTTTAAAGTCTTGTTGGCTTATTTTATCATTCTGTCTCGTAATCACTGAATACAAAGCATTTATGTATTAACGTCAGTAGATTTAGATTTTTTAAATTAGATTCTCTAATTTAAACAAGTTATACGAAAATCCGTAAAAGTCTAAATGTCATACAAATGGTTCTACAAAAGCTTCGAATAGTCGTGAATAGAGGAAAGTCGTGAATACTGAATAGTAAAGTCGAATGGGCACAGCTCTAGTCCCAAAGCAGTCGACATTTAACTGGCTCTTTGTGTAAGGCTGTTAGAGCCTGAGGTTACCGACCAAGGGAAGGTCTAATGAACTCAGTAAGCCTCTTTTCTAGCAGGACTTAAAGGTTGCTGACCCAAAACATCTGAGCAAAATAGGCTCAGCTCTATATCCGTTGGCAGCGAAAATTTTATAATGAAGGAAAAGACACAGCTGAAAATGAGGATTCCCAACCTGTGACAAACACAGTCACACACACCCACACACGCACACACACAGACACACACACACACACACAGACACACACACACACACACGCACACAGACACACGCATACACACACACACACACACATACACACATATACACATACACATACACACAGACACATAAACACATACATACTAACAATCAATCCACATACAACTATCTACCACGAGTAGTGTGCTCATGCTATCATGAAAAATCTCATCTTCACAATGCTAATAAATCTATCAAAGTTTAAGAAAGGACTGGGCCAAATGTATCCCTTCAGCATTGCAGAACTATTTCTAATCATGCTAGCGGTTAAAATTGAAATCTTCTTTTAGAATACAATGGATTCATATTATAATATTGAGCAGGAGATATAATAAAGCAATGTTGAAACATATTTTGAACTATTATACACAACCCAGAAACACGAATTTCCGTAACATTATATAGTGTGCATGATGTCTGTTTATCTTTGTACGTTACCAACAGAGGAAACATTTTGAATATCTGTTTAAAATTCAAAGTTCTTACATATTAATGTGAAAGTGCTTCAAAATGTATCTTTGAGTGGTGTTAAATGACCAAATTGCGAGTTTGCATGAATTATAATAACTTCATCCTCTAACACTTTTAGCGTGGCTTGTTTTTTTGCTGTATGGGTAATATCAGTTGAAAAGAAATAGATAGAGAGATTATAAATGGATAGACAGTTATATAGTTAGTTAAATAGATAGATAGACAGATAGACAGACAGAGAGACAGATAGATAGATAGATAGATAGATAGATAGATAGATAGATAGATAGATAGATAGATAGTTTCTTGTGTACAGACTTTGTTGCCATGTTCACCCAAAAAAGACAACACTTCCGAAGCTCTCCGTAAGTCGTCACCACACATATTTTTGGCTTTTAAGCATGCTGCCAAAACAAAAAAGAACCCTGAAGTTGTCACAATTGTTGTTAATAGGCATACCAGACACTGAAGAATCCTCCTTGTTGCCTACGTTGGGACCAATGTGAGAACAGACGATGAGTGTCCACAGAAACCAGATTCGACACCGCCTCGTCCAGGGAGATAACTGGCCCATCTCAGAAAATATCTTGTCCATCGTGTATAATTGATGTTGTTTCCTTTTTTTTCAAGATGACGATAATGATCGTTGCGTACTTTTTAAACAGCGAATGTTTGAAATATGTAAGTCTAGTAAACAGAGAGTCACACGTCGGTGGTGGAAACCTTTGAAGGTGATGGTGTAATAATCGTCGAATACTTTTCACAGGACGAATATAAATCTAGTAAACAGAGTCACATATCCATGTTGGTATCTTTTGAAAAACGTTGATAATAACTTGAGTAATTTTAAAACCGCGAATATTCGAAATATATAAGTCTAGCAAACAGAGACTTAGAAGTCCATGCTGATAACTCTTGAAGATGATGGTAATATTACCACAGATAAATTTTCAAACAGCGCATACACTGTTTTTGAAATATATTTTAAGTCTAGTAAGCAGAAATGTCACACATCCATATTGGAAATCTTTTGAAAATGATAATAATAATAGTTAAGTAATTTTCAAAAGGCGAGTATTTGCAATATTATACGTTTAGTAAACCAAGAGTCATTCATCTAAATTAGTCATTTTTGAAAATGAAAATAAATATCGTTGATTAATTTTCAAACAGCGAGTTTAATATTCAAATAACGAGTACTTGAAAGTTGTGTCTAATAAACAGGCATTTACACGTCCTAGTTTAAAACTGTTAAAGATGATAATACGCGTCTCGAGTAGGTTTCAAACAGGTATGTTTAGTCAGCAGACAGATAAAAGTCGATGTTGGTAACTGGGCGTCAGTATGATTAATGAAAAAGTTCGCGAATGGAGAATTTAATACTGCCCTCCAAAGCCAGCTCTTCTATTGATTCTCCTTCTCACGAAAGAGTGACTTCCCTTATCAAAAGATTATCTCTACGGAAATATTTTTTCCGTCACATTACAAGTGTGAGGCATTGTGGGGAAATCAGTCGATAATCAAAATAATGAAATCGAAGAAATCAGCATTTTTTTATTTTTTTATTTATTAATTTTTTTACATCAATTTTTTAATTTTAAAAAAAAACATTTTTGGGAGGGGGGGGGGGGGGTTGGCAGATGGGCAATTGTATTCTAATTTTCTTTTTTTTTTTGGCTGAACACTCTTTATGTCAATTAAAAGTCCCATTTTCTTGTGAATTTTACTGAAAAACATTGATTAAAGGCACAGAAAAAGTAAATTTTCAGTTTCCAAGGACTCTCAGGTTTTGGAAGTGACGGCCATTTTCTCGCTAATTTTATCTCTGAAACCAGGGGACCCTTACCTCCTTCAATCGCAAATATTTTGACTTCTATTTAAAATAGATGGATAATTTTTCAACTAAAGGAAGGCGAATGAACAGGCTTTAAGATATTACCAATAAGCACATATGCTCAAAAATTGACGAGCGCCTGATTCCTCCACGTCGTGACACAATATAATTATAACCTCTCACCCCTTTGACGTAACAAGTCGGTGTCGTCTACCTTAACGTCTGCTCTTATACGCTGGAATTACTTATAGAATTTTATAACTCCCTGTAATCTTCCGATTGCGTGCTATTAAACCACCTTGTTTAATGGTAACGAAGAGGGTGATTAACCTAATCCAAGGCCAAGAGAAGCGAAACTAGTAAAACAGAACGGAATATGTCAGAAAGCATCACTAAGTTGCCTTAATGTTTTGCTTTCTTTTGATTTCTACGTGTCTCTCGACAGATCGCGACCTTAGAATTACAATGTTTTACCTGCTCAGAGCCCAGTTTTGAGAAATATAACGTCAAAGGTTTGAGAGTTTCACACCACGTCATATAAAACTTTTTCGAATGCGCTTCTTTGAATATCTTGATAACGACTGTGAATAATCTTTGGATTCTGATAGAACTAATAGAATATTTCGTTTCTGACCTCATTGTCGTAGTATCTCAAAGCAGTCTAAAAAGTCACTAATGTCAGATAGATCTTTGTCTTTCTGAGGTAGTCAGATGGCGACATTTTCCTAAATGTCAACAATCCAGAATGAGAAATCGTGCCGTCGGCCATTTTTTTTTAAATTTTTAAAAAAATTAAATCGCGTTGCTTGTACCTGGATATACTATATTGTGAAGGCAATGCATACGTAATATTAAGTTAAAGGATTAACTATATGGGACAAACAAAACAAAACAAACTACCAAAAAAAAAACCCCCCAACAAAAGACAAGTAAGCGAACACCTTTAAGAGTTTTGCGCCTTAGAACTACTTTTCTTCTTTTAATGAAAAGTACTTGTAGCGGCGGTGGTCTAGGAGTTAGGCCGTTGTGCTTATACTCGAGACGTTGTAGGTTTGAATCGCGTTTTAAGGTGCCCAACGCTGCGTTCTTTGGAAGGCATTTCATATGACTTTTGCTCGCTTCACTCAGATGGGAATGGGTACCCAGCTACAGACAGCAAATAATCTTTACAGTTCGTCAGACTTCAAGCTTCTAATTCCCACCTGGTTAAAGTGAGGAGAGTTCGTTTCCCAAGTATACAGCGTCGGGCTTCTGACGGGATTCAAACCCACAGCCTTACGTTTGCAAGTCCGAGAACGTAATCACTTCGCCAACTTTTTAGACGGGTGTTAACATTTAAAATCAAGGGGGAAAATAACAACACAAAAACAGCCCTGGCTTAGGTCTAGTCTCACCCCAGGCTAGAGCTGGTTGGCAGAAAAAAGGATACAAATAATATAATGTTGGAATTGGAAGTGTACAATTAGATAATTATAATCATGCAACATTTTCATCCTCCTCGTTTTCCGACAATCCACTTTTATGCCATCACCAACAACCAACCTACAGTCACCCTTGCCCC
>NW_004797281.1:1311652-1321749 GCF_000002075.1 Aplysia californica | reverse complement strand
TATATATATATATATACACGCGCACACACACACACACACACACACACACACACACACACACACTCACAAAAATGGGGATGTGGACAGTGGTCGTCTGTACGGGGGATTGTCTTGTACAGGGGACCCTCAGAGCAGTTTAGCGGGTACTCGATCAAACATAGTTCATTCTTACACTTGTCAATTGAACCCACGATTCAGTGTGCGACTGCAAAACGATTAACCATAACACAATGGAGTGGAAGAATACAAAAACATTAGAGTGAACAATGGTAAATTTTGTGCCGCAACGTTGTGGAATCAGGCTTTCATCAATTTTGGGGCATGTATCATTTTAAAGCTTATCAATTTGTCTTGCTTTTGATAAAAAAATATCCATTTATCTCGAACACAAGATATTTGCCAAAGAAGGAGGTGATGGGGCTCCCCTGTTTTTAGAGGCAACATTAGGGGGGAAAAAGGACATGAAAGGTAGCCCAACAACAAAAATTCCATAAACATTCACACATTTTCGGAAAAATGCAAGTTTCTTCACTTTGATAAATTTGACGACCGCCTGATTACACAATGCTGAGGATGTCGTATTTAGTGTCCTGTATGCAGTGTCTAATCAAACACGTCACAACATGGGTCGGGAGAGAGTAGGCGTTGCTGGGTTTGTGGAAGTGACAGTGCGCGCGCGCGCGCGCGTGTGTGTGTGTGTGTGTGTGTGTGTGTGTGTGTGTGTGTGTGTGTGTGTGTGTGTTTTATATTACTGGGTTCGAGCGGGTGTTGGTGGTAAAACAACACAGTACGCTATAAATCCTTGCTTGTAAAACCAACATTAAAGTTCCAACAACGTAAATGTCGCTTTAATTGAGCATTAATTTACACACTACACTCGGGGATTCACTTCCAGCATACCATACTAAAATGTGTCACGACGCGGTGGAATCATGCTCTCGTCAATTTCTGGGTATGTAGAGTTATTGGTATCGTCTTAAAGCTTTTTCATTTATCTTACTTTTTGTGAAAAACATACCCATCTATCTTGAGCAGCAGAGAAGATATTTATGAATGAATGAAGTAAGTTCACTTGGTTTCAGCGGTAATAATATCGAGAAAATTGCCGCCAAAGTTTGGTAGCTTCAATTGCTATAGAGTCCTTGAAAACTGAAAAATTACATGTTTTGATCTTTTAATCAACGTTTCTCAATATAATTCACAAAGAAATGTGTTTTTATTTGGACATAAAAAAGTTGCATAAAAAAACAAAACAAAATATGATTAAAATTGCGAAACTGGTAGGAAAATGACTGTTTCTCCAATTGTGTTATTTTTAACAAACGCCTGATTTCACCACTAAGCCTCTCAAATGGTATCACGAACTAACATTAGTAGCGGACTCCGTTGCTCTACACAATGGATTACCGTCTGGAACGACAACAGCTTTCTTTTTTAAAAAAAATACTCAGTTAGTATTACTTAAACAACGTAACCGACGCAGAATGTGTAATACCTAGGGCAGAGCACATGTTTCCCTCCACCTTCAAACCCCCCCCCCACCCTTTTTTTTTGTCCTCCCTCCTTTCATTCTTCTCCGACTGGGTACCCATTTTGTTGGAATTGGAGCGAGCTACAAGCTCTAACAGTAAATGGGACAATTCAAATCACTGCGTGATTCAAACCCCTTCTGACTTTTACGGCGTTTAAGTCAGCAGATTTTCGTTATCAAAAAAGAAGAAAAAAAAACAAACAAACCCCAAAAACGTAGAGTAAATTAACGCACTTTAATAGTTGTTTTGCCGGGGTTTTTTTTGTTTTTTTGTTTGTGTGTGTGTGGGGGGGGGGGGTGTTATTTGTGTGTATGTTGATGTTAATCTAAAGAGCGTATATGTATGCAAGTTTAATATGCACTTGTATTTTGTATTGTGATGTAGCAGAGTAAAACACCTACAGCTACATTTTTCTGGAGAGGTACGTAACCAATGGTAATCATTATCATTATTATCATTATTTTCTTCTTCGTCTTCTTCTTCTTCTTCTTCTTCTTCTTCTTCTTCTTCCCCCCGCTTCCTCCTCCTCCTCCTCCTCCTCCTCCTCCTCCTCCTCCTCCTCCTCCTCCTCCTCCTCCTCTTCTTCTTCTTCTTCTTCTTCTTCTTCTTCTTCTTCTTCTTCTTCTTCTTTTTCTTCTTCTTCTTCTTCTTCTTCTTCTTCTTCTTCTTCTTCTTCTTCTTCTTCTTCTTCTTCTTCTTCTTCTTCTTCTTCTTCTTCTTCTTCTTCTTCTTCTTCTTCTTCTTTTTCTTCTTCTTCTTCCACTTCTTCTTCTTTTTCTTCTTCCTATTATTATTATTATTATTATTGTTATTATTATTATTACTATTATTGTTATTATTATTATTATTATTATTATTATTATTATTATTATTATTATTATTATTATTATTGTTATCATTATTATAATTATTACTATCACTATTATTATTACATTTGTACTGTTTTATTTCATGAAGGGAAGGTCAACATTGCATCGACTTTAACGGTCAAAATAACGGATGTTTACGCTTATCACCGGCTATTACAATATTCTCAGATTGTTTTTATCTCTTATTAACGGCCACAATCAAAAATAAATACAATTGTTTATTTTTCCTCTTAGAAAAGCTTCATTCATCCCTCTGACTGATTGATTGACAGTGTTAATGTGTTGAGCTCTCATCAACACGGTAATATATCTCTGTTAAGCAGTTCACTTGTTCGCTTTTAAGCACAAAGGGCTATCACGAAAAATGCTGTTTTAAGAAAATCGCAGCAAAAGTTTTTGCCCCTTGCACAACTTCTTCAAAAAAGAATGAGAGTTTTTTCTATAACCAAATAAATATACACACCAACGAAACCAAACTTCTCCTATTATAGGTAGGGCAATGCCCATTTTTGGTGTAGGTCAAAATTTCTGGAAACCCCCAAAATCTGGGTTAACCCGCTTGTCCTTAAAAGTGACCAATTGTTCTAGGCCCAAAATACAAGAATTCCCAGGAGTGACTTGGTAAAAAATTCATGTTTTATTCGTTAAACAATTGTTCTTTCAGTATTTGGTTTTCTTTTCTTGTGTAAACGTTTTTAGAATTCGGATTTCAACAAGATAATTCTTAACCACATACATGCAACGATACCGCAAATTTAAAAAACGAGTAGGAGTAAGACAGATAGTCCAGATGGACAGAGACAACCGAGGGAACGAAAAGAAGGACCTACAAGTAGCGCCCACCAACCACCCGCTAAAGACTGTGGTTCTTGAAGAACTATTACCTCCCTAACCTGAAAATATCTGTGCACTCTGTGCATCATTTTGGGGCAATTGAAATATGTATTGTGTTTCTTCGATTCTTATTACAACAAAGCATTTAATTTTTACATTCATTTTTTAACACATGTATGTAGGACTCCAGGGCCAACCCGTATATAATAGAGTCTACCCATGGTAAAACGACCACATAATGATGTTTAAATTTGACGTAATAAAACTTTAATAATATACATTGTGGGATAAGCCTGAGTAGTTTTTTACATTTAGTATAATGTGGTTTGGGTCGGAGGCCGTGACAACGATTATATACGGGGTGCCCATTGGGGGACGGGTCTGATCCGGTCGGGGAGGTTTGCTAGCCAGATTGAGGGCGCAAAGAGGCTATCGTGGCACCAGCCGCGCCACAAAAACAAAAGCATTTATTTTGTTTTCAGGCGACGAGTGGGGTGATCGCCCCCGACACGACCTAACCAGACCCGATCTCATCCACAAAGGGCACCCGATATTACAAAACGAGTGTGCAGCCTTGACTTATCAGGTGACGTAATATAGTTTATCACCTCATGGACATACGTTCAATTCTTTATGAGGCGGTCTGCTTGGAACTTGCTTGTATCGGTATCTAAGCAGAAAGACGCAAAAACTCGATTGACAAAACAAGCAACAGCTTCTTTACTTGAAATAGAACGCATGTCCTCTGTCTGCAGTAGCGAAGAACATTTTAAAAAAAGTTTTAGTAAAGGTTTTACGGCGCTCGCAACTGCATAAGGTCATATTATTATTATAAGCGCCAGAAGATTAGAGGTGTTACAAGAGAGTAACAAACATAAAAAAGAATAAGGGGAGATAAGGACGATAGATGTTTGAGAGTGATACGAAATAAGAAGCAAACCACACCAGAGCACCCTCCAGAAGAAAGTAATCATCATGCAACAGACCCGGAGAACCCGTATTTATTTGTGACGCGGATCAAGTTCCCTGGCGATGCAGTTAGATTTGACGGAGACTGGACTCACGTTACCTTGTCAAGACTAACAATGACAACCCTGACGGTCATAGACGGCGATCTTGTAGGTATCAGATGTTCCTGTCAGTATCGCATTCCGGTGATTGATCTCATTATCCAGGGGATGCGTACAATTCAGGAAATTTGTTTCTTTCTACAAAATCAATACAAGTCTGCGTGAAGCCCATCCTCCCACCTTGAAATTATTTTGTATCAAAAATCAAAACGCATTAAAAGCGTATTTCGTAAATGACGACAATCCGATCCAAACATGGTCCCACGGGCAGTGGAGACTATGGATGTGCGTACCAGGTAAGTTACCGCGAGTTCCGCGTGGTGTATGGTGTGCTGAAGTAAACTGTCACCACAACATCTGCTGTCCCATTAAAACAATCAAGGTGCGCATTCAATTCCCCTCTCCCTTTGAAATAAGATTACGATTTCTTTTTCATTTACCCCAGTGTCTTTAAACATAGCGTATCAACTTTTAAATAATAATATTATAATATACTTTCGCCTCCGACCATAGCACATCCCTTTAATATACTACTTTAACAGAATAACCACAGAAAAAAAAAATCCCCAACGTGCTTGGTTGGTGACCACACTTACGCAACAGTCCAACATCTGCTCTTCAACAGCCCCAAACTACAGGATTTCCAAAGACAACTTCTTTCTCTCTCCAAGCGCAGACATTGCCCTATATTGTAGCAAAAACAGAATCAGATATTGAAGACCCCCAACTTAAGGTTGGTGTTGGGTAGAAGGGCAAACGCTCATGAAGCTACCGAAGTAAAAGCTAACAAACAACAACAACGACGAAATGCATAGAGGTTTTTTCTTCTTTTTAGGCGGCTCTGTCACCTTTTACAAACCACAAAATCCGATCAACTTTGTAAAGTACACTTACTAATGAACCTGCACCATTAAGCAAGACAGCAGTTAAAAGTCGTGACTATTACTCTACGTCAGTACTCCCAAAATACCAACAATATGATTAACACTTTGAGGATGCAGCAGACACATGCTATGTCCCATCAGCAGCAGAGCGAAGGAAACGTTTAGCCATATTTCGAACCTACACACACACACACACACACACACATACACACACACACGCACACACACACACACACACACACACACACACACTCACACACACACACACACACACACACATACACAAGCCTCCCGCCCCGAACTGATATTATAATATAAAAGTTGCAAGCCTAGCATGTTTAAAGGTGTGTGAAGCCATTGTCTATACACTGTGTGGCCATTAATAGTTGTGCAACCTATACATTTTTATATAGCGTTGAACTAACGAAATCTTTATCAACGTAATTAAAAATTTGCAAGCTACACTTGAGTAATCAGTCTCCTTACAGTTTGCATACCGTTATAGCTTCCTCTTCTTGTTTATTTATAATAGTTTTAAGAAGATTCAGGTCAATCTAATATCATTTGTTTTTTTAACGATGAGTTTCCAGTCAGCAAGTAGAAAGGTTAAAAACATAGCTAAAAGGTCATAGTTTTTCATAGTTTATTAATAATTGTAATTTTTGTCTGTTGGTTTGGCTTTTTTCTAGAGAACATAGCCATTTTGTGTTAAAAGTTTTGGTGTTTTTAAATTTCTTTTTTCAATAATTCCCCCCCCCCTCTTTTAATGACACCAACTCAATCTAAATGCTAGCCTGAAGCACATAAAGCATTTCTAAGTAAGCAGAAATCCTTCTGGTATCATACGCACTGAGTGCCTTACGTATTAAACAAATGTCGTTATCACTTAAGAACCAGACTCTTTTTGTTGCAAAAGGCGAGATTGAGTGCGTATGGTAAGAGTTCATGGAGGGAGGAGGGGGTAATTGTCATTTACCAATTTGACAGTTTGCCCAAGGTAAGATCATTGAAACCAGTTGAACTCTTGACAACCTTGACCGAATCTTCTGAGAAACTGGCTGATCTGAAGATGACATAACAACAATTTAAAGCTCTGTATGTAAAATTGATAAATGTTAATGTGTCTAAACCATTTCCAGCCGACTTACGCCTTTCCTTTTCTGTTTATCCTTTGTGAATTGGCACTTATCTATTATTAGCTTATTCATTATTATAAATAGTTTTGTTCTCCTTTATTATCAGTTCATTTATGAAACAGCATTGCTTATTGTTAACATGTTTATTGAATAGTACTCGTTTATCTTTTATCAACAGTTGTTAATAAAACAACTCCCATTTCTCATCATAGCTACTTACCTCCGTACCACAAGAACAGAAAGAACGTGAAGTAACTGTGGATATTTTTCATAATATCCACAACTCGTGAAAAAATACACGCATCTTTGGACTCATAAAACAGAGTCTGCCGGACAGCTACATCCGAATAACCATTACAGACAGATAATTGCCCTCCTAGTCCTCACGATATTGACTTGGCTTCATACTTCTTTGCATGTATTATTACACATCGTGAACCGCTAAGACGTTTTTACGACCGGATGACGCTGTGAAGGCCATGGTCATTTTTGTTCGTTATCGAGTCCCCCCTTTCACCCTTTACTCCTTGTGTGCTGTGATAGAAAGAAACAGAGAGAATGTAAGTGGTGGAAACTGTGTTTAAGTTTCTGTGGCTACTTGTTTCTATTTTTTTCAGTGCTATCTTTTTTTTCTCCCGTTTTGGTATGCAACTTCGGACATGACGATTGATGGGGCATGACAAGATTGTCATTGAGGGACAGGACGTAGTATCGAGGCAGGTTACTAAAGCACTGGCGGTATGTGACTGGGATAAGCGGGTTGTCATGCGTGTGACCATCTCTGTCTGAGGCTGACTTGGAGAGGGGTTTAGGGGCAAGCGGTGTCCCTTTATAAAAGGTCCACGGTACATGCTGTTTTATTTCGTCTGCCAATCTAACGATCTGAGGCATATAAAAACGTCAGCTATGCTACTATAAACATTACTCACAGCATTCATATCATATTATAATAAGTGAGACGTGTGAAGTACTTTTTATTGTCCAATTTTCCTACCCTCCCAATCCCCCACTCCCCGCTCTTACGCCCCATTCCCGATCCTTGCGCCATGCTTTACAAATAACGTTATGAAATATACAAACTTAAGTTAGTACATTGTTTATCGCACAGTATCTTTCTTTGATTTTTTTTGTTTGCTTTTCTGCAGAATACACGCTTCAAAAGAAACTAACTGGGAAAATAAAATAACGTGTTGCAGCAGCTCTTGAAGTTCGTTCGTAACACAAATAAATCGTATCACAGATTGATAAGATTTAAAAGCGAGAATAATTCCTTTAAAGGCACGCATGTGAAAAATGAACACTATTGTAACCCTACTCTCCGGTTGAACTTAAAATCTACTAAGCATTCATGTCACATCCGCAAAGTCGAAAACTGATACGGAAAAAGAGGTGATAAAAACTGATCCCATTTTATTTTGTTTTTACTTTGAAAATACCACTCTCTGCAACCGCAACAACGGGCTTTTTTTTTTTCTAACAGGGCTATCTCTGAGGCACATACAAGTATGAGTTACAGAAAAAAAGGTCATTCCCGGAAGGAAGACAACACGTCAAACTAGTTAAGAATAAAATCCTCCATCCTCTGAGCATGGCCAAAGCTAGAACCAAACTGCGTCATATCAGGCTTTCCTCTCTTGTTGATGCCAGCTTTGCTTTTTGTTGGGATTTTTGTTGCAGCTTTGTTTGGTTTGGTTAGGTCTGGTTTGGTTTGCTTTTTGTCTTTGTGTTCGTTCGCATTTTCTTCGTCCCTCAACAACTCGTGGCTTTAGCCTCTTTGCGTCATTTGAAACAGGAAGAGGAATTACGATTGATTGCATGCTGTCTAGCACATCACAAATCAAACCTCTCAAATACAGATTATGGCTTCTCAAGTTCCACGTTACATTTGGTTTGAATCACAAATTATTTTCCAGATTTTCAAGGTTGGCTGATCACAGCACAGTTTGCGTTGTCACGTGTAATGTATCTAACACACTGGGCTCGATACAAAAAAGAAGAAAACAAAAACTCATTTTAAAGTTTAAAAAAAAAAAGAAAACCGTTAACTTCATTAGCTGATTTTTTTTTACTATCAACCTTTACGATGATTAAAAAAACCAGTCATTTCTACACATTTTCTGAATACCTAGGGCAGTCCGTGCAAAACCTGACAGACAACTCCCATAAGTGGGCAAGGTGGTCATTTTGGTATGCTGTGGAGATCACCCGAGTGGTGACGGGTATTTCAGAAAGCCGCGCTTGGTGATATAAAATACATGTAGGTGGGCGTTACGAAACTTTTGACACTTTTATGTGGAAAAACTGGGTGCTGATTTTAAAATATTTGACAGACACTTTAAAAAAGCGTAATTTCCTTTCAATATAACAAGACAAAAACTATTAATCTGCATTTTGTGGGTTATAACCACACAAAACCTGAACCTAAAAAAAGCTTAACTGCCAAAATAAACAAAACAAATAAACAAAACAGAACGAAAGACAAATTCCAACAAAATAGGCTACAACGCTCAGAAAACACACAAGGCAAAAAAATAAATAAAACACAGAGATAAAAACAATCCTACAAAATACAATGCTCGAAAAACACTACTACGAACGTAAAAGTAATCTTGTTTTTGTATTAAACTAATAATAGTCTTCATTTATTTTTTATTTATTTTTTTACACTGCCCTATCCAAATTTAGGATCAAAGTTGACGTCTCATTACTCATCTATTGGGTTCTCATTACTGTACAATATAATTATACATTCTTGACAGCATGCATTCGCAATTTTTAAAACAGAGGAAAAAAAAGAAAAAGAAAACCCTGAAAGAGCACTCATCAGTACCCTGGAATTGAAACGACGCGTAGCACCAAAGAGGAGAAAAACCACGCACACAAACCTACAGAAAAGAAAAAAATCACCCACAAAGTAGCCTATATATCACACTCCACCGCGTACACGCTCAAATCACTAGTCAATGTCCACACGGGCACAACTGACTGTATCTAACAGCCATGCTTCAAAGAAGTCACCACAGCCTCCTCCTCCTGTCACATGGAGGGGGAGAGCACTCGTTCTGCGGGCGACAACTGCTGATGCTTCTGCGACCACCGGCGTTTTTCACACTCCCTGGTCCCCAGCTCAGGAGGAAAATAATCTCTGGACACACGACATTTATTTCACGGGAGATGATGATGCACCCGACCCGCGTGTTTTCCGCGCAGAAGTGTAACTGATCGACTGACTCACTCTTTCAACAGGACAAGAAAACCGGAGTTATCACGCAATAATGGTTGCATATAATCTCTGTTTTGTTTTCCTTGTTTGCTGTACTTGTCTTTCTTTTAGTTCTGGTTCGGATTTTGTTTGGTGTTTTTATTTCTTCTTCTTCTTTCAGTTCTATTCTTTTTTGGGTATGTCCCAAGAGTGCATTGTTCCATTACGTATTCGCTCTCCCCTTTTATTGAACGCTTTCTTTTAGACCGAACTGTTTTCTCTTACCTCTCTTGCACAGAGAGGCGACCGTTTAGCACTTATGGCCCCGTCTCAAATAAATGACTCGGCTTCCTCCAAGACCTCGCCTATATTTCTACTTTTAAACACAGACAGCCTATTTCTAGCAATGTATATGGCTGCGTGTATCTGTGTACGGGGAGGGGTTGGTGGATGATGAGAGCGCGCACGTGTAAGAAAATTGGAGTTGAAGTAGCTGTATGAGAGGAGAATGAGATGAGGACAAGCGGATGGAGGGAGTGTGGGGGTAATGAGAGGGGGGGGGTGAGCGAG
>NW_004797281.1:1304458-1307798 GCF_000002075.1 Aplysia californica | reverse complement strand
GATGGATGGATAGATAGATAGATATATATAAATATATATAGACAGACAGATAGATAAACAGATAGACACGCAATCAAACGCAAACACACAAACAAACAAACACAAACACACACACACACACACACACACAAACAAACACACACACACAAACACACACACACAGAGAACGCGTGAAGGCAGTGTAAAGCATTTATTTTGTGACCGAGGGGATGGGGAAATAACACTCTTAATTTATTTTAGTAGAGAATCAATAGGGTATAATATTACCCTGTTAATCTTATTCTCGCCGGACATCTAATCCGCACTGTCTTCATGTCTTACCAATCGAGCCATTCGCCCGTCCAGGAGATACAGGGCAATAACATATTATGAAGAAGTCTAGTGAACAACAGAGTAAGCCACACTAATCCTTCCTAAACCTAGCCTTTTTTATACTTTTTATGATAGACTCAGTTCAGCTTGTTCATTTTTTTCTTCATAATTTGTTGTATTTTATTTATAAAATAACGTTTTAAAATGCCTTATTAGCTGTTTTTTTTATTGGTTGATTAGATGTGGATATTATACAGGCATCGTTGTAAGTTATGGGCTATCCCCAAGATTTTATTTTCCAAAAATGGACGTACCCTTTTTTCACTCATTCCCTCCATAATTATACCAATGAACGAGATTTCTACGTGCATAAATAAACGAAACACCTGCGGTGTATCTAGACAACGGGTAGTATTCCGTCATCAATCTGTATGGTTTGGCTTGGGTTGAGGCGTAGTGAATACGGCACATCTAGTTTAACTATTTTTTGTTGTTAGTGGTTTATGGCCCTCGCAACTGCATAATATGTGTCATAATGAGCACGAGGGACGCATTAAGCATTGTCAGTTTGGTAGAAATTAGTTTTGAAATTGTTCGGGGGGCGACCGAAGATTACTATTATCGATTTTTGGACCACCAAGGAATCGTTAAACGTGTGTAACTTGAACCCGGAACTTCTGAAACATTTTCGCTTTTATCCGAGAAGGGTAGGCATTAGCCATTACCTACCCTAAGATCAGGGTTGTAGTTGAAAGACAGCAGTAAGAAGGAGCCATGTAGTAGCTGTAGAGATGGAGCAGGAAGAACCAGGAGCCCGGAGGAGTGGGCAAAGAGGGGATGAGAGTGTCGGAGCAGAAAGTGAAAACGAAAGCAGACGACAAAAAATGATTAGAGAGCAGAAAAGGGTGAGAAGATTAACGCTTTATTGACTAGTACGTCCGATTAGCAGAAGACCAAATGCACTACAGCGGCATATTCTGAACCATCACAGACAAGTCAGAAACATGAATTTGTTTACTTGCGGTAATTGTGTACCTGTTGTTGCAAATATTTTAAAGCATTTTTTTTCCAAATTAAGAAATAATCTAGAAGTTGGCAAAACAATCGGTAGGAATTATAGTTATAGAGTTCAGTTCTATTTTATTTTTAAAAAACCAATAAAACTTCCGTCTTCAATTATCGTTGTGTAGTAGTCTGAATGCCTGCTCACAAAAAGTAAAAATAAGACTCTACGTTCATGCACAGTTCCTCATAATACTGGGCTAAAACTTCAAAGAGTGAAGGGTAAGGAAAAACGCACCAAAAAAAATCAAATTCTTTATAATATCTTTTTTGGGATTGAAACCACAGTAGCCTGTATTACAGATAAACACGATATCAACTCAATCAACGACACATCTATTCTGCCAGAGAAGTCGCATGAAAATCGAAAATTAACGGTCATAAGGAGGAATATGAAATACCAGAAAAAGATTCCTAATGAGGATCGTGTTGCCATTGACTAAAGCAAGAAAAGACAGTTTCATTTCCTAGAGCCCACTGTTAAAGTAATGAGCAGTCCTCAAGAGGCTCTAATTATATCACAGGAGATGAAATACAAATGTCGTCGCAGATTTATTCTTGCGCAACAGATTATAATAATATTTCGTACGAAAGTTCAAATTTAATTATGGTCTTCAAAAAAGCAGAATTTATTTGTAAATGTTTAACGCTGTTATAGACACAAGGAAGATGATTTAGGAGGCAGGCTGGTTATCAGGGCCAAGTAGGACTAAGTGGGAGGTAACATCCCAGGGTGGGCAGACAGAGGCATTCGATACTATTTTTAAAGAGTAAAAGAAAAAAAAACAACCTTCCCAATCGTGAATCGAATTCACGACTCCTGTGTGACATTGCCTAACCGCAACACCAGAGAAGCCAATTATTATCTCTCCGAGTACAGAAAGTGAGCGTCATTCCAGGAAATAGAGACCCTTTTACGCAATGATGATACGTTTCTTATTTAGTGTGTACTTAGTTTCATCCGTATACTTCAGACTCTATAATGTTCGTTATAGTATTATTGTCTCACATGCCTCGGGGCCAAGGCGCATTTACAGTTTTTTGTCGAAACTTAGAACTTAGAAAAGCCACTGTTTATTTCCCTTTGCTGAAACCTATCCAAACGACATTTGATTTATGCTAAATCACGCACGCCACGTATTGGCTATCGTTAAGAAAAGGTTATGATAGGGTTACTTTTGTAGATTGTAATAATATATGAATTAGTTTTGTTGTTGTTGTTGTTATTTTTAAAATTAAACAGGTTTTTTTAAAGTTTACGAATGGTTTTATCCAGGCACCAGTCTGAAATTCTACATGTGAAAGGAACATTCAGGATTGCTTTCAGTTATGTCATAGAATAAACCAGTTCTATTGTTCACGGGTCTCGCCGCAGGATGTGATAACAATTATATAAATATTAGTTTTCCGCCAAAAGGCCTATTAAACAAAAGATTAAAAAGTAAAGCAAAACTAAACAGCAGGGAAAATTAGGGATTAAGAAGACACAAAAGGTCGAAGGGGGAACATGGTCTGTTTTCACATGAATCGAGAAAGGGTTTGATATTTTCCAGAATGTTATGGGTTACGAAATGGAAATTGTACACCGGGTCACCCATGCTCCTCCCCCCCCCACACACACACGCCCCCTTCCAGTCCTACACACGCCAGCTCAGCAAATTTCCTTCTACTAACCCGATTTTCTACCCCACCCATCCTTGTTGTCCCGCACTACCAGCCACCCGGCGGCCATCTCGTCTTTCCATCAGTACTTTCCTCTACCCCGTTTCCCCGCCCCCTTCTCGTTAAGTGAGTTAAATCCCAACTTGAGTGGTCGCACGTTCAACTAACACGCTTTTAACCCCTGGTAATTACTTTACCTCGCTGCATGCAAGTGGAAGAAGCAAACATTTGCTTAATTAAAATAAAGTATAACCCCCCCCCCACCCCAGGTCCATTTCGAACCTTAATTCTAATGCATTGATTA
>NW_004797281.1:1300348-1303337 GCF_000002075.1 Aplysia californica | reverse complement strand
AAGAGGATGCAATGATTCGGTCCTGGTGCAAAAGATTGTATTTATAGACCGAAAACCTTTTTGTACCAACAGAAACCAGTCCAGGGGGGTCATGTTTACAGAATTGTAAATCTGGTATTGAACTCAGTTTAAGCTGTGCAATGTCTTTACACGTTGTCTCCCTTGAAGTGCTTGGGGAATATTTTCTTCTTTTTTTTCTTTTTTTTGGGGGGGGACCGCGACGAAGTGCACTCAGTGCAGTACGTTGTACATTCTACGTGGTGAATCAACGGCTTAACTTCATTACTGTCAACACAGCAAAGGTTGCCCGCGGATGATTACCTCAGCAAAAAGATCTCTGGCAAGTCTCCACGGCTTATGATTTAATCCCCCCCCCCCCCAAACCTTCCTACCACCACCTCTCCGCTCTTCCCCATAGCCACTTCATAACGTTACGAGTAATATACTATTTTTGATTAGTCCGATGGAGAAAAGCAATTGGAAAGTGGATTAGGAGTCTTTATTATTTGCTGAAAATATTTTTAGTTTTAGTAAGAGACTTAGGGCACTTTTAACACTAATAGGTTATTACAAGTGCAAAATATTTGAGAAGATTAGAATACCAGATTGTGACATAATATAAAAAAGAAATGATAAGGACGATACATTCTAAAGCTTGATAGGAAAAGCATCTGCCAACAATGCACGATTTAGAGTCGATACAATACATAGTACGTCAAAGCCACAGCGGGATTGTGGCGATTTTCAAAAAAGACTTGACACTTCAGAAAAAAAAAGAAAAAGGAAACAATCGCCACGGCAATTTGTACCTGAAGGATCCTCCACAAAACGCAATATTCCATTGCTACACAACCGAGATGAAGACGGTATTCTCTGTGACTGAAATTATAAACGAAACGCAATTCTTGTTTTACTAAAATTATCCACGGATACTGTTAAATCCTAGAAAAACAAAATTGTATTCTGGGTGCAGTTCTGTTCTTAAGGTTATAGGGTGGGCGGGGTTTTCTGGAAATGCCTAGATTTGGCTAATAGAAAGCGCGTTTTGCAATGCAAACCTTCAACGCTGTGCATGTATTATAAGTCCCTTTTCCCACATTGCCTGAAGAATACATGAATTGCCGAACGTAGGCGTAAAGGCGATGGGATTATTTTTGTTTTGTTCTGTTTCTGGCTGTTATTATTACAGTTGTTTGGAATTGGTGGTTATTTGTAAAACTCGTGTTTTCTCTGAAAACAAAATAGAAGTTGAATCATGGATGTCTATCTACCTGGATCAACTGTTATTATTATTCAGGTATGGTCTTGATGTTTATTTTAGTCACTCCTGTTGTTTTTATGCCCCTGAGAATGATGTTATTACGGAGGACATTCCGATCCTGAAATAATATAGACAGGAAGTAAAGACAATGATATTTATTCTTTTTTACTTAATTTGCCCTCCAACGACCCGCATTCGCACTGTATGACGACTTTGAAAAAAGCATGGGATATGATTCCAGAATGGAGAGAAACATGCTCCTGAAAGTGGGAAGAAGAGAGAAAACCCGGACTATGTTGATGTCTCACTCAACTTGGCCACAGCCACGGGGACAGAGTCAGTGAGTTCACTTAGTTCTCATCGCTTCTCCATTTGCAGAAGAAGAAAAAATCCCGGTTTGCGTGAGTGGAACGACCACAGGAATCGCAGTAAATGACACTTAAGCGTCTAATCAGTTTGGTCTACCAGGATAATAATTATATTATTACTTATCTATGAGGGATTGGATGATCTTTATACTCCGTCATACAAAAACAGTTCGTCTCCGCACATTGTGTTTCTTACTGGACATAATATTCCTGTCAACAAGTACGAGACTGGAAAACATAGAGTTTATTTTTGTTGCAAAGGTTCAAGTAAAGTTCACTACTGTAATGTAAGATATCGTGATGATATCATGCGCTCGACAAAACAATGAAATCAAAGAAACCCGCCATTTTATTTGTTTACCTGCTTGGCTTATAGTTTTTACATATGTAAAAAAAATGGCCCGGCACTTGTTACATGTATTTAAAAACTAATTTACGTGTGAATTTTGCTGAAAAACGTTGATTAACGGCACACAGTTGTAATTTTTCACGATATTTTCACCTCTGAAACAAGACGAAATCCACTTTTTCCAATCACAAATAACATGTCGACTTCTTAACTGAAGATTTGTGGGTAAGAAATTTTTTGTCATCGAAATCTAGACAAATGAACAAGCGCTTTAGTGAAATACAATGTATGATTCCATGTCCCACAAAATTGACGATCGCCCTATTCCACCATGTCGTGAAACATTAATATATTATCCTTTTTTAAATGTCGAGTTCTTTATCTTTTTATGTAAGCACTAATATGGAATTTCAAGATGTGAGGACTGTGGGAGAAAAAGAGCAAGGCTGGACTATTGTTCTATTCTTTGTCGTTGTCTCGTGGGGTTTCCCCCCTTGTTGTTGGAGGTGTTGCTTATGTTGTTTTTGTTGTCGTCGTTGTTTTTTTCTGTTGTTGTTTTTGTTGTTGTTGTTGTGGTTGTTGTCGTTGTTGTTGTAGCTGTTGCTGTTGTTCTTGTTGCTTTTATGTTTTCAAGCACTTATGGGACTTCTAGTTGTATGTGGTGATGAGGGAGAGCTTGAAATCCGCGACATTGTTTACAACACTACAATTGAAATAAAAGTGCACGATTTGCAAACCTGTTTTCGGGGGGGTTTTTTACTCATGAATTTATTAAGATCTAGTTGTCCAAAATCGCACCTAACTACCAACAGATGTTTTGAAACGTTTTATTAGAATTTTTTAAAAAAATTGATTCCGACCTCAGGGTTCAAATACGGAAAAATAACGGCTTCAGTCACCTCGAGGTCGTTACAGCAACCCCCCCCCCCCCAACCACCCCTTTTTAATTTCACTTTATTGTTTTGCCCATAAGTAGGGTAACTGTTCGCAAATTACAAATTTTGAGGACAT
>NW_004797281.1:1279214-1299161 GCF_000002075.1 Aplysia californica | reverse complement strand
TGTGTGTGTGGTGTGTGTGTATGTGTGTATATGTGTGTATGTGTGTGTGCTTGTGTGTATATGTGTGTATGTGTGTACGTTTGTGTGTGTATGTGTGTGTGTGTATATGTGTGTATGTGTGTATGTTTGTGTGTGTATGTGTGTGTGTGTGTGTGTGTGTGTGTGTGTTTTTCAGGGTCGAATCCCACCACCTGAATGTGTCACGACGCGGTGAAACCAGTCGCTCGTCAGGTTTTGGCAATATAGTGTTATTAGTAGCACTTTAGAACGTGTTTATTTTTCTTACTATGTCTACTACCATTATATTCTTCATAATCTTTACTGAAATGAGGATATAAATTAGTTCAAGGTTTCGATGACTCAAGAACAGTTGAAAAAGGAAAGCGTTAACCTCAATAATACCGTCCAATGTAGTGTAGCGGCAAGGCGTTTCGCCTTCATACGTAGAAAACCTGATTTTGATTCTCGTGTGGTCATTATTTTAAAAAAATTTTTTCCGAGAATCTCTCAGCCTGCATTGACAAAAGGGATTGAAGCCCAACTCCTAAAATGATCTGAAATAATTCGATTGAGGCGTAAAAAATCGTATGTTTTATGAAAAGACCCACACAACACAACGACACCCCAAATCCCCAACCCCCAACGTTATTGGGTTATAACACTTTTAAAAAACAATAGCAGTTGATAATGGTAAGCATAGAGACATTTCCACATCAAAATGGTCTAGGTCTGGCTTCCGAGGCAATCTGCCTGGCGAGAGAACAATCAGAATACGTCTCTGGAACGATTAGTTGGTAATGGGATGTTGGCAGCTTCTTCTGCATACTCTTACAGTCTCCCCTCGAGCAGAAAACAAAGTTCTACATGTTTCTGGGTTTCTGTTTTGAGGGGTTTTTTTTAAATCTCTGATTTGATAGAGAAAAATCCAGAGCTCCACTTACACCGCGACCCACTGTGTATATTACTCCTTTTCTCGTACAAAAGCAGAAAAAAACAAATAAACATGACCCGGTTGGCCATATCATACTGGATGGAAGCGGCCCAAGTCCTGAATGATTTATGCCGTGTAGATGGCCACATAAAAGATTGACGAGATCATTATCTTTCTCTGAGATAGAGTCCCTAATGAAGGTCGCTCTGGCGCTATCTGTTACTGGCCTCCATTTGGTGCCCGCTAGTCTTGTCCTCTCCACTCGTCCCTCATTTCCTGTCTTCCTACGAAGTGCGGCGGCAGAAGATCAACAACAGGTTGCTCTTATGTAACATACTAATCAGGCGATCAGTATCTTTTAAGAGTTCCTAGAAAAGGGGGTACAAAATTAGCTTAAAAATCGTTGGTCCACCTTGCTCCATCAGTTTGGAACTCTCTTCCCCAACCCTTGAGACATACAACATCTGAGTCAAAATTTTTTTTTTAATCTTTAAAGACACATTTAATGACATCAATTTTATGTCTGTAAATTCCTGTTCAGTACAATGTTAGGTAAATGACTATGTATATTAATGTATTTTGTGAATTGCAATGTGTATATTATGGTATGATGTATGTGTATGTGCTCATTTCGTAACGATGTGTAAGCGTGCGCGTGTGATAAGCAAGTAGATGTTTGTGTGTGTGTGTGTGTGTGTGTGTGTGTGTGTGTGTGTGTGTGTGTGTGTGTGTGTGTGTTTTTGGCATGCCTGTGTGTGTGTACACGTGTGCGTGTAATGTGTGCGTGAGCTTGTGTGTATGTGTGTGTGTTTGTGTGTGCCTGTGTGTGTGTTTGTGTGTGCCTGTGTGTGTGTGTGTGTGTGTGGCGTGTGCATGAATATTGTTCTTACATGCATTTATTTAAAGAGCCTAGAGCTGTGTTTTCACGGGAGTGGGCGCTATAGAAATGATCTTCTTTATTATTATTATTATTATTACTAATATAACAGTCACGTCAAAGCGTTTACAAATCATCACGCTCTACGACGTACTATTTTTTTTAAAAATGTAGAGTAAGTTAGGGTGTACAAGCTAAACAGCGATTATCTCTAACTGCAGTAGGTAGCAATATATTGTAGTAGTTGGAGCAAGTCCTAAACAATATTTTGACTGGAAAATTTGATGATTTTTACATATCCCAATAATAGTGTGCAAGTAGTCTTAAACAGCTACCCAGAGCCTTAGCAAAAAAGGGGAGAACTGTGATTTGTATAGGAGTATAGGAGGGCATCCATACATAGAATTCTTGATTTTTGTTACAACACTAGGATGCGTACTTTTGTACAGTGCTCAAAGCGGTATAATAATTTTATTTTGATCCTAAACTTTAGCCCTGATGCTACTTTTTATGGGGCTATAGTGTGTTACAAATAACTTTATCGCGAGGGGCGGGGGACTAATGACGCACAACGCATTATTATTAGGTTTCCAGGTGAAAATCAGGGTCAATGCCACAGGAAATTTGTGTTAATAGGAAATGCATAGTGCCAACAGTTACGTCTGCGTTACCTTTAAAGTCCGGAGCAATCAAGGGAGGAGAACACTTCACCTTGCACGGAAGGCCGACATCTATCGTGTACTCTATCTTCAACTTAGGATACATTAATTGACATTATTGCAGCTTAACTTATAACTGAATAGATGCAGTCATCTTTCTATGTGATCTTATTGTGAACATAGGGATATGGCGCGTTTGCAGCGTGTCTGTATCGTGGACCAGATATTCAGATTTCTAAGCTCAAAATATTGTTTGTTTGTAATCTTTTTTTATTTTTACTTCTTAATCTGTGATGTTGGTGGCACAGCATTTTTTTGTCGAAAAGATAATTCTACATGTTGATAAAAAGAAAGAAAAAATACGCATTGTACAAGCAGTTGTTATAAGAATGATTTTGTCCTTTGAAAGAAATATTGCTGTCCTCAGAAAATTTAGCAGCCTGCAGACTATATTATGTACATACTATTTTTATAGCCAGGCCCTGTTAGTCTACTGCATTGGGGCAAGAATTATTGATTCATTGAGGATGCGCATTTTAATCATTACACGTCTGGTTTTGGGGTACTTAGAAATATAATTATTTATACAGACTTTTTAGTTTTGTTTTCTGTATCTGAAACTCAAAAAGGCAGACAGCAGCATACGCACTTATAAATAACCAAATTCGTGTCCATGAGTTGTGTATAATTGTTCAAAATTTGCCCAAACATTGCCTTTGCTATTGTAGCGACTTAGTTGCACGACACCAGCATGCAAAATAGTTCAGGTGAACATAATTTATTATTTTATTATAAAAGCACCCATATGTATAAAAGGAATTTGAACAAACGTTGGTTTTGTCTGTACGAAGATCCCAATTCGACGTCCTGTTAAGTCTATATATGCATCTAACTGGAAATATTATTTTTATGTACTCCCTTTGTCCTTGAAGAGTTAAGCATCGGATTTTTAAATTACATAATGTCTTTTTTCTCCGGTGTGTTCATCCACCTTCGGGATATTTGAATTGTTCGTCCATCAGGTGGCTCAGTGAAATCATAATATTTGTCACGTCGTGGTGAAACCAGACGCTGGTCAATATTGGGGCGTCGGAGATATTGGTATTATCTTAAAACTTGTTCAATTGTCTTGCTATCGGCGAAACAAATGTCCATCTATCTCGATTAGAGGTTAAGATATTTGAGATTGAAGAAGGTGGGGCCACGTGGTTTCAAAGGTACAATTAGCGCGAAATTGGTCGCCAACGTTTCGTTATTTCTGTAGCTTGATAGTCCATGGAAATTGAAAACTTATATCAACGTTTTTCAATAAAGTCCACCCAAAAAAAGTGTTTTTAATTGGACAACAATGGTGTTAAGCCCAAAAACAAAAATTCGGTAAGAATTATCAACTGAAAGAAAAGTGTCAGTTTCTTCATTTTCATTATTTTGATGAGCGCCTGATTATACCACGATGCCTGACATATATAATTATTATAGTAGCCTGCCGTAAAATCTACACTCTCCTCACTCTTTTCTTTAGAACAGTACGAGTCTTCACGTTAAAGAGAGTGGAATATAAATGTATGGAATTATAATATAGTTCTAACGTCCCTTTCTCTTTCAGCACAGCAAGTCCCAAACAATAGGGAAGAAAAAGACACGGAGACAAAATAGAAAAAAACCCAAGAGATTCAGGGAGAGATAGGGGGGGGGGGGAGACAGGGCAAAAGAGAGAAAGTGAGAGAGAGAGAGAGAGAGAGAGAGAGAGAGAGAGAGAGAGAGGGGGGGGAGGCGGAGGGAGAGAGAGAGAGAGAGAGAGAGAGAGAGAAAGAGAGAGAAAGAGAGAGAGAGATGGCGAGAGATGGAGAGAGATGGAGAGATAAAGTGAAACAGACTATCAGACAGACAGACAGACAGACAGACAGACAGACAGACAGACAGACAGACAGACAGACAGACAGACAGACAGACAGACAGACACAGTACAAGGTTTGTCTAGGGAAATAAGGAAAGGTCAGCGTGAACTTTTGGCAGCTGACGGAGAGCTCGTTAGGACACATTGCTGGCCATTATTATTTTCTTGCCTTTCTTTTCTTCACCTTTGGCCATCATCATATTGGGTTCCCAAATCCATTCAGCTCACTTAGGAGCCACAGCCTCCCTGAAGCAAACTCGCCCCCTCAACCCACCCCCTCTCTTCACCCGCCCATACTATTCCATTCTTTGACGGAGTTTTGTTTAAAATCCCCTCCATCAACTAGACCCCCCCCCCCCCCTCCTCACCCTCCGTCTTTTTACTTGGGATCTTATATAGCTTTCCCCTCTCTCCCCCTTTTACATTATTTTACGAGGATTTGTTTAGCATCCTTACACTACAACACCCCCACCCCCTCACTTCCAACCCTCCGTCTCTCTACGTGATTCTGTTTAGCTTTCAACCCCCTCCCCCCCCCAAAAAAAAGACAAAAAACAAACAAACAAACAAACCTAACCAAAACAGAAAAAAACAACCACCCCAGCCCCATTCCCACCCCCTCTGTCGATGCACGTGGTTTTGTTTAATACACCATCCAACCCCCCCCCCCCCACACACACACACTCACAATCTCCTTTACATCTCTCGTCCGCTGACTTTTGGCGAAATTTTGTTTACTGCAGTCTCGGCATCATTTTCCACTATGTGGGGGTTCATCAAGCGAAAGGTGGGTCGCTGGGAAGAAAGAGTGCAGGTGCTATATCGAATTGATAATGTCCTCAGAGATAATGATGTTTTGCCATACGTTCAAGGCTAACTGTTTATCCAGCCGTTAGACAGTTTCAAGGCCGTGTGCGCCTGTTTAACCTGTCTAAAACTATACTAATAATAAAATAATAACTAGCATCGTCTTATAAGCTCTGTGGCGTCGGTGGCCTAGTGGTTAGGCAGGCGGACTCATAATTGTGAGATTGCGGGTTCGGGGGTTCGAGCGTCAGCTCGACCCGACGTTGTGTCCTTGGGAAAGGCACTTTACGCGAATTTCCCACTTGGCTCGGTCCTTTCGGAGACGGACGTTAAACTCGGAGGCCCGGCCTCTTAAATAACCTAATAGTGTTGATATGGGCGTTAAACCTATACCATTTCACCATTTTTAAATAAGCTCTCCTCATTCTATGTTGGATTATAGGCCTCTTAAAAAAGCTAGATCTTCATTGTACTTCTGTCCTGGGCTATAAATAGTCTGATTCGCTTCAACCTCTTGTCCAGCAGGATAAGATCTACTTAAGGTGGCGTCGGTGGCCAAGTAAGTGGTTAGGCTACCGGACTCGTGATCGTGAGGTTCCGGGTTCTGGGGTTCGAGGCGTAAACCCGACGTTGTGTCCTTGGGAGAGGCACTTTACATGATTGTTCCCCACTTCACCCAGGTGAAAATGGGTACCCAGCTATAAACAGTGAAAGATCTTGTCAGCTTGTTAGTGTTTGAGGGCTTAACCAGCGGCTTACACTGTAAGCTGCCCGTGAAGCTGAGAATGTTACTGAGTGTTCTATGGTCTGCTGGGGGTAATAATACAGTGTAAAGCGCATAGAGCTTGCTATCGAGTGGGGACATGCGCTATACAAATGCTATTTATTATTATTATTATTATTATTATTATTAATATTATTAAGGTCCATAATGTGTCAAGACGCGGTGGAATCCGGCACTCGACAATATTTGGACATGTGGAGTTATTGGTATCATCTAAAAGCTGATTTATTGGCCTTGCCTCCACTTTAATAAATAAGAAAAATATTCATTTATCTTGAATAGAACTCAAGATAATTGCGACTGAAGAAAGTGAGGTCGCTTTGTTACAGTAGTGAAATTAGCAAGAGATTGGCGGCCAAAGTTTGGTAGCTCTAATAGCTAAAGAGACTTTGAAAACGGAAAGATGACATATTTTGAGCCTTTCATCGATGTTTTCCAGTAAAATTCACATAAAATTGTATTTTTATATATACAAAAAAGAGGTTGAGCCGAAATTGAAAACAAATTGTTGAAAATTTCCAAACTGTGAAGAAAATGCCTATTTCTCAGATTTCGTTATTTAGACGAGAGCCTGATTTCACCACGCAGCCTCACATATTTTAATTAATAAATCGTTATTGCACTTTAAGGCCATTGTTTCTTTTTCTTTCATTGTGGATTTAATTATGCTTTGATAGGAAATGTTTCCTTTTGGGTTTCTTAAAGTACCGTATGTCCAATCTACTTCTAGCTTTTATTTATGTTCATTTCTATGAATCTATTATTGCTGACTCGATTGCTGCCATAACTGCTGTTCATTTCTTTCCTTAATAACAGATGGCTACACGTTAATACAAACATTCGTCTTTGTGTAGACACGAGTAGACACGTACATATACATACACGTGCGCACACAAAAAGAAAAACATACGCGTGCACACGAAAACACACACAGATATACACACAAATAAACATACACACAAACACACACATGCATGTACACACACACACACACACACACACACACACACACACACATACACATGTAGACATCCATACACACAAAAATACACACAACTCACACGCGCGCACACAGACACACACACACACACACACACACAAACAAACAAACACACACACAAACACACATTCACACACACACACACACATGCACACATAAACACCAGTTTTAGAGTAAGCGTAACACCTTTGTTTATAACTGCCTTGGAGAAGGTAAGTTCTTGAAGTAGTTCTTGAATAATAATATGAATATTTTCCATCTGTCAGAGTACGTGCACAGATTTATCTAAGGTGTGGTGGTCGGGGTAGGCGCCATGCCGCCACTGCAACGGGCCACGCTTTAGTGATATGTTGCTGTGTAACGACACGCCCTTTCCAAAATAGCACAAGTTGTCTTTCAAGCTGTAAAAAACGACTAATAAAGTTGAGTGTTAAATAGAGAGAGAGAGAGAGAGAGAGAGAGAGAGAGAGAGAGAGAGAGAGAGTGAGAGAGAAAGAGAGGGAGAGAGAAAGAGAGGGAGAGTGAGAGAGTGTGTGTGCTTGATTGTGTGTGTATGGGTGTGTGTTTGTATGTGTGTGTGAGAAAGAAAGAGAGAGAAGGGGATGAAGGAAAAAATAAAGAAAAAACAGATAAGGGAAGAAAAAGAGAGGGAGAAAGAGAAATGGATACAGGTAGAGAGAGAGAGAGAGAGAGAGAGAGAGGGGGACAGAGAAAGAGAATGAATGAGAGGAAAACAAGAGAGGGAAAATGATAGACAGAAAAACATACAGAAAGAAGGAAAGAGGGGAAAAAGAAATAGAAGAATAGATAGATAGATAGATAGATAGATAGATAGATAGATAGATAGTTAGATAGTTAGATAGATAGATAGATAGATAAATAGATAGATAGATAGATATATAAACCGAGAGAGAGAAAGGCTGGAAAACTAGGGAAGTAGTATCTGAAATATTTATTATTGGCATTACTTTACTCACGTAGACCCTAATTACAGATAAATTATTGCCTCTAGCAGTGCCAGAATTTACCCGACTGTGCCAGGCAGTTTATCACAAGTCTGAAGGGTCGTGAGATTATAATATAACTCCAAAGTAGATGGTATGTCAAGCGTATATACGCAAAATGCCATTCGTTAAGCGTGTGTTGTGGATCTAGATATACATAGTAATGAAATCAGTCCTTTCAGGATGCACTTCACCTGTACCGTGAACCAATCTCCCCCTCCTCCTTCCCCCCTCCCTCCAACCCCCCATACTTTCTTCCCCAACTCCTCACCCCTCCTCCTTTCCCCGACTACCCACCCCCACCCAACTCTCCGCCCTCCCCATCCTCCTTTCCCTCTCCCCTCCAACTCCCCATACTTCCTTCCCCAACTCCTCACCCCTCCTCCCTTCCCCAACTCCTCACCCCTCCTCCCTTCCCCGACTACCGACCCCCCCTTTCTTCCTTGTATCCCTCAACTTCTGCAGACGCCCACGAAACTGCCAGAAAAATCTTGTCTTCGTCTGGGTGTCACAGATTACTACTTGTGCCCCCACTGGGGACCGACACTCGACATTAACCCTGTAGAAAAGGTTTTTGTGAGAAACAAAGGCGAAGACAAGTTGGAGTCACGCAATCTGCAGATGAGTACACATTTCTCAGGGGAGTCTGAGAGGCAGGCTGGTATCGTGAACACAACTCGTTAGGATTGGTCTATTTTCAGTTCTACGTTTGGCAAATTACAAGATAAGTGCAAGCTTTTTTGTATGAAGCATCGTGATAAAATCACACGCTCGTCAAAATAATGAAATCTATGAAACCGGCATTTTTCTGCCATTTGGGCATAAAAAACAAACATCTTATTTGGCTCAAAACCTCCTACGTCAATTTTTAACAGATTCCAGTGTAGATGTTACTGAACAATGATAATGAAAAGAACGGAAAATGTAATTAGTTTTCAAGGACCCTCAAGCTTTGGAAGTTATCAAAATTTACCTCTTACACAAGGCGACATCAAACTCATTTTAATTTAAATATCACGACTTTTATCCAAGATAGATGGGCATTTTTAATTCAAAATAAAGGACAAATGTAAAAGCATTATGGAGCTAATAATAACTTTATATATCCCTCAAAATTATGACAAGGGTCTAAAACATTTTTCCTAGTGTTCCAATTATGTCTCCCCCCTCAAACTAATGCATCTCTCTGGTACTGGGGCGTGAATGCGAAACCGTGAAAAAGACGAAAAATATTAATCATGGCTTTTTGTTTTTATAAACAAATCATGTACAAGTGGAAACATAGCATCGTCATAATTTTCTTATATGGCAGGTTATTTTCTGACCGACTCCCTGCCTCCCCCCTCCCCCCTCTCGCTACGTTCCATCCCATTGTTCACCTCGGCAGTTGGTATGGTCAGTAAACTGTAAAACTATACTAAGCACGAGAAACGAAACAAAATCCAGGAGGAAAAGTAAAACTTCCACTCTTTTGACAACGTGCACGCACACTATGTACTTTTGCTTGCTTTTCTTCAACATTTCGAATTTGAATTTCGACAAAATATTTCTTCAGCACATGCAACCCATACAAGAGATTATGATTTGGCAATTAAAAATAAATTGAAATTTTGTGCCTTTTACATCTTAATATCTGGTCGACGGTATGAAGTTATGATGATGACTTCTATACCTCATTCAATGTCGCTTGCGTAATTAGATTACGTGGACAGAAACGAGAAGCACACATTACAGGAATAGACAAATTATTCATAATAATATGCTGTCTGAACAATTATTTCGGAGTAGGTCTCATCACAGAAGTCAACAATCCACTGTCGTGTTTCTAATTTAGTCCATAAGCATTGCGAGAGAATATGAAAAACGTATGCAGGGCATTATATCTTTTCACGGGCAGTAGATATATAGGAGGTAGATTGCCAAGTAGTTTGTACTACTAATTCCCTCTCTCCAGATCTTTACTTCGCTGACACGCTCAAACGCAGAAAAATGTAGGGTACGTGAGGAATCTAGGAAAATGTAAGGGTGCCTCATAGTATTATTAGTGTGATTGGTATAATTTCGTGCCTTTGCCTGCAATAGTATTGAATTAACGTAGTGACCCTTCCAGGCCGGAAATTTCGTTCAAGAGGCAATCTCCAAAGTGTACGTTTATCTTGTATTGGCTGAAACCAAGGGGAGAACAAACCATAAATATACGTCTTCTAATTTCATGTTCTAAATGAAAGTGGGGTTTTTTTACGCCGCAATTACTCAGTTTCCATTATTTGGGATGTGGGCTCCGGCATTGCATACCAGTGTCAACTCGGGTTGAAAGAAATAATGAATCCCAGCAAAAAGGTTTAATAAAACTCTTGATATAAACTCACTCCACATGGGAATCAGGCTGATGTATTTTACATGAGACGACGAAACACCATACCAATACACCATGGGTGCTGATTTAAAAAGTAAAAGTAAAGTTGTTCCTGCATCAGATCCGGACATTGGGGATTGACTTGTGTTAGTGAGGCATATTGTGGTAGGGTGGCCAGTTCCTTTCCACGCCGCCTTTACATCCCCAACTCGAAGTCAGGTACCCATTACTGCTGGGTGGGCAGGATGGGGCGAAAAAAACCCGTGTCCAAACCGCGGCTCGAACTCGGACTTTACGCATCGGAGACGAGCGCACTAACCGCTCTGCCACCGCACATCTAAAATACTGCATAGTCACTTGATAGTAAACATTTTCCACCTTGATAGACACCAGATAGAGGGTTGCTTCGACCCCGTGTTGTGTGGGATTATAACAATTTTAGATATTATATAGCTTTTCTCTGGCGCAAGTTCCCACTCGACAGCAAATTCTCTGCGCTTTGCAATCTACATTATTCCCACAGCAGACCTGATAGCCTTCTGAAACAATCTCAACTTCCCGGTAGCATACAATGTTAGCTGCCATTTTTGAAAGCGATAAAACACTAACAAGCTTGACAAAAGTTGGATCAAGTACGTGAGAACTTCAAATAAGATGAAAAAGAAAATACCAAACTACTTTATGGTATGTATTGCCTTACAAGGTACGAGCAAAGATTTTTCTTTAAAATGTAGGAATACCTCCATCTACACAGTTTAGATCACTTTGGAGGTGGGCTTCTATCCTGACTCTCAGATTACCAAGGGCTAAGATAGATACAACGCCCCGGTAGCATGATCGAAATACGCGATAGAAAATTTCCTTTCACAGGAATCAACCTCAAGTCTCTCGCGTGCGACGGCACAGCGCCTAGCACTTCACCACAACCCCGATGAGGAAAAGAATCAGGAAATGATATGGGAAACAACCGCAGGCATATCGACCTTGAAAGGAAACAGCTAAACCTGGCCAGAAGTATCCTTTGTTCTAGATTTTTTTAAACGCAAAAATACCCCCCCTGAGTAAATGGCCAAGGCCAAAAATCTGAAATAATTACAGCCTGGAAATACACTCCGAGACTGTGGTAGTCAGGGGAAAGGGGAAGAGAATTCACCACTTGTTCTCCACTGGCGTTAATCATCGATCTGCCTCTTGACTACGTGAAGTCACCCTCTACGTCCCCAGACAGGTTGTAGGCTAACTACGATATGTGTCCTGGCGCGGTGAAATCAGGCACTCGTCAATATTTTTGGGCATGTGGAGTTACTGGTACCATATCAAAACCTGTTCGTTTGCTTTGCTTTCGGTGACAAAAATGACCATCTGTCTTGAATCGAAGTTGAGATTTTTGCGACTAAAGGAGGTGGAGATCCCCTGATTTTTTAAAGGTAAAATTAGCGACAAAATGGCAGCCAACGTCGGGTGCCTTTCATAGCTTTAAAGGTCCTAGGAATGTGGAAATTTACATTTTTTTGGTGCTTTTAATCGACTGTTTTCAGTAAAATCTACACAGAAATATATTTTTAGAAGGTATTCAAGGTGTTGATTCAAAAAACAAAAACTCGAAGAAAATTGCCAAAAAGGAGTAAGGATGCCTTTGCCTTTGGTTTTATTATTTTGACGAGCGCCTGATTTCACCGTGATGCCTCACATATGTGTATCTGGCACAAACCCACGAAAGCAGCAAAGAGGGATAACCTCGAGTGGTTTGAAGATGGATGCGCGTGCAACGGGTTGAATGCAACTAACGAAACTAATCGTGGCGTGTTTGCAAAAATGTTACTTTAAAGAAAGATAATGAAAAAATAAAATAAGTACGGTTTCGGTTGTAATTGACACCGTGTGACTTTCACTATTATTATTTTAAAACATTGCCTCAGCCTAGGACTAAACCAAAGAAGGCATCTTAAAAATAAGATGCTGGTAAAAATATATATCTTAGTGATGATAATATTATTTCTGTAGTAACAATATCAATAATAATAATGACGATAATGATAATGATAATGATAATAATAATAATAATAATAATAATAATAATAATAATAATAATAATAATAATAATAATAATAATAATAATAACACTACTACTACTACTACTACTACTACTACTACTACTACTACTACTACTACTACTAAAAATAATAACAGTTGAAATAAAAATGACAATGGTAATGATAATAATAATGCTAAAGGACTGCATTCATATAGCACATGTCCATGCTCGCAAGTTTCCTCTATGTGTTTAATAACTGTTTAAATTTCTATTACTATTACAAAGACAAGAGTTTTCTAACTTAGTACGATTTTGGAGCTGAGGGTTTGCTATATTTGGGAAAAAATAGGTTGGGGGGGCTGTTCCACGGTATCCTATGCCGTTAGGTTTTTAATACGATCCGGGATTTTATTTATTCATAGACCAATAAAAAAAAATTGGTCAGAAGTTATCACAAAAACATAAATGATCGACGTATGTGCAAACATCGGAATCAAGGACAGATGATTAAATGGCCATGAACAACTTATCCAGCTACGTCACCACCACCACCTTCATCATCATCATCATCATCATCATCATCATCATCATCATCATCATCATCATCATCATCATCATCATCATCATCATCATAATGGTCATCATCATAATTCATCAATAAGCAGGAACAAAGTATCACGTGTCGCTGGGACCAGGTTGAGCTAGCGAGACCATCATTAGAACTTGAGATGGTATAAGAACTTTGTAAATGAAGAGCTCAGCCCACGTTGTCGAAGATGTGGCAATGAAAAGAAGGATGTCAAACATATGTTTGAACGTCCAGGAACAATAGCAATTCGAAAGGAGTTATTTGGACGAGTGGAGGTGCCTCTAAGTATATTGACAATTGACCCGAAAAAGAGCCTCGCTCTCGCTCGAAGATGTCTTCTTGGAGTCCACCAGGCCCATTAAGGAAACAAAACAAAAAATCATCATCATCATCGTCATCATCATTGGCGTAAAAAGGCAAATTTATAGATCTTGTCAAAAGTAAATGTATAAAAATATATTAAAGATAAATTATAAATACATTTGGAAAAAAAAGATTAAGAAAGAAAGAAAGAAAGAAAAAAACCCATCTCTTTTTGTTATACTGAAAACTTTAAGTTTTACATAGCTTGTAATCCTAACTTTGGGAAGCGTGTAAAATAATACAATCGACTTGCTTCGAAGTAACGTAAAGATTTTTAAGTTGCGTGATCCCAAAGACGTACAATCCGTTATCTTCACATAAAAAAATGTGCTCAGTAAGAACGGCACGAACCGTTGAAGTGACATCTGATTAAAGACTTTCACTAGAGTGCAAAGATTTAACTCTCAACCTCTCAAGACAAAAAGTGCCCCACCTTTCATCAAAAAACCCATTCTGTTATCACGAAGTTTAAAACAAGATTTAAAAAATCATGATAAAAAGGAAAAACGTTTAAGGTATGTGTTATGACGTCAGACCTTCCTACAAAGAAAATAATAGCAAAGAGAAAGCAAAATTAGATATGAAAAACTTGGGACTACTATCGTTAAATAATGGCATTTTAGTTAAAAGTAGAACAAAGAAAGCAATAGCAAATACCAAACGATAAAAAGAACCCCCCCAAAAAAAGAGAAAACCCACAAGCAATACCAATCTGACAACTAGTGTCGTTAAATAATTACTTCTAAGTTGAAAAAGGATTCTGAAAAAATAGCATCGCAATGAAGAACATAGTATTTTCTTCAATAAATTTGTTAAGGTTGCTACGAAGTTGAGAAATATCTCGACATCATTGAACGTGACTATTTTGAAAACAGCCGAATCAGAAAAACTTAAGGAAGGGAGTTGGGAAGGCAATAGGAGAGAGAGAGAGAGAGAGTGAGAGAGAGAGAGAGAGAGAGAGAGAGAGAGAGAGAGAGAGAGAGAGAGAGAGAATAGAGACAGACACACAAACACACAGACACACAGACAGAGAGACAGACAAACGAACAGACAGATAGACGGAGAAGAATAGAGATTGAGATAGGGAGATTAATTCAGAGATAAAAAACAAAAAATATAAGAGGGGAGTGAGAAGGGGATATATGAAATATGAAATATAATTGTACTCAATAATTGTTTTCTCTAAAAAAGAGAAACTAACTATTACTTTTTTCCTCTTTCAAGTGACTCACTCGTTCAGCAGTCCTAAAATGTACAAACAGGTGATCTCGAGATGTTGCAATCTCTTAACAGTCGGGGGGGGGGGGAAACTATTAAAAAACCCAAACAAAACAACAACAACAGACGAAAACATCAGACAAAAACTCCAGAGCATTTAAACCGACCGAGACGATAAGTGCTCACGCCAATCTGGGAGTCTCCATCTTACCGTTTCGGTCATGTTACTTTACTTATCTGACGACTGGAGAGACTGACACGATTAAATAGAAGCACCTCCTGATATTGTCAATCAATACGCGCAAAGTTACCCGCTCCAGGGTACACGCAACTGAATAACTTAATAACGCTGTCGAGCCTGGTTCTGACGGCCACCTGTATAAGACAATCACTTGTACAAACTGTTGCTTGCCGTATTTCTATTTTATTTTTTACATTACAACATAATGACAACTAAAACACGACCAATTCTTTTTCTATTGGTAGGACGGTTTCGCCAATTTAGTCTTTATTGCAAATATGTTATTCCATTGATCATGGCCATTTCAACACTGTATGTTTTAAAAAAAATTGGTGAAGCCTCCGAAGCTTGCTTCCATCTCTGCTAAGACCAAACTAAATTGGCGGAAAGCCTTAGAGAAGACTCCTAAAATAACCAAATAATCAGAGTTCAAAATGACCTGTCGGGGATTCTAACAAGGATGGTTTGCATCGTAGCCCAGCTTGAAACAAACGGAATTAAAGCCACTAAAGCTGCGCCAAAACATGAATTTCTATTTTACACACATTCAATAGAAAGCTGCATCTTTCTACTTTGATTTTTTTTTAAACAACAACATGAAAACAAATACACAAAACAAGAGGAAAAAGTAAAACCAAAATAAAACCAAAAAACAAGAAAATCCAGAAGGGTGATAAAACAAAAAGAAACAAAAACCGTCCGAACAATATCCCATTTAATAACACAAAATGAACAGCTCAGTAGGCATTGTAAGCAATGTTTTGGTCGAATACACTGAGGGTAATTTTGACAGGTGCAATGACAAACACATAGGGGTTAGGATACCCTGTAACAAGCAGAGAGGGCGTTGACTTCAAATGTCAGTCCGCCCGTATACCCAAAATCAGTCCAAAAAAGCAATATCTGAATACACAAGTCAGCTGTTTACGATACGGACTAATGTCATTAACCACAATTTCCAACACACGTATTGAGGCGACATTTATACCATTTATAATTAATGGCTGTGCGTAACCATCTAAACAAATGACCTAGAAATGACGTCGTGATCTCTTGTCCAATAAACTTCGAGTGAGTTCTTTCACGTTTTTACAAGAGAATGTTCTCAAATCCTTTAGTATTGTTAGGAGTGTGTGGGTCATGTGGTTTACTGAAAAAAAACCCAAAAAAACAATAACAACCCAACAGTAACAATAATGCAAATCACGATATCGATACTGTTTACGCTGACACCGAGTCAACGATTGTGATATAATATTATCATTTTCATTACCATTATAATGATACTTATGATCAAAGAAAATGCTATGAACTATAATAGTAATATAATATACTATGATGGTATTGCGATGTTACTAACAGTTATAATACTTATAAAAGGAAGAGTGATGACACAAATAAAAACTAGAAAACACTGATGATGATGATGATTTATGACACCAACACTAGGATATAGCAGTGATTGTAGTGGTTAGTTAAAACTTGGCGTTCTGAGTCGAGGCTTGATCTGTGTAAAGATCCTCTGTAAAATTGATTGAGGCGTTTCTGGGTTAGACATAAAAATATTCAAATGTCGTTAATACAGCAAGTCTGGGCTGTAGTGTTTGGTAACGGCAGTCAGTGTACATGGTTGATTCGTCCATAGACGAGGGGAAAAAATATGATAGGAGTGGAAGTGAATCGTCAAGATTTCCATCTCTTTGAACTCCAGAAGGCTACGTTATCAGTAGAGAGAGAGAGAGAGAGAGAGAGAGAGAGAGAGAGAGAGAGAGAGAGAGAGAGAGAGGCGTTGGCATAATTCTTTAATTAAACTGTACCTCGATTATAAATAGTATCTTATTGTATTCTAAACAGTTAGAATCTGAATGTCTACCAAACATTTCTCGAGCTGGTGCAAACGTTACCATAGTTTATGAAACTTCAATTTAAAAAAACTGCAAAACAGAGACAAATAAAACAAAACAAAAACAAAGAAACAAACGAAATAAAAATGAATTGGCTTTGCACATGTTCATCTGGACAGCTAATTGTCAAATTGTTTTATCACTATGATAACGTCTGGGCTTGAGCCGTTACCCGTCGGGATCATACTACAATACTACGGCCGTTTACGTTCTTATGGACGATGATAAAGCAGTATGCATGATTGCCGTATTAATACGTCCCTTCTTTCTGATCTTCACTCCCTTTACATGCTCTAAGGAAGAGAGGGAGAGAGAGAGAGAGAGAGAGAGAGAGAGAAAGAGAGAGAGAGAGAGAGAGAGGGAGAGAGAGAGAGAGAGAGAGAGAGAGAGAGAGAGAGAGAGAGAGAGAGAGAACTCTGTTAACAACCCACTCACAATTCTCCGATATTCAAAGGGAGTTTCATAATCGTAGAGCGTTTTCAGAGTTTCTGGCCAAGGTTGTACTCTCTGGGAACTGTGTGAGTAGATCTTGATCTAGTCAGTTATATAATAATATGTGTCGACAGTAAGACAGGCAGTTTGTTGGTGTTTAAGGCACTTGACACAAGTTTCCCTCACTTTACGAGGAAAGGATTAATTTGGACGCGGCTACAGAAGGCGAAAGATCTTGTTAGTTTGAGTTTGAGAGCTTAACCAGTAACTTGCAATCTAAGCTTCCTGGGAAGCCGACAGGGTTTTTGAGTGTTCCAGGGTCTGCTTGTGTGACTACAATCGTCGTAAATTGGCCAGAGAATGCTGTAGAGCGTGGCTTTGATCTATATAAATGCAGTTATTATTACTATTACAGGGGGTTGAGGGGAGGGGGTGCCTAAGTGCCACTTGAACTAATAACAGGAACCACATGTAACATTATATAATATTATTATTGAGAACTGCTTCCTTTCTTCCATGTGTTGCTAAGGACGTTGTATTCATCGCTCTTAAAACCACTTGTCTACAACATTTATTTCCACAAACGACCGCTTCCAACGTTCCTTATTGCGCTATTTCTATCTTATATTGACACTGTCAACGAGGACCACGGATCTAAGATGATCACTATTTTAAGATATACACTTTTCTCATCGACCATGACTAGTCATCTTAGACAAATTTGATTATATTTCTAGTTCTAAATACATCTCTAATATTTGAAAATGGTGGTTAATGATAGCGTAACATAGTTGATGTGGTGGAACATGTCAAATAATTAAATAATTAGAGACAACGGCAAAATTGAAACAATCAAAACTTTGAGATTGTGTCTCCGTACTCTTAAATTTCCGGGGCATCGTGGTGAAATCAGGCGCTCGTCAATAATATTGATAATAATATTAATAATAATAATAATAATAATAATAATAATAATAATAATATTAATAATAATAATAATAATAATAATAATTTTTTTAAAATAATAATAATTATGATGATGATAATAATAATACTAAAACTAATTTAAAAAACACACAAAACATCTTGTTGTATTGATTTTACTGAAAAACATCCATTAAACGCATGTACAACATTTTTAGTGTTCAAGACACTTAATCATTACAAGTTCCCACTTTTTTTCCCAAAATTTTCGTTTTGCCACCATGCAACCCCCCCCCCCCCCCCCCCCCCCCCCCCCACACACACACCTACTTCAACTGCCAAAATATTTAGACCTTTGTTCGAGATAGTGTCTTTTTAAAAAAATACAACAAAACCCAAAATAAATAAGCTAATTCCAAATGCTCAAATATTGAGGAGCACCCGATTCCACCATATCGCGACATACTCATTTATTGGTTTAAGGAACCTGCAGAGCACGCTAAATTACTGACAAAGAACTTTGTGGTCTCTGCATTTACAGTTAGACAGCTCTAAACTGCAAGTTAGAGGTACATTTTTGATGGATTAGGTATTCCGTAAGATATTCTTTTTATGACTTTTTTCAGATTGCATATTATTTTCTAACGATTGTGCAATGGGGCATTACACATTAGTTAGATCACTAATGATCTCCGAGGTATAAAAACTTTGGGATATTAGTCAAGTTAGAAAAGGTTTTAGAGTTTTCGACAAAATCTGTTTTTTAACCAGCGTCTGTGAAGGCCATCTGCGGGTGAGATTTTCCCAATTTTTACCCAGTTTGACCATACAGTTTTTCCTCTCTATTTTTGAAACCTACATCCATTTCCATCAAAGTTTCAAGTGTCTGCTTCTATCAATTATATTTCAAAGTCATTAAAAAATTTGTTGGGTTTTTTTAATTGCAATTTTGGGTCATGTTTTTTAATATTGTCTTATTTTTTTCAAATATTTATTTTTTCGACTTAAAATTACACCCTCTCTTTTATTTTTCATCTGAATAGCTTAATTATTTTACACAATGTACATCCATTGGAGACCTATACTGAAATAGAACATTTTTTGAAGATACTCTAAGATTAAATTTACAATCAGTGTTTTTGTTGGGAATTTTGAGATTTTTTTGCTCTTCATCTATGTACACATTTCCAGAGTCCATAATTATTTTCATCATCATAATATTACAAATCTGACGTTATTTGTTCATTATATAGGTGTTGTAGTTTGTACTTGCTAAAAATGAAAGCCAACGGACGAAAACTAAGTGAGAAGATAGCTTTTGAAATTTGATGAAATTATCCAATATGGCGGATGTTTGCTTGGTTACCATGGTAACCATGTGCTTATAATAATAAATAATAACTTGAATTAATTCTTTAATGTCTGTCTAATTTGAATAGATCATCTTTGCTGCATATAGTCAAGGGATATGGATTTTAGAAATTCCACCAGCAGATGTAGCGGTTTGGCCCTTCGCTATCGCTAGCAAAATTATACCCGACTCCGGTCTTTGTCCTAGAATGTTGTCTCCCCCTCAGCCCGAGTTAGCCCTGACAGGAAGTGCGAAAGCTCTCCTCCTAATTGATCTAATTGGGTCGATTCGGGAGTAAAACATTTAAAAACAGAATGAAATAAAAAAAAAAGAAAAGTCTGTTCTTAATGTATCGAAGTAGGATTTTGCCAAGTGAAGTTTTTGCATGTAGATAGGTCGTGTCACAGACAAGCACATTAATACATGTTTTACAAAAAATAAATACAGCAATATAATAAAGTAACGAGTACCTATGAAGGTGTGCGAAATGGCACCTGGGTCACTGTTTCAAGTAGCTGCGTGTTCTATTAAGTGAGGTAAGGCGGATGTGGGAGAGTGAGAGAGAGAAAGGGGGG
>NW_004797281.1:1277378-1278405 GCF_000002075.1 Aplysia californica | reverse complement strand
GGGGTTGTATGACATAGTATTTTTCTTGTGAGTGGTCTGTCGGGTTTTTTTGGGGTTTTTTTTCTTTCAGCTCAGTTCTGTATTTAAAGTTGGTAATGTTATCGTGATACGTTCCAGTCAACATAATTTAGAGTTTCGAAGTTGGTTTCCCCCGTGGAAGCTTCAGGTTATTGGGAGACTCATATCTGCTGACAGATTGGGGACATGATCCACTAACCTGACTAGGACGTTAATTCTTGTCATTCGACAACGCTTGGAAACGCTAGACTTTATGCCCCTTTAAAAAAGCTTAACTTCGTTATTCATTCAGATTTTTCAATTGTGATTGCTTTGTCTAAAGTTTGTAAAAGGCAAGCAGCAGCACGCATTAAACTTTACTTAAAACAATAACTGCACATTCATGTTTCTGATTTGTGTGTATGATGGTTTGCAATATACCGAAGCATTGCCTTTGGTCTGCTGATAACTGGACATTTCATATTTCCGTTACGTCCGTATGTAGTGAAACAACAACAATAATAACAACAAACCCAAATAACAACAAAAAACAACAACAAAAAAGCAAAACAAAGAAAAAATTATTGACAGGAAAAAGAACTCATGTCTTAAGCGTGGACTAGCAATGATTCTCATTTGTATACCACTGACACTTAGAACAACACAGTTTTATCTGACAGTTGACCTTTTTGAGACAAAGACCGTGAGGTCAGAAACCAAATGTTCCATCAGCTTGACCTGTTTTGAAACTCAACATTTTTACGTCAAATTATTTTCTCGAAACTAGCTACAAAGCAGATAGAACGTTCTACTTCTAAGAAAGCGACCCGTATTTTGACACGTATCCATGAACTGGATCAGTACTTTTTAATACAGTCAACGCAAGGGGTGTCAGGAAGGCTATAGCTGTATTTGTTTTTCTCTCACTCGATTCCGAAGTATAGTAATGAACGAAAAAACTAGTCAAATAGTGATGAACATAAAGAGCGGCAGAGAAAAGAGAGCAGAGAGAGAGAGAGAGAGAGAGAGA
>NW_004797281.1:1272720-1275169 GCF_000002075.1 Aplysia californica | reverse complement strand
AGAGAGAGAGAGAGAGAGAGAGAGAGAGAGAGAGAAAGAGCAAGAGAGAGAGACTATTTTACGGAGCAAGGTTGTCTTAGCACGCACATCGGTTTCTTTAATATCTTGTATTGTTGTGTGTATGTCTAAGTGACCCAACTTTTGTAACATCTAGTGACATTGTAAAGAACGAAGACAACTTTGTCCGTCTGAGTTGAATAAAGATTGTCATTGTCACTGCCATTGTTAGTACATTTGTCCGTCTTCATTACCTCTGTATCCTGGCGTTCTTTGCTTCCATGGAATATTTGTGAGCTTGTTGTGTTTATGCGTTGATACTATTATGTATTTGTGGATGCATTTATATGTGTATATTTTTAATAATTTATTAATGTACGAATGTGTTTTTACTATTATAATCCAAATTGCCTTTTGGGATTAAACAACAATTAATGTAATTCATTATCATTTTTGTTAATTTTACAAATGGCTTTTTTTTTAGGTCATCACGTCGATTAACACCCAGTTGGGCGGAAAAAGGTCGCCGATATATAGAAGGCAAAGTGGATTAGAGGCCAGATTCTGCTGATCAACTAGTGATTTATACACGGTACCTGGCTAGATCTATATCAATGCCTATTTAAATCTTACATACTTTTTTGTAAATGTAAGTCAGTGGTTTTTTCAGCCCATATTGAGACAATTTCGAGAATTTTGGAGGCGAGTTTCGTCTGTCTGTCAGGGCCAACCCGTGTTGAGAGGTTTACAGCGTATCAACAAAGTCTCACAGATAACTCCACCCAAGGAATGAACTGGAGTCTTCTGCGAGCGATGGCGAGAGTGCCTAACCGCTAAACCACTGACGTTGGTGAGGAATGTTAAAAAATTAATTCCAATATCTGCTATGCTGTAAGAAAATTAACGACATCATTTATAAGCTGTTCATATAACGATGGGACAAATATTCGGTCAGTACAGCCCTGCATCATGGTCACAGAGTCGTCGGACGATATGTTGCAATACCACCTTCTTCTGCAGTGGTGGGGAGCCTTGCTACTGACAGACCCGGCGGGAGAGCAGCAGTCACAGTGGGGAAACAAATTATAATTATAAGGCTTCACGAAAGAGAAAAGATGAAGCCAAGACAGAAGCCCGCAAGCTGCGCACATCCACAGGCGGAAGTGTAGCAATTAGATAATCAAAATGAGGCCAATATTTCTCCACCAGATTTGGTCTCATCGGCTTTAACAGAAGTCACATGTCATCGTAAACTTTAATCTTTAATTCTTTAAATTATTTTGTTTTCGCTGGAGAAAAATTCTCCTCTGCTGATGCATTGGTCGTCGTCCGATATTGACAGGCGAGCTATTATTTGTAGCATTACTCTGCAATAGCTTTTAAATGCTTGTTTTGTTTTTAAAAGAACCCATTGACGCCATTTCCATCACTTCTGGGGCGGACTTCTATTTTGCCTATCAGGACCAACTTGAGATTAATTACTTCATCACAGCAGAAATATGAGCTACTCAATAAGAACCGTCCCCCGACACGTGACTTAATCTACGGTTTTCTAAATGCAATAACTGTCAGGGGATATAGCCATTACGCCCGTGAGTTTCAAACTGTCCCCAAGCTAGCCAAGGATAGCAACAAGTGGAAAGTGTTTGATAGTTGCCTATGCCCTGACCAAAGGTGAGAATGTCAAGAACGCTATTTCTTTTTTTTCTTTTTTTTTAGTTTTGTAAGTTCCTGTAGAGTTTGAACAAATGCTGTACCACTGACGGATTCCATATTCATTTTGTGGTTGTTGATGTTTTTTTTTGTTTTTTGTTTTTTTGTTTTGACAAATCTTTTTTTTCCCAAATAAAAAGCCTGTCTACGATATCTAAGCCGGAGAATTGCGTGTTACTTGTCCAATAAAACCAACAGCTGCGATATTGTTCATACGAGAATCATTCATTCGTAAGTGTTCATTTAGCTTCATGGATGCCTTGTAAAACTTTTGAATCAAGCCAAACTCAAAGATCAGTCTGCAAGTCTATAGATCATTGAATAGAGTGCATGAGTATGGGGGAGAGGACGCTTGTTTGTGTGGGGGGTGGGGGTGCGTAAAGTATGTGCATTAGTGTACTTTTAAGTACAAACACATTACAGCTAAAGTACTTTCTGGCACGTGTTTCATCATATCAACCATAACAAAATATACCTGTCATATCATATGAACTAACAGGGTCATGAACTACCATAATAAAGATACTCAGGTTGCAGTTTTACAATTCAACAAGTAAATGAAGCGTTTTTATCGGTTCCGATCGTGTTCCAAACAAATAAATGACCTATCTCTTTAGTGTTATCTAATGTCATGCGTACTAGAGACAAACGAATGTACTGGAAGGTCGTTGATAAAGACAGGTTGATAGAAAGATAGATAGTTTTCAGAGAAGGAGATATAGAGAGAGAGGGAGATGGG
>NW_004797281.1:1264592-1266868 GCF_000002075.1 Aplysia californica | reverse complement strand
GAGGCGGTAGAGAGGGAAGAATAGGGAGAGAGATATAGGGAGGTAGAGAAAAAGAAAGAGAGAGAGATATAGTGAATGAAAGCAAAAATGAGAGTGGAGAACGACTGAGATATGAAAATGAGCGAGAGACAGAGACACAGAGAGAGAGAGCAAGAGAGAGAGAGAGAGAAAGAGAGAGAGAGAGAGAAAGAGGGAGAGAGAGAGAGAGAGAGAAAGAGAGAGAGAGAGAGAGACAGAGAGAGACAGAGAGAGAGAGAATACTGAAATAACAAAACTAAGTATGTTTTTATTGATTAAATTATAAATGCAAGTTAAGCATTAATGATGAAAAGAAGTGAGGAAAAATCTTTTGATTATTCACCAAAAGACGTTTTGCTCTCATTCGTTGTTAATACCAGACATGACATATCTAATCATAACGTTATGTAATTTCCCATTAGGGCCTAAACAATACACCTTCCGGACTCAGACCTACGAAATTATTCGGTTTTTTAAAAAAAATTTAAGAACACTTTTAAACACTCATTAATTTACTAATATCTTGGCTAATCTGACTAAGTTTAGGTTTTGTTCTGTGTGTATGTTTTAATGTTTTTTGGTTGTTTTTTTTTTTAATTCAGTCAAAAATCGACACCTTTATCTTAAGCAGTAAGACGCATGCTAAAACGCCAGTTTCCTTTCAAATACTCTTTATTCAACGTTTTTTAAAAACTCCCAGAGTCGCTTACAGATTGCTTTTTAAAAGTCTTAAAAGTAATAAATGATTAGTTATACTTAAAATCGAAAACGTAAAAAAAATCTACATAATAAAAAAGCCGACTTACCTTAGTACCAAACACATACTGACGCAAGTATACTGTATTGCAAAAACTCCTTGTAAAGTGAGGTTGCGAAAGATCCCCCCGAGAAAAGAGCTCACTTGAGCCATCTTGTTAATAATGAGCAACCACACGAGTATCGGCCCTTTATTCTCCTCCCCTCCTTCACAACGACCGCACAAGACACCATCCCCTTCTTTCCCTTCTGCACATGATCGATCAGTATAACCTTTTTACAGTAGTATCATCGCAGCACCGATAATACTTCTACCTTTTTCCTTTGAGATTGAACGGTTTTGTTGCTGTTTTTAAAAAAAAATTGTTGTTTTTTTGTTTATTTGTTGTTTTTGTGTTTTTTGCTTTATTTTTAGCTTGGTCGTTTCATTTATTGGATGCGTATGTGTTTGGGGGTTGGGGGTGGTAGCATATCATTTGAAGTATCTATGACATTACTTTTGAATGTATTGCTTGCTGTCTCTTCGTTTTCCTTTAATCTGTTTTCTTGTGGGAGAAAGGGTTGTATGACGTCACAGTGTGAAGTATTTCAAGATGCATTATTCTTCCTTTTTATTTTTCAAAACATTTATTTTGAAACTTGTAAACATGATAGTTTGAAGTATTTCTATTAGAACGTCAGAACAGAGGGAATTATACAAAGATATCATCGTCAAAATGTGTGTCTCGGATCTAGATAAGTGCCGCATCGTATTTACCCCAACAAGGTGTTTTCTATTGAGTCGTGTTTGAGAAAAGCGAAGTCTAATTTAGACCTGACGGCTCAGCGGTTAATACGACCTGATATAACCCCATTGCACAACATGAGAGTGGAAAAATTCCAAAAAGGTATTGTCGTTTTGGTTTTGTTTTTTTTAGAATTGGTTTTATTTCGTGGGGGAGGGGAGGGGGGAGGGGGGAGAAAGGTGAATAGGGCGGGCCGCAAGTGGAAGTATTGAAGCAGGAACGACATTTGAGAAGGTCTGTCGTAAACTGATAAGGTCAGACTTTGCTTTAGCTTTTTTGTCAGTTTTTTTCCTGTTGTTGTGACGTCACAACTGTAAATTTGCAAAACTAGCATCATCAGTGGTGATTGACAATATCATATTGTGATAAGGGTCTTCGTCTCTGCACCTGGCGGATTTGAATTCGATTCTAGAGTAGACAAGTCTACTTTGAGTATCTCAGAAATCCTGCTGGCGTGTTTTAATCTCTGCCCCCCCCCCCTAACACCCCGCTTTCGTTCTCCTAACCCAAAGCATACCTAGGTCCCCAGGCAACTATAAAGCAGTCTACCTTCTAAATGACTTAAGGTTAAAACACTGCTTTTCAATATAAATGTATATAACCAATGCCAACTTTTATCACCGTTTAATACCTAGTAAGATTACCAGCAGTCGACTACCCTTGAGATCTAACGTGGGAGAGCGAAGAAAAAAGAGAATAGTCTACATCTTCGTAACC
>NW_004797281.1:1261308-1263505 GCF_000002075.1 Aplysia californica | reverse complement strand
GAGTGCGTGAGTGATTATATGTATTCTATAGTCCAACTGTTTTTCCCCTGAGGGTGGTTGCTCAGTAGTATCTGATAACATAGTTATTGTTGTTTTTATTTCTTTTCATTGCTTTCTGTAGAAGCTTGTCTTACAATAACGGTTTGCTAATGAAGACCTATTTAATTCACCTTCCAATCTGATACATCAGATATGGTAGATTCTAGATAAGAGAAGATTTGGAGAAGTTCATTACTCTTTAACTTGAGGCTAAACCTTAAAATGATCGTGAACGGGATATCATATTCAATTGAGAGGCTGACTGCCACAGACTGATTTCACACAACACCAGCAACATCAACAACAACTGTAACAGCAATAACCACAGCATAACAACAACAAAAGTACAAGAATTACATTAACAACAACACCAACGCTATGTTTTAGTAATTATTGTACGGCACAAAGAGATCGTAATAAATATAAATACTGAAGAATAGAGATTTTGATAAATTAGTAGTAGCATACAAATAAAAGAAAGAAGAGAGATGAGGACTTCACAGATGTTTGATAGGAAAGAATGAGAAAACCAGACCACAATACCCGCCAACCACCCTCAACATCGGCAGAAGATATTCGAAGACGTGTCCAGCGAACACCCAGGAACTATTCGGAGACGCACTCCCGCACACAGATGCACTGCTTTTGGGGGTCAAACTGCGTATCGTTTGCTGCAGATCACTCGTATGGCCACTAAAACTGTCGCAAATCAATTATTATCAAGAAAATTTCAAACCTAGCTGCAAAATATCAAATTATGGGTTAAAACAGGGGGGAAGCAACCCCGTAACTCCACAGGTTGTTTTTTTTTTATTTGGTCTAGAGGCACACAGCATTTCGATCGGTCTATCTCCGCCGGAGACGTCTCCAAATAGATACTGCGCTCAACATCACCGCATTGATTTATAAGTGTATAACAGTGAAGTAGACTGAGCAACGGAATAATTACAAGATCTAAGTGTTTGAATGCAAGCCTTTGGTATGGCTTCATCGGCGACATTCGTGTCTGGGTCATCGTAAGGGCAATATATTTGTCAGTGAGAGTCTGGCTGAATCTGATATCTGGAGATCATTTGGGATGATTCTCAACTACCAGACTGGCAAGTTTAAAGCACTTCCTTTACAGTTATTTGATGTTCTTGGGCACACGTTTGTAAAACTATTGTAAACATACGTGTAAGTAATTCCTAAATCAGTGTGTCTTTGGCTAGCAAAACGTACTTTTGGTTTAGTCTCGTATTATTTAAAAAATTATACTGAGTTAACCGCAGCCTACCCAACTTGGGTCTTGCTCTTGAAAGAGCGCTATTGTGATTTATTTGTAGTGGTTATACGGTTGGGTCAGTTCTAGGGTTATTATGTATCATTTTACTCTCATGCGCAGACATTGTGTAACGGTTTTCTCGGTTACTTTTGGTCTGTTCTATCGGATATTTGTCACCCTCTCCCCCCTTTACAGAGTTTTAAGAAAATAGTAAAAACATCTATTTTCTTAATTAAACGAAAATGGTTTCAGAGTAGCATGCCCCCTCCCTTACTTTCGTCCAGCATTTTCCCATAGTTGAAGTTTTTAGAATTAAAGTTGACACTTTCTTGAGAACCATCGATTTGCTCTAGTTATATTGCTCATAATGCGTGTTCAGCAGTAAAAAATTCGTAGGCTTGGCCCCCAAATGCACTCCATCTGGCTGGTTGCGATAGTTTTAGTAATAATTCAGGCCTGCCAGCTTAGGGTTTTTGTTTTAGCTTTACGATATCCGAATTGTCTGATATCATTCAATTTCTAAGCATTTATTAGTTCTTAAAAATCAAATTAATTTCTAGTATATAGCATATTTTTCTGGTAACAGGTATTAATTCAACCGGTATATCAAATTGTTCATAAATCCGCCACAAAAGTTCAAAATCATAGGAATAATATTATGTTGGAAGTCCCCTCTGCAATTGTGCCAGGAGACTTCGTTAGATAGGGAGAAAAGATGGCCATCCTGGACCAAAGCAGCTGTGACGTTGAGGACACAGAGGTGTGTGGTAGGATTTTAGGGGGGGGGGGGTGTTTGTATGTTGTTTGTTTGTTAGTTTTTTCTTTTTTACATTTTTTTTTCGGGGGGGGGGAGGATGGGATTCCATTATGGTAGGAGCATATTTTTACATGTCT
>NW_004797281.1:1247868-1250116 GCF_000002075.1 Aplysia californica | reverse complement strand
CCCCCCCAACACGCACATACAAACTGTCCCCTTCTTTTTTATCTCCCTCTCAATCTACAAGTGGCCGAAGATCAAAGTGAGCAACTTGTTAGCGCTCTATCATAATAAATTATGATTTGTATCGATCTGTTCACCACAAAATAGAGCGTGATTGATTGCTCTCTGACAACACCAGAGCTTAGATGATCGATTTCCGATACAAACGACATGCAATGCAATGCGAACAGCTACCCGTTAACTCTTTAATATGCAACAGACACATCAATGTGAAGCATCGTGGTGAAATCAGGAACTTGGAAAAATAAAGGAATCGAAGAAATCGTCATTTTCTACCAGTTTGGCAATTCTTGTTTAATTTGAATTAATTTGGCTCAACAACATAATTTATAGAAACTTTGAAACACTTTTCTGCAGGGGTTATGCTGAGAAATGTTGATTAAAGGCAAAGAAATCTGACTTTTCAGTTTCCGAGAACTCGCAAGCTATGGAAGTCAGTTAAAATACGATCATTTTCTCGCTTATTTTGTCCTAACACCAGACGACCCCCACCTCCTTCATTCGCAAATATCGCGACTTTAATTCAAGATAATGGGTATTTTTCAACGAAGACAAGACAAATGAACAAGTTTAAAGATGATACCAATAACTCCATAGTATGGCCAAACATGGACGAGCGCCTGATTCCACCGTGTCGTGGTAGAAAATACACAGTCCACATTAGCACGATCGGTTTGATTCGGTTTGGTAAGCGGAGAAAGCCAGATTGAAGGCGAAAAGCGACCATTGTTGTATAACCAAAGGAACCCAACGTGTTTGTTTTCAACGCTGCGAGTCATACGATCTGTTTTTGGTAGAGAACCGATCCTTCAATGGGCACTGGGTATAATAATATGCAACAGACACGTAATTAATTATGTCCAACCAGCAGCAGACAAAAAGAATTGTTGCGGCTCATTCAGAACCGGTTTACAAAATAAGAAATTCAAATCGGCATAGTGCGCAACATGAGTGCTTTTGTTTTATCTTAGTTTTTGTAAGAGGTTTACGGCACTTGCAACACAAATAGCTCACATAAGTGCAGAAAAATAGAGATACTGTTAGCCAGTAACGCATAAAGAAATGAAAAGAAGGAAATACGGACAACGATATATCTCTGAAAGATTGTCTTCCTGGTACTTAAGAAATAGTTTAAGAAAACTATTCTAAAATATGTGTGAATGACAACGTTATGCTTCTCTCCTCTTTTTTAAAATTAAGGGCCCACAAAACAGCATGTTTTCAAGCGGTATCGAACGACCAGGATGCTCGTACTGAATGAGTTAAAATGAGTGCTGCTTTAACGATCAGAATGATCCAGCTTTAGAAATCAGATGAGTGCTTTAGCGACCTGAATGATCGTAGTTAATGAGTTAAAGAAGGAATGCACTAACGACCAGAATGCTCTACCTTAATCAGTGAAAGGAGCACTTTACACTAGATGTCTGCATCTGAGTCCTATGAGTACTTAACCGACCAAAATGCTCGTACTTAATGAGTCAAAAGAGTACTGTAACGACCAGAATGATAGTAGTTAATGAGCAAAATGAGTACTTTTACACACGAGATACTCCTGTTTAATTAGCTAAAAGAGTGTCTAAACGGCCAGGATGCTCGAACTGATTGCGTCAAAGGAGTGCTTTTACGACCAGAATAGTCCTACTTAATGAGTCATATGAATGCTGTTACGACCACAATTCTCTTTTTTAATGAGTTAAAGGAGTACTTTAACAACCAGACTGCCGTATTCAGTGAGTTAAAGAATTGTTTCTCTTATGAGTTAAAGGAATACTTTACACTTGGTTCATGTACTTAATGAGACATAATAAGTACTTAACCTCTCCAGAATTCTCGTACTTAATGAGTTAAAGGAGTACTTAATGCATGCCACCCCACGACACGGACACGATATCTCCGAGCATTATGAATTAACACCCTACCGTTGAGTCCCAAATGCAATTTCGTTGTCCCTAACCGTAAACGATCTGACGTGTTCAGCAGACTGTGAGTAAAGGGCGTTGGAAACAGAGTCGTGCGTCTTTTGCGCTGTGGGTATCAGCTTCATAATGGGAATGGTTTAGGTGACAAGTTATTTAATAAATAATTCCTATGCACTGTGTTATTTCTTCTGCCGAGCCTCTTTTTCTGTATCTGTCTCTGTCTCAATCTTTGCTCCCCTACCCCCACCCCAACCGGCATCGCTCTTTATACC
>NW_004797281.1:1242390-1246584 GCF_000002075.1 Aplysia californica | reverse complement strand
AGAGAGAGAGAGGGGGGGGGTAGTAAGGGGAGGAGGGGATATGTGGTTAGCTACTTGAAGTGAGCTACTTTGTATCCAGCTCAGGTCTCTTGCGTGCAACAGCAAAGCGCCTAGCCGCTACACCACAGACACAGGTGCACAAAATACTACAGATAACAACATACCACACAGCGAGTGAAGGCTACTAGAGGTGGGCGATTCCGTGGGGTTTTTTAGGTAACCGTAGATTCCCCGATTATTGAAAGCTAAAACTCGTACGAATCGAGTCCAAACTCAATTACTGTCAGCACAGCCACTGGTGTAATTTCTTTCAGTGGCTCTATTATGTTTTTCCAGTGGTTCCAAACCGAAGCCAGTATCGTTATCACATGCGACGATAAGCGGTCAGTCCTACTTCTGCAATTACTTCCGGCGAGTTAGTCGCGATTAGTTCGATACCTATGACTACTTCCGGCGAGTTACGATTAGTCCGATACCTTCAATTAATTCCGGCGAGTAACGAGTTGTCCTACCCCTTTGATTACTTGGGATGGGAAATGGGCGTCAGAGAACCAACAATGATCTACCCCAAGAAATGAGAGCCTATAATAATATAGAGCCTTGTGGACAGACGTTTAAGTTTTAGGTTTTGAAATTAAAGAAGAGAGATTTTTTAAAAATTCCAACATCAAATGAATTAGAAAAAAGGCGAAAGCAATGAATACATTTTGACCCCTAGGTGTATACAAGATCGATAGAATGTGCATCGTCATTACTATTTTCTAAGTCTTCAAAGTTCAGGGAAACCTCGGTTTCAGAACGTAGCAAAGTACCAACATATTTGTTTTAAAAAATACATTCATAAAATATATTAAGTTAAAAAATTAAGTAATTGGGAATCATTAGTTTACGGAAAAAGGGATCGTTTTTTTTTTTTCTCGGAACAAAGATAGTACATAACAAGATGGGCCACTCAGCCAAAAAAGTGTCCGCCGGAAGTTCGCTCTTTGCTTCAGATGGCGCTGCAGTCTGTTTCGAAGCTTTCTTTCGTTTTTCCAGAAGAAGAATAGGAATAGCACCTCCTTGCGTGCGCAGATCGACTGCTGTTCATCAGCAGTTCGAGTTCGTTTAGTGTTGAGTTTTAGGCTTTTTAAAATTTTAATGACCTCTCGCTGTTCATTCTAAAGTCAAGAAGAAAACAATCACCCTTTCCACTGGAAGAGGTTTTTTGTCAGCGTAACCATTTTAAAAAAAGCTTTCTTCCAAAATGTATTCAAAAACTTGCTAGTTTCACTTTGATTTTAAAAACTCAAGTAGGGTAACTCTGTTCGCAAAGGGTGCGCATTTGCGAAAAGGGCGCCACCGAATTTTGAGGACACTTTTTTAATTGGCTCAAAGAGAGAAGTGGCCCCTCTTGTTATGTAGACTCTTTGCTCGGAAGCAATAATCGTGGGGATCGATTCTGGAATCGACTATAGACTACGGGAGCAGCAGCTGCTTTTTGTACTATTCTGAGACCTCTATGTACATGCGCGGAAAACATAAACCCTCCTAATTCGTCTCTGCAGATGTATTGATTGAAGCCAATGTTATCGCTTGGACAGCTGTGTGGAAATTGGATAAATTCATGGGGTTGTCTTTGAAGGTGTTATTTATTTAGTTTCCGGTCAGGTCAGCGCTGGGTTAAGTTTGGTTACGACCTGACGTGAACATGTAGTGTGAAGAGATGAGACATTGGTACGACCCTCGCGACGCTGTCACTCCGCTGGGGGTGGTGGTGTTTTGAACCATTATTTTTAGTTTAGTAGAGTGTTTACGGCGCTCGCAACTGCATATTAAGGTCGTATGAGCGCCAAGGGGTGGATGTGAAAAGAGAAGTCCATACGGGGGGATAAGGCTTACTCTGCTCATCTCTCTTGCTTCAACAGAAGAAAGTCTGCTTCGACTATCAAGGTACCCCGGCAATAGCGGGTCACAAGAGAGTGACAAACATACAAAAGAAGTAGAGGGAAAATGACGAGAGTAAGGATAATGAGATGAAGAAAGGGATTTTTGAGTTGTAGATGACTTGTTGTGGTGGTAAAGGGGGGGGGGGGCAGGAAGAAACTGCGGAAGCTCAGAAGACAAAGTAGACAGCAAACAGAAGAAGCAGAAGAAGATAACAGAGGAGGAGGAGGAAGAGGGAGAACGAGGAGAAGGAGACAGGACGAGGAGGGGAGAAGCAAAAGGAGAAGGAGGGTGGAGAGGAGGGGGATAAGGGGCAGGAGGAGTAGTAGTAAAAGCAATTGGAGGGGGGGGGGAGGGCGGGGGAGAGAATAGAAAAAGAAGACATATTTGATTTAGAATCGATACAGCAGTATACATGGTCCTATAAAGAGTAAAGATAGCGTAGACATTGCTTTTCACCTGTTGACCTGTCTGCTTACGTCACGGTCCAATACACTATCGTTCGTGTTTTAGTTTGTGACAATGTTGTTCAACTGTTTTGTAGCCAACGCCCACCTTTGCTACCTTTAAGGGTATAGTAACTTCGTGCCAGCCACCAGAGTGCGGATTCCTAGATGTGAGTACTAGGTCATTTAAGTTCCGAATGGAGGGCTCAGGTTCACCTTAACCGTCCTGCCACATGGAACCATTCACTTTCTCTGGTTCACAGCATATTAACATAATGTTAGAACTGTGTGAGGCTATGCCTCAAAATTCAACTTCCATCCTTGATCAAACCCATGCAAATAAGAAGGTTATTCTAAATGCCCTTTTTAAAGGACACAATGTCGAACCTAGCTGTGGTCAGGATGTCTGATGTCGATCAAATGTGCTCATGGACACAGACACGTGTCACAAACAACCAAGTTGCTGTAGCTGAGCTGTGCAGGTTAGCTACGGAGAAGAGAATCATAATCTCCAACTGCTACAACAACCATCTCGCTCTGTCTGCAGTGTCACTGAACCTTCCGAGGGCAGACCGGCCTGACATAATTGTGAGACATCGCGGTGAAAACAGGCGCTCGTCAAAGTAATACAATCCAAGAAAGTAGTGGCATGTTTCTGCCCCGTTTGTTTTTAATAAGAGTTGTACGGCACCTGCAACGCAATAAGGTCATATAAATGCCGAAGGTTAGAGAAGTTACAGGAGAGTAACAACACATAGAAAATGAGAGAGGAGAGTTCAGGACGGAAGATAACTGATAGGAAAGGAGCAAACCACACCAGAACACCCGCCAACCACCCACATGAGTAAGTTTTACGTTGCTCGCAACTGCATAAGGTCATACAAGCGCCAAATGTCCATTAAAAATATATTTTTAAAAAACATTTCTGAGTACATTTTTACAGAACATCGTTGATGAACAAAAATCTAAATTTTTACTTTCCAGAGACTCTCAAGCTATGGAAGTCACCAAACTTTGGCGACCATTTTCTCGCATTTTTACCCCTGAAACCAGGCGACCCCCACCTCCTTCAATCTCAAATATTTGGACTTCTTTTCATTATAGAAGGATATTTTTCCTTCAAAAGCAGTACAATGAATAAGCTTTCTAATGATATCAATAACTCCAATTGTCTAAAAACTGACGACCGCCTGATTCCATCGCGTCCTGACGCAATTATTTTCTGCACTCGCTCACACTCGGCTCCCGCTTGGCTAGATGATGGTCTTCGTCGCTTTGCGGACTAACAACAACAGCATAGCTATGAACGCATTCATTAACCGAGATGTGGGGCTATAGACTGTGATACAAAAAGCAGGGGGCTCCACTGAAATTCTGGATACATGTAGTATGGACGGTGTAGGGTATGGAAAGAAATTACTAATGTATCGTTTAACGGTCCTGTGAGCGTTGTTACATTACGTTAGATGCGGGATCTCCGAATTTAATTATATGCATGCCCATGTAAAGAAAGAACCCTTAAAACTACTCAAGCATACTAAGTTTAAAAACTCCTCTTGGGGAATCGAACAACACTTATTCTCACCGTTATCCAGCTTGATAGCAACAATGAGAGCACCGCACTCGAAGACGCATTCACAGCCTCTAGCCCCGCCCCAACCTCACACACACGCACACACGCAAACACACACACACACACACACACACACACACACACACACACACACACAACACACCCATACACACTCAAACACATTACTCCAAGAACGAAAAACGGACAGAACACGACACATTTTTCCCTGAGGAACTTACACGATACCCC
>NW_004797281.1:1240872-1242290 GCF_000002075.1 Aplysia californica | reverse complement strand
CCCCAAATAAACACACGTGCACGTTCCGCTCATTTTTTTTATTATCTCTCCAATTATGAGAAAGGCAAACAGAGCGGGCAACGCAGAAGATTTACCACCAGTCCGAATAAGGAACCTCAATCAACTGATCAGCCAAACGCACCATGTCCCAGGCAGTTGTTGGGGTCGATATTGTCTTGTGCATTGCGACCCCAATTCCCGACAGAAACAAATTGTGGTCTCGGGTATCTCAATTCCCCCTGCACCAGATTCATTCTCTTCGGCCCCTGGTGGCTTCTGGGCATCTCTAATGCCATTCTCTTGCTTGAGCTAAAGCCGAACGACAACGCCTCATGCTATTTTAGGTGTTGGTTATCGCTGAGCTTGATGTGACCTTGACCTGAGTTCAACCCATGAGCAGTGAGTGTTCCTTTAAATGGATCACGCAACTAAAATAGAACTCTTTATGTTTCGAAGATGAAAACGTATATTGGCTGAAACCAAGCAGTGGGGTGTTGGATGTCTAGTGGTTAGGCTATCGAACCCGTACTCGCGATATTGCGTGTTAGGGTTTGAGGTTTATTTGATCTGACACTGTGTCCTTGGAAAGGAATTTTGTATGAGTTTTCGCTTTTAAAGCTCGGTTCTATGGGAGATGGAAGTTGATTTCGGAGGTCCTGTCTCTTATAGAACCCAACAGCGTAACGAGTTAAACATAGAACATGTTGCACGTAAGTCTCACACTAAACAGAAGGGAATTGCAAGAAAGTTTGTAGTTGTACGGCTTATAGTTCCAATATGTAAAGCTATTTGCCTTTGAAGTACGCGCACTTAACATGGCTAAATTTTAAATGCTTTTCATAAGGATACATCTAGAAGGTTTTCTGCTTTTGTCATGTAGAAGAAAATGTATAGTGTTTGACGCCTACAAAACATGGATATGAACTGTAATTGAAGTAACAGTATTCCCAGTCATTTTACATATGTGTACTTAGTAACTGTGCACTTATAAACCGGCTAGATTTATAACATAGTTTTCGCTGTGATCCATCTGAAGTCCAATGAGTACACTAGCAATAATAAGAATTAATTACCTGACTATCAGTGGTCATATCGTACAAAAATGTACTTGGTTGACTATGATGGTACACTTGCCGCCATGAATGGGTGCTAAAACCTGAAAGTTATGGTATGCACCGTCAGGGCTGAACGTGTAAATGAGACATAAAGAAAACATAACTCGTATCCTCTAGCCAGGGGAAATAACTATGCCAGACACAGCTTGCCAGTTCTTTATCGGGGTTGACGGTATGTAGGGTGGGTTTTCTGTGCTGTATTCATGAGTGTAAATATGAGTAAGAGAAAGAGGGAACGATCGAGACACAGGGAGAGAGAGAGAGAGAGAGAGAGAGAGAGAGAGAGAGAGAGAGAGATACAGC
>NW_004797281.1:1238202-1239976 GCF_000002075.1 Aplysia californica | reverse complement strand
CCCCCCTTTCCAAACCATACTTTTCATACCTCCGTCATATTCAACCCAATCCAGCCTCCATACCCTACCCTACCCAACCCAACCCCATTCCCATTCATACCCGCATCCCATTCATACCCCCATCCTTCCCATCCCCACCCCCACTTTTCCTTTGGCCTTTCCATTTCCCTGGCCTTCCCATCCCCTTCCTATCCCATCCCCTCTTTTCCCATTACCCCATCCTCCCTATACCCCATTATTCCTTCATTCCCTTAATCCCCCATTGCCCACAGTCAGCATTACCGGCGCCTAAGCTAAAACTTCTTTGACTGTGGTATTGCCATTGCTGTGACTTCAGATGGCAATATAACTTAATATGTAGCCGCAGGGACTCAAACTTTTATATATATATATATATATAACATCAAAAGTGAACAAATTTGTTAATTGTATGGGTTTTGTTTATTTGTATACACCATGCCAAATCTCAGGAGTTTAATTCCATTAGACTATACTTTGCGACATAATAATGGGTGTTTGTTGATGAAAGATTTTTCGCAACAATATGTAGGCATTTGGTCATCTTTTCACTTTCTGATCTTATTATTACATAGCGATATGGGTCTTTTTTAATCCTTAAAAGTAGGTAATTAGTTTGTTCATTCATCTAACCCACCAAGTTTGAGTGGCTGAGAGAAAAAAAGAATTGAGAGTGTGGAGGGGAGAGCTGTGTTTCGTAAATACAAAGGTCTCAGCGAGATCAGCTCCCTGTCGCTTACATTGTGGGATCGATAGTGTTGACGGTTAAGAGGGGACAGCGACCTGACTTAACCACTCGCTTAAAAAAATTAGCGGCCCCAAATGAATTCTTAAGTCTAATAAACTGGGGTTTATGAAACGCAAGAAAGTGCTTTACTCTTAGACCTATTTCATAACTCAATTCTCGGGCCTGGCAGTAAAGTGGTTAATCAACCCGTGATATTAAAAAAAAATGCCTTATTGGGAATTAAAGACCAAGGTAACTTGCTTCGCAGTCCAGCATGATACATTATGTACCGACGAACTAAACGGAGGACCCCAAACTTGTAAGCATAGAAGGCCCCAGTATGTTACGGCTAAGTATTCACCAATAGAATTCTTACACCCCATCGACGTAATGGCCAGCTTGGATACACGAACAAAAACCAAAGAAAAACTAACTGGTACACTCGGGAAGCAGCATGAAGTTGTTGGGGGGGTTTTCTGTACAGCAACAAATAGACTAACCTTTACACCACAGATAGCGGTGGGTATAAGTTCGTGTGGGTTTTATTCTAAGTGTTTTACAGCGCTCGCAACTGCATAAGGTCATATGAGCGCGCGGTACACATGAAACATTTTCAGTTGGTAGGAAGTTTTGAATTTTGCCTGGGTGGCGGCTGAAACCTACTCTTATCGTGAGGGGATGGGGGCAGAAAGAGGAGAAGAGAGCTGACAACAGAACATTGCCAGAGAACAGGAAAGGAGGTGAAGGGGGACAATTATTAGAGAAGAAAATGTTTCCGGTGCTTCCCAGATTCGAACCCAGGACCTTTGATTGAAAGGCAAACACCTTAACCTCTAGGCCACGAGAGCCCTCAGTTCGGGTCTGTCCTGCACCGAATGTTTAAAAAATCCTCAACAAAACACACAAAAAAACCCAAAGAAAGCAAACCAAGTGTAACTTATTTTCGTAGCGAAGACTGAGTTCCCTTGAGATTACTGCAAGACTCGGAATGTTTTTATTTCGTAGAGGCTGACTCTTGAGAGGCGGGGG
>NW_004797281.1:1236871-1238094 GCF_000002075.1 Aplysia californica | reverse complement strand
TGTTGTCCACTTTCAGAACATGATCAACTAGCTGAGTACACGGCTTTACTCGAGGTCGACGCCTTGGCATCACTGCTCCTACAGGTCTACGCCTAGCTTTTCACAGTCAGACCTGGCTTCTAGATCTATATTGCTTTAGATTAGGTCTGCCTAGATTAACTCCTCTCTTGATCTTCATTGCTTTAGTGTATAGCTGTCTAGCCCTTCACAGTAATAAAATACGGGGTTCGCCTTACACCATCACAAAATAGCACTAAGAAAATAATAATCAACAAAGGGCTGCTACACTGTAAAAGGAACACACCGACGTCTTCAAAAGCACAGAGGCAGTGTCTATAGCGTGTTCATTTTCCTCAGACAGCGTTATAAAAATCTAGCTCATTTACAAATGTATCTTTTCCCACGAAATGTTGCATGGCACTTCTACAGGCTAGCGGCCTACCAAACATAATTTTTCAAAAACTCTTGACCGAGTAATAACAAAGTTTTTCTCTTTGGGCCCTATATTAAAAACAACTGTTTGGCTGCGTTCACATGATCACGTCTCCACGTACTACAGGTGAGTCCCCGTCTCTTGAATCGTGTTTCTAAGGCGAACGTTAAAGAACGGTAATAAACTTCCGTTGTGAAGGAGAGCTACTCAGATTTATTTCGTTTCTCAGTAGAATAATCACAAAGTCCAAAGAAGGACGGGAACCTTTTGTCACATATATGTGTGTGAATTCAGGAAATGAATAAATAAAAAAATCGGGCTCCGTCATGGGGACCTATCTATCTTTATGCAGGTAATTGCCAACTTTCAACTCTGTAGCTGTCGTAGTTTTATGGCAAAAGTGACACATGTGTTTCCAAGTTGCCAAATATATAATAGTGGCGTCGGTAGCCTGACCACTAGGCTACTGGACTCGTAATCGTGAAATTGCGGGTTCGGGGTTTCGAGCCTTAGTTCGGTCCGACGTTGTGTCCTTAGAAAAGGCACTTTACACGAACATCCCACTTGGCTCGGTCCTATCGGAGACGGACGATAAACGAGGAGGTCCCGCCCCCAAAATAACCTATTAGAGTTGATAGGGGCGTTAAACCCATACCATTTCACCATGTTCAAATATATAATCGATTCAGAGACTGCAATGAATGTGCAATATTTCGGTCTGTGGGGAGTGACAGAGATGAGAACAAGTGAGGGCTGCATTGTGTGAGGAAGTATGAAAGGGGGGAAAGGG
>NW_004797281.1:1233338-1234772 GCF_000002075.1 Aplysia californica | reverse complement strand
CACACACACACACACACACACACACTCTCTTCTTTCGCCCCGGGGCATGGAGCCAATGAGGTTTCTGCCGGAGTGTTAATTCTGAAATCCCAAAGTATTTATCAGCTGATGATATTAGGCTTTTGTGTTTGATGCATGATGTTTAGTTTTATTTTCCTTATCTGTCTACTATCAATATCTGTTAGGGGTTGCAACTGCGTGAGACCGTTATATGAGCCTGTATATGGGGTTCAACAGATAAGTTTTATATTTATACAGTCAAAAGCAATTTAGACTCCCCCCCCCACCCCCACCCAATCCCCCACACCCACCCACCAATTGTCCTGGAGTTGTTCTAGAGAGGTGGAACATTACAATCTAAACAAAGTAAAAAAAATGCTTGCAGAGAAAGAAGTAGGAAGTATTTGTCTTTACATGTGATTGTGTTGGGCAGATAGCAGGTTAAAGCTGGTTTGACTGCGTAGATGCAATTTCCCTATAACAAAAAAAACAAACCAAAAAAAAACTTTAAAGAAAGATATACATTGTATATTGAACCCCCCCCCCAGAATCGGCTATATATTGTCTTGGACAGCGTCCGTAAGAGCAGGTTCAACTATACAATAATTGTCTATACTATGTCCTTACTTTAAAAAACCCAAACATAATACACATTAACAAGAGGGCCGGGTATGAACCATCTGCTGAGGCAATGATTAATCTCTATGTGAGTAACTCGATCTTCCTAGTGCGGACAGAAAGAGTGTTGACCATAACATGACGGAGAAGTAATGGGGTCATGGGCCTGTCCTTGTTGTTCTGCAGCTAGGTCTTTTCACCAGAGGCTTGGAATAACTCCAGGTTTTAAGTCACGTGTTGCAACTACGCAATGATGAGTATGCACTTTTCCATTAGCAAGTTTGTACACACTCATGGTTATTGAAAATTAATGTTTACCCATTGGCAACTGTTCATGCGCTTGAAATAAGCTTTGGAACTTCAAAGAAGGTTGATTATCATTGAGGTATGAAACAAATTACGGTTTGAACATTGGCCACATTAAAAACGTTATTGGCATAGCGTAGTTCTTATTTCTAAACAGTGAAATTTACTGCCGTATGGTAATACACTCATGCGCACACTTACTCGCAGGCGCACACACGTGTACGGGCACTCACACGCAGACGCACACACACACATATTCACACACACACACACTGTGTCTCTCTCTCTCTCTCTTTCTCGCTTTTTCTCCCACTCTCTCTCTCTCTCTCTCTCTCTCTATCTCTCTCTCTCCCTCTCTCTCTCTCCTGTACACTCTATTTTTCTCTCCTTCTCCCCCTCCCTCTCTTCCTCCCTGTCTCTCTCTCACACACACACAAACATACACACAGATATACACACACACACACACATACACACACACACCCACACACATTACACACACACACACAC
>NW_004797281.1:1230265-1231780 GCF_000002075.1 Aplysia californica | reverse complement strand
AGTGATGTCCAACTTCAGCCTTCTATGTGCGACGGTGAAGCGTCTATAAGTCTAAGCGCTAAGCAACAGACGGCGCTCAGCAATGAGAGGCCATGAACTATTTGTTTTGTTTGTTTTGTAAAGTGTTTTACGCCGCTCGCAACTGCATAAGGTCATATGAGCGCGCGGGACACACCTAATATTTTCAGTTGGTAGGAAATTTTGAATTTTTGCCCGGGTGGCGGCCGAAGCATACTACTCTTATCGATTTTAGACCACCAAGGGATCTTTAACGTGTGCAACTTGCACACGGGCCTTCCGAGATGTTTTGCCCTTGTCCGTGAAGGCTAGGTGTAGATCTTTCCTACCAGAAGATCAGGGGTGCGGCTGAAAGACAGCAGTAAGAAGAAGCGAAGGGGTAGCAGTAGAAAGGCTGCAGAAAGAATCAGGAGCTCAGAGGGGGGGGCAAAGGAGGTGAGGGGATGGGGGCAGAAAGAGGAGACGAAAGCAGACGACAGAACATTGCTAGAGAACAGGAAATGAGGTGAAATGAGACAAATTTAGAGAAGAAAATTTTTCGGTCGCTACCCGGATTCGAACCCGGGACCTTTGAATGAGAGGCCAACACCTTAACCTCTAGGCCACGAGAGCCCCCATTAACTATTTGTAAGGCACAGGTGCTAATCTGGCTGCTCTTTCTTTATTAATCTTCATTATAATGTCGAACTGTGGTCTCGTTGTTGGCCCACGCTCTTACACACTGTTTAATTAAACTCATTAACACCCAATCTCTCTGTTCTTTATAATTTGATCCTGTTTGATTTGATTTTTTTAAATGTTTTACATTTATTGTTGTTGTTGTTGCGAAAACAAGTTGATAATTTTTACATCACCGCATCCCTTCTTTGAATTCTACATAACCTGCCATCATGTTTTAAGGTAGAAAAAATAATTATTTGAGACTTGAATAGGGTTGGTGTCGTTTAATCAGATGTTCGTATAGGCCTGGATGTTCAACGTTTCGCCAATAAGGCTTCATCAGGAACATAGTATCTGAGAAAAAAAAATTGAGTGATGACGCCATAGCAACAAAGCGTTCACTACAAGTTACGTATTGGTGCGATTTGGACAATATCGGAAAGAGCCGAAGCTCTGAAAAAGAAAAGCTAAGTCGTTACTGCCATGGTCCTGGCTGAGGGTATAGATACGTTAAAGTTGATCACACGTCATTGTGTTTAAAGCTCACACCAAATTGTTCATAATCATCATCATCATCATCATCATCATCATCATCATCATCATCATCATCATCATCGTCATCATCACCATCATTCTCATCCTCATCATCATAACATTTATAACAATGAAATAATAAGAACAATAATTGTATTAATAATAATGATAACAATACAATAATGAAAACATTGATAATAATAATAATAATAGTAATGATAATAATAATAATAATGATGACGATAATAATAATAATAATAAAAATAATAATAATAATGACAATAATGACAATAATAATGATAA
>NW_004797281.1:1228151-1229544 GCF_000002075.1 Aplysia californica | reverse complement strand
CTTTTTGTCTGTTTTTTTTTTTTTTTAAAGGGGGCGTTGGTGTTGTTGTTATCTCTTAAATGGCGGCCCAATAACCGTCAACACCCTCGATCCCATAACAAAAGGGACAGTGAGCTGATCTCATAGAGACGAACTTTGTGTTAGCAAAGAAAAAAAAACTCTCCTTGTCTTTTAAAGAAACTGAACAAGGGGCAAAAACCTTTCCTTCGATTTTCAGAAAACAGCATTTTTCGGGATAGCCCCCTTGTGCTTAAAAGCTACCATTATTGTCAAGAAAACCTATTTACCCACCTTCAGTGATTACAGCAAGACATCTACATTGGCAGAAATAAGGCCAATAAATAGGAAGCAGACAAGATGCTTACGACATATTATTGTGTAGATTGTCTTCCATTAACATAATTATGATACGGTTATGTTGCAAAATGGAGTCAACTGGAATTAACCTACCCTGATTACGTATGGTGTTTGCAAATGAAAAACATTCATTAAAAGGAACAAATTTATTTATCACCTATATTAATTATAAAAATTATATTTAATGAATTTAAGTTTTTGCACCAGCAAAAATGTGTAATATGATTTTTAGTGCTCATTGTGAGCATAGAAGTGGTAGTACCATCGCCCAGACAATTAACTGAACTGTTGGTACTGAAATTGTGGGCAATTGGGGGTGGGGGGGGGAGTTACTGGTGGGATGAGGAGTTGGGAATGAGAGGGAATAGGGCAATGGATGAGGGTTTGGGTTAGGGAATGTGATGGGGGGGGGGGTAGGGGAAAGGGTAACGGTGTAAAGGAAAAAGGTGAAGCAGTTGGGGAAAATGATGAAGGAGTTAAAGGAAAGAGTGAGAGGATTAGGACAAAGGGTGAAGGCGAAAGGGGAAAGGTTGAAGGGGAAACGGGGAAGGGGAAAGGCTGAAAAGGTTAAGGGAACGGATGGAGGGATTAGTGGTGGGAGAGATTGGATATACCAGGGAGGCTGACTTGGGATTAACGCCATGCACTTCCATTTATGAAGCACACAGATTTAAAGCTGTTTAAATTCTGCATCATCTGATTCTTCCACATTAAAAATACAATGACATGCACGTTAGGAGTGGCCCCCAAAGCAGCCACAAAAAGCACACAGAGGCGTAAGTCCTATGTAGCGGCAGCAGTGAAGGGGTTAATGTTGCAATACTTATGTTGGAACGAAAACCCTATTATGATTAAATATGGGTCTTTTCCAAGTCACATGACTCATTTACTTTAACCTGGGACGCGGCTGAGAGGCAGGTATCATTTTAAGGACTCCGAGAGAGAGTAAGTGAGAGAGAGAGAGAGAGGGGGTGGGGGACAGAGAGACAGATAGAGAGAGAGAGAGAGAGAGAGAGAGAGAGATAGAGAGAGAGAG
>NW_004797281.1:1224344-1225668 GCF_000002075.1 Aplysia californica | reverse complement strand
ACATCCCTTAACTTTTGAACACGAAGAAATAAATATTATCATTCTGACGATAGGGCTAGTCTTTTTTGCCATTAAAAAAAAAATGAATGACGGAGACATCAGCATTTCAATCCACAGAGGAATCGAACTGGGGTCTTCTCATACGACAGCCAAGTGTTTAACCACTACACTACGTACAGAACCAGGTACAGAAACGGAGGGAGAGGAGAGGGATATGAGTAGTAAGTAGAAGAGAGAAACGTATAGAATAAGGTTTTTGAACAGAGGCCATAGAAAATAAACATTATGAAATGTGTGCATGTTAGATTCTAATAATAAAAATAATAGCTCGTACTGTAATAGTATGCTTCCCAGAATTATTATCACAATACGTTTGAAAATATCTTTTTAAGTCACAATATGCCATTTATTCAAACAAAGTAGAAACATTTGTTTGAAGAAAACATAGAAATGTACTATGGAAATCCTGGAGTCGGCTTCTTCTATTTTCTTTTTCAGAGTGAGTCATCTTGTCGGGGCACAATCTTTAGTACGGGTATGTGGCAACCGGAAAGTGATGAAGAATAGACTGAAAAGTAATTATAAAATTGGATCACCCCGAAGGCCTACAAAACCCATTTTTGTTATTATTTACAATAAACAAAATAATTTTTTTAAAACCTCAAACCCAAACAAACAAACCTAAAAAAAACCAAAAAAACTTCCCACTAATACCCTGCCTTGTCTAACTTTTGCACCCAAGGTCAACCTATTGGTCCTTCGGTGGACATGCAGTGTTTGAAGTAAGAGCATACCGCCATCCCTCATGTTAATAATAATAAAAATAATAAATAGCTTTTGTGTAGCGCATATCCCCGCTCAACAGCAGGCTCTATGCGCTTTACACTATATTATTACCCCAGCAGACCATAGAACACTCCAAAACATTCTCAGCTTCCCGGGAAGCATACAGTGCAAGCAGCTGATTAAGCGTTCAAACACTAACAAACTGACAAGATCTTTCGCTGTCTATAGCCGGGTACCCATTCCCACTTGGGTGAAGTGAAGAAAATGTGTGTAAAGTGCCTTTCCCAAGGACACAACGTCGGGCCCCAGACGAGGTTCGAACCCACAACCTTACGGTTGCTAGTCCGAGAGCCTAACAACTAGGCCATCGACGCCATGTTACCTGTGCTTGCCAGCTGACAAGTATGAAATATCAAAATGTGTAACTGAGAGAACCGAGGAAGGTCGGGAAAAGTAGTTACTAGATCTAGTTACTATCTAAAGGACGCTTAGTGGCATCTGAAGGAGGTAGTATTAAACCCAGAGTCAATAGTTGTTG
>NW_004797281.1:1220956-1224214 GCF_000002075.1 Aplysia californica | reverse complement strand
GGGGTGCTTATGCGCGTGTGCGTTTCTTACTGAAATTATGGTTAACTCCAAGTTCCACATTTTACCACGCGACTAGACGCGTCTAGTCAGTATGCAAATATGTCCCAAAGTAGCCAAGAGAAGAGAGGCCAAACGATTTAAACAGTAGACACACCAGAAATAAAATGCACCAGAAAGTGGACCTATCGAGAATTTCCACCGCTTCGTCAGCATTTCAGACCCCCCGAAAACTTGTTGATCTTGCTAAATTTGGCTGACCGTAACGCGATGACTTTTATAACAGCAGTGGTCTCCCTTCCTCGTCTGTAATCTCTGGCCTTGTGCACAGTGCGTGTTTATCTCCCCCTGGCCCTTCACGAAACAGATGGCAAGGTGGAATGTTCGGAAAAGCACACAGAGACGCTAAGAGAGAAATTAGGGCAAACGAGGGGCAACCACGGAGCCGGCGAGAAGTCTTGTAGCTGATGAGGAAATGGATAAATCACGTGGGTGGGTCCGGGGAAAGGTAGTGTCCAAACATCGCCCACCTGGGCTGTTTCAATCGTCACCAGCTTTGAAGTAGGAGATTTCCCAAACTTTACGAGGGGCTCGTGGTTCTGAGACGGGTCGAAACATCCTCCGTTCACTTTCATTTTATGTTAACATATTATTAACACAACCTATCTTTACTGGCGTCTGTTATATTATATTATAGAGGTTAGGCGCTTCGATGACGCACGCACCAGACATGGGTTCGATTCCCGAGTTAGGAGAAAATATTGATCGCGTATATCGGTCCTTCTATTGGGATGTTGTATCACTCTCAGTCTGGGCTGGCTGTGGATGGCTTGGTCGAAAGTCCGTCTCCTGAATAATCTAAATTATGACGAGGGGGGAGAATAACACAAAATAACAACAAAAAGCGATGTTTTAATCTCTTCGCCCCAGTGATACAGATACGTCCATGTCAAAGAGAAATTCAGTGTCTGTTTTGTTAGGGTGAATTTCCCAATAGAAAATCTGAAGTTTAAAACCTTCATCTCATACAGATCAAAAAAATTATATTTCATTAACACAGTGTCTGTTCGCCACTTGAGCTGAACTTAATTTCGCTTGTGAACAGCAAGTGAAACAGTAAATAAACTCTCTTCGGTCAATAGAATTTGACTTCCAATGTTTTGAAAGTCTATGTGTAAGTATGGGCCTATAATGTTTAATTGTACTAAAAACTATTGACCTGTTTTTGATAATAGCATTCTTCCTCCTATTATACAGGTGCGAAGCAGGGACAATCTGTAGACAGCTAGAACGAAACATATTATTGAGGCGACAGAGTTGTGTTTCATTAGACGCATCCTGCGTATCACTTGGACAGCAAGAAAAAACAAATGGAAGTCTTGGTTGAAGCAAATTGCAGACGACAGCTTAGGACGAATATACGAAAGCGACAGGCAAAGTTCTTTGGACACACAATGCGGAAAAAAGCATTGGAGAATATTGTAACTACAGGCACGTTTGATGGAAAGAGAGGCAGAGGCAGACAGAAAGAAAAGATACTGGACACGTTGACAACATGGCAGGGAACAACAAGAACGACAGACATGATATAGCTGCAACGCAAGACAGAGTGAAGAAGAGGACCATGATCGCTAACGGCAGTCGGCAATGCACCGGATGATGATGATTCTTCCTCCTGCTGTTCCTCCTCCTTCCTCTCATCCCCCCCCCCTCCTTTTGCTCCTATTCTTCCTAATGGAAAGTATAAATATATGGGATCTCCGTCCCCATCTGCACCAATTGTAATTAAATTACAGGGTGATGAAAAAAAAAACACACCAAAAAAACCGGTACAACTTTTTTTCGACATATCTTTCATGAAATTTGTACCAGAATGTTGTAATTTGGAACAGTTATAATTCATTCAACAGGAAATTGTTTGACATAAAGTTGACAATGAGGAAACCTATTTTCGAAAACGGAAATGGATTTTATAAAAACCACTAATAAATGCAAAATGCACCAATTCAAAAGATGTTTAAAGGAAAGTCATGATTCTCTACAGGTTCTAACTGAAGGACCATTTCCCCCCTTGACATAAAAAGACCTTATGGACACTTAAACATTATTTCCGTACAATGTGCGAAACTTTATGAAATGAGTTGGTGGTGAGGAAATGTTCATTACAAAAGCTCTCTGCTCTTTACAAATCTAAGCCATTATCATATCAGGCAAAGAAAACTTGAGAAAAACGATCTGCAAACTTCTTTCAGCCTGTTAGACTACTGTAGTTTGCAATACGGCGCAATCGTTGGGATTTTTAGTGATAGACCTAATGCGAACTAGTGCGTCATTCTGCAAAAATGGAGAAATAGCTGAAAATGGGTTGTTTTTTCACGCGCTATGTAGAGCAAAATCGTTTTGTGAATTTATCTAAAATCAATATCAGACAAATTCCTTTTGGCTTCCAAATGTTGTGTACAAACTTGAAACGCAGAACTTCATTTTGAAGGAAAATATTACCCCAAAAATGTTTAATTTTTTGGGGTTTTTTTTATCACCCTATACGTCTAAAAATGTTCTTCTCGATTGACGTCATATTGACCAAGGTGTGGCCCCACAGAGAAAGAAGGCACCTGCTGTGAGTAGTAAATCAAGTAAGTTTCAGATAGAAGGCTCAAGTAGACCTTAACCAGTTAGGCTTCACAATCACCCACTTTTCCATCGTCCCTGAGTTTGATTCGTACGTACGTGTATCCGCCTATAACTGATTTGTATTCCATATTATGCTGTTTGGATATCCTTGTATATCCCACACTCTCACCCCAAACCCAATATTTATTAGTTCGTAGACCCATATCTGTAGGAATGCTCATTATATCAATATGCATGCTCGCTGATGCAGGATCAAGACAAATTCCCCTACTTCCCTATCCCCTATTCTCCCACCCACACCACATACCAACAAACCCCTCCCACATCTCTCTCTGTCTCTCTGTCTCTCCTCTCTCTCTCTCTCTTTTTCTCTCTCTCTCTCTCTCTCTCTCTCACACACACACACACACACACACACACACACAAATACACACACACACACACACACACACACAAGCACCCGCACACGCACACTCAAAGTCACATACTCTATTCTCTGTCTCTCTGTCTCTCTGTCTCTCTGTCTTTCTGTATCTCTGCTCCTCTGTCTCTCTTTCTCGCTGTCTTTTTTCTCTATCTCTCTATCTCTTTCTCTGTCTTTCTTTCAGTATATCCCCCCCCACCCAT
>NW_004797281.1:1216042-1219039 GCF_000002075.1 Aplysia californica | reverse complement strand
CTATCTATCTATCTATCTATCTATCTATCTATCTATCTATCTATCTATCTATCTATCCATCTATCCATATATCTATCTATCCCTCCATCCCCTCCCTCACCCCTCCCCTGCATCTCATAATGGTCACACCCATGGAACGACGTGTGTTTAAACTGTTGTGTGAGTTTCTTGGTCAGAGCACATGATTGTGATCATGAGTCTCATTTTCACTGTCACTTCACGGATAACATGATAATATTGTGACTCGACGAGGAAGAATCAGGCGCTCGTTAATCTTTTGGCATGGGGAGTTATTGAAGTTGTCTTAATAAATTGGGTTTTTTTTTGGTCTAGCTTTTTATGAAAAAAAAATCCTTCATACTGGAATAGAAGTAGATATATTTGCCTATGAAGGAGGTGAGAGTTGCCTGGTGTCAGAGGTATAATTAGAGAGAGAATAGCTGCATAATTACTCTGACTTCCAAAGCTGAAGAGTCCTTTGAAACTGCTTATGGGCATTTTTATTGCGTGCCTTTGAACAAACATCTGTCAGTCAAAGCCATGAAGGTACTTTCTTTTAGTTTTTAGTACACCTACAAATTATTGACCGCCCCCCCCCCCCCAAAAAAAAAAACCCCAAAAGAAAACGATAAAAAAAATTCGAAACGGGCAGAAAAATATCAATTTCTTTGATTTAATTATTTTGACGATCGCCTGATTTTACCATGATGACTCTAATAAAGTAATATGATGATGTCGATTATTCATTTGACCGACTTTATTCACTCACCGTTCAAGCGGTGATAGGGGGCGTAATCCAGCCAACAAAATGTAAATTGTGTTTAGAAGGTAATGACCCGAAGTGTTTTATTTTTTCCCCTAGTTTTGTTTGTTTATTTTTTGTTATACATTTAGTATTTTTTAAATAATGTGTTTCCTTAATTTATCCTTAATTTTTTTTAAATTGTTAAAATCTTAAATTTTAAATATTTATTTTAAAAGTTCTTCTTTTTTATGAACATATTTTAAATTATTATTATCTTTTCCATTTTGGGGGGGACAAGTGTTTTTTACCGCCCTCGCAACTGCATACGGTCATTTGAACGCGCGGGACACATTATACATTTTTCAGTTGGTAGGACATGTTGAATTTTGCAAGGGTGGCGGTCGAAATCTACTCTTATCGATTTTAGACCACCAAGGGATCTTTAACGTACGCAACTTGCACACGGGACCTCTAAGATTTTTTGCCCTTGTCCGAGAAGGTTAAGTGTAGATATTTCCTACCACAAGATCAGGGGTGTTGCTGAAAGACAGCAGTAAGAAGGAGCCAAGGAGTAGCAGTAGAAAGGCTGCAGAAAGAATCAGGAGCCCAGAGGAGGGGGCAAAGGAGGTGAGGAAGTGGAGGCAAAAAGTGGAGACGAAATCGAGGACAGAACGTTGCTAGAAAACAGGAAAAGAGGTGAAAGGAGGCAATTTTAACGAAGAAAATGTTTCCGTCGCTACCCGGGTTCGAACCCGGGACTTTTGAATGAGAGGCAAACACCTTAACCTTTAGATAACGAAAGCCCCATGTACGTATTTATTTATCTATTTATTTTAACATTTGTTTTGGGGAAAGTTGGAAAGGGGAGGGGGTTGAAAAAGTCACACGGAACTTCCAAACTGCATAAATATTACGGTTATATGAGCGGTCTGGTTTCTATTACCATTGTGGTTGTTTTCACGTTACTTCACAGAACGGGTTGGTTTATGTGCTTTGTTGTTGAAGTTGAACCTTTTTCCCCACTTTTTGATACTATGTAGATCAGCTCTTTCTAGTCTGTGAGGCACGGCCCAATAGTTGACCGTTTGGTAGTTTTGGTAGACGGCGGAAGTTACCAGGATTATGGAAAGTAGGCTTTCCATCGTTTGTAAACACATAATAGATAGCATTGTATAGCGCAAATCCCAGCTCCGCTGCAGGCTCTATGCGCTTCGCAATCGATACTATTACCTCAGCAGACCTGAGAACATTCTGAAACAACCTCAACTTCCTGGGAAGCATACAGTGCAAGCGGCCATTTATAGGCGCTAAAACACTAACATACTGACAAGACCTTTCCTTGTCTATGGCTGGGTACCCATTCCCATCTGAGTGAAGTGAGGAAAATTCGTAAAGCGCCTTTTCAAAGGACACAATGTCGGGCGCTCGGCTCGAACCCCCGACCCCGCAACCTCACGATTACGAGTCCGGTAGCCTAACCACTAGCCGACCAATTATCTGCTGAGAAAATGTAAAACCGACAGGCTAAACCGCCGCAGAGAACGTTAAATAATAGAGCCTACCAGTGGTGCGCTAAAACCATCGGCTCGATCATGTGTGAAGATGGTTGCTTCAGCATCTTATCCCAGTAGAGAGATAGAGAAATTAATTAAATTATCTTCACCTGTTTGAATCATATTCGTTCACTTTCCATGGAATTCCGAAGTGACTTACCATTTTACCACGATGCCAACTTTTTGGGGAAGTAGTCTCGATTGTATAAAATACTGTCTCTGTGATGCTGATCTTGGGCCCTCTACTTTCTCTCTGTCTACCACCCAGATCTGCGTCATACATACTGCTTTAAGATGGTCTTCCAAAACGCAGAAGGCCACGATGTTGCTTTTTTGTTGTAGGACTGAGAACGAGGTGAGTTGGTAGCAAGGGATATATTTCTGCATGTACGTGTGTGTATGTGTGTGTGTGTGTGTGTGTGTGTTTATGTGTTTATATGTGTGTGTGTGTGTGTGCATGTGTGTATGTGTGTGTGTTGGTTGGGGTAAGTCTTTGAAAGAAAAAAATAGCGTAGACAGATAGACAATAATACACCCATACTATTATAATATAATTAGACGTACAAAAAACTAGAAAGATATCTACATCCCTCTCATTTTACGTGTGTCTCTGTCTGTCTGTCCGTCTGTCTGTCTGTCTGTCTGTCTGTTTGTCTCTCTCTCTCTCTTTCTCTCTCTCTCTTTCTCTCTCTCTCTCTC
>NW_004797281.1:1213008-1215723 GCF_000002075.1 Aplysia californica | reverse complement strand
CCCCCCCCACCAACATAAACAAAATCCACGAACATGTCATCCGAATTCGATCTGCCGTTACGCGAAATACGTCGACTCAACATACCCCAGCTCTATCGTCATGGGACATCACTCAATGTTTAATGACGTCAGTAGTTGGTGTCGTATTTCAAAGGTATGCATGCACGTATCTAATCATAGTTTGTATGTTTTATTTTCAGCGCTACCAGATATATTTACACAAGTAGCGTTCGCAACGTTTGTTATAAAAACGTCATACAGATGATGGGGGAGCGGAACATTTTATTTATGACGATATCCTTTACGAAGTGGATCCTGTACAGAATAGCCAGGTTCAGCATAATAGAAAGGGCTTAAGAGAAAAACGAGCAGGCCTAACATGGAAGTCATGGGGATATTATCAATATTAAACGTGTGTACAATCATAAGTTCAGGTTTCTTTGCATGTTGGTTCATTGTTATTGTTTGAATGAAAGATCAAACACAAACAATTAACCAACAGTTCAAAAGAAGTAAAGTTACTGGTCAGCAAGATTTTGGAATTGATATCCTCAGAATTTTCGTTTTGCAAATGTGCCCGTTTAATTTGTGTCCCCCTTCGACTCTTAACACGATTACACCCGCAACGTCCTAGCTATAAACTTAATATTATTAAGGCTGTTGCAGAGACGTTATAACAATAACTAAACCTCGCCTCGGTGATGTCACTCACTCACGTAAGGGGAAGGGACTCGCGCACGCCAACTACTCTGGGACTCTGAGCGTTTTGCCGGAGAGGGAAAGAATCAGCACCGTCACTCTGCGCGTCCCTCAAAACCCCCATAGGTCATAATAATAATAATAAGAAGAAGAAGAAGAAGAAGAAGAAGAAGAAGAAGAAGAAGAAGAATGAATGACATTTATATAGCGCTCAACCCCGATTGAAGTACACAGGCTCTGAGAGCTTTACAATACAGTGCAACGTTCAACAGTAACATAAAACGATGTGTTCTGACTAAAGAAATTTATCCCAAATGTTCATTTGATTAATTTTAAACAGAAACGACTTCAGCTGACATTTGAATGAATCAACAGATTTGATCTCTCTTAAAGCTCTTGGTAAAGCATTCCAGATCACACAGTGTGAAGTGTTGAGTTCGCAGTGAGCGCGTTATTCAGGTTTCCTTATGATGTTTGTTTTAAAAAAGCATCTTGTTGTTGCCGTTGTTTATTATGAAAGGTAAAGGTACACACAATACCACTCCCGCTGACTGTTTGAAGAAAACATTAAAATTGCACTTAAACCTGCGCTTAAAATGAACCATAGGCAGATTTATAATATATTAAGGTAATATTAGAAAGGTTTTTCCCCGCGATAGTGATAGATAGGTGTGTATGTGGGGGGAGGGGGGTGGATTGATTGCAAAGAGGGCGCTGAGATTGTATAATATAAGAAGGATACTTCAGATTGCTTTTCTTACGTTGTGTAGACTACACTCACCTCCTTCTGATACAAGAGGATGATTATATTTGTCAATGTAAAGTCATGTTCCCTTATAAGTTTGAGTCTATCGGAATAGTTTTTCAAGCTAGTGTAACATCATTATGGAAAATGACCTTGGCCAATTCCTGTATAATTTGATGCAGGTAGCGGCGGAGCGGTTTTGGTGGGAATATGTCGTGTGCTAATACTATGGTTGAAAATTTAGGCTAACATGTGTCATGACGTGGTGGAATCAGGCTCTCGTCAATTTTTGGGCACATTGAGTTATTGGAATCATCTTAAAGCTTGTTCATTTGTCTTGCTTGGTATGACACAAATATCCATTTATCTTGAAAACAAGTCGGGATATTTTCGAATGAAGGAGGTGGGGTTTACCTGGTTTCAGAAGTAAAATTTGTGAGAAAATGCCCACCAAAGATTGGTTATTTCCTTAGCGTGAGAGTCCGTGGAAACTGAAAGCTTACAATTTTTATACCTTTATTCAGTGTTTTTCAGTAAAATCCACACATAATTGTATTCTTTGAAAGGCTTGAAAGGTTTTGAGCCGAGAAACAAACATTAGAACAAAAATTCACAAACCTGCAGAAAAAAGCCAGTTTCTTCACTTTGATTATTTTGACGTGCGCCTGATTTCATCAAAGTACCTCACATAAGGCTACTGACAATAAATAATCTCAGGACATGCCTCGTGATTTGGGCTATGAGGTGAAGCTACACGAATCGAACCCCTTCCTGTGGTCTCGTGAGGTTCTGTAGGAAAGCTTTGAAACATTCACTTACTCTCATAATATACGTAATTATCGTCATAGAAAATTACTAAGTCCTCGACTGTCCTCGCGATGTGCAAAAAGAGGGTGATTTTAGTGTTTGTCAGCTTGGCCACTAGGTGTCGAAAAATTGTACACTTGACTCAGTGAATCCCTTAGGCGACACTTCCAGTAATAAAACCACTGACTGACAGAGTGCAGTGCGTCCTGATCATGGTATTCTGTCGGTGATGTAAGAACTCCTATAAAAGGTGTTCTCTCTGAGTTCACTATGATTCATTATTTAATTGTCTTAGTTTAGTTAAGTAAGAGCTTAACAGCCCTCGCAAATGCATTCTTATTCTCTTAAGATGAGCAATTTGTAAGTTAGGCTATTCTTAATTAGTTATTTTAGTGATAATAATAATAATAATAATAATAATAATAATAATAATAATAATAATAATAATGAATGACATTTCTATA
>NW_004797281.1:1202553-1211307 GCF_000002075.1 Aplysia californica | reverse complement strand
ATTCTTCTTCTTCTTCTTCTTCTTCTTCTTCTTCTTCTTCTTCTTCTTCTTCTTCTTCTTCTTCTTCCTAATATTAACCTCCTTATTCAATTTTTAAAAAGGTAAATAGTGTATACTAATAATGCTGGTCTCACAACCACAAGGTTGTGTGTTTGAACCATGAGGCAGCTGTAAAGGGACTAATATTATGCAAACATTTCCTACTTCACCAAGAAAAGGTACAGGGCGAAACATGTGGAAAATCTTGCTAATACACCAGAGTTTGAGCATAATATGCTAAATAAAACACTTTGCGCAGAATGTTTTATAGGAAGCCGAGAATGTTTCGGACAGTAGAGATTCACTCCGAGCAATGCAAATAGAGCATACTTTCTTTAGGCTTATTTGCCTATCACGTTTCTGATATTATTTTAACTTGATGAGTAAAATTACGTATTTGTGTCACAACGAGGTGGAATCAGGACCTCATTAATTTGTGGAAATATGGAGTTATTGGTATCATCGTAAAGCTTGCACATTTACCTTGGTTTTGATTAGCAAAAACAACACCTGTATTGAAATATAATCGAGATATTTTCGAGTGAAGGGGGTAGGGTCATATGCTTTCAGATGTAAATTAGCGAGAAAATTGCCTCCAAATTTTGGAGACGTTAAAGGCTAAAGAGTCCTTGGAAACTTCAGTTACATTTTCTGTGCCTTTAATGAGTGTTTTTTAATTGTAAAAAAAAATTTTTTAATTGACATAAATGTTTTGAGCCAGAAATTAAACATTCGATAAAAATTGTCAAAATGGTGGGAAAGTGCTGATGTGATATCTTAGACTTTATTATTTTGACGAGCACCTGATCCCGCAACTGTGCATCACATATTTTTTGGATACTTATTATTAAGTTTCACTTTTATTTTCAGGCAGAGTTTTGTTTGTAATAATAATAATAATAATAAATAGCATTTATACTGCTCATTTCCATTTTCTAAAAAATGCTCAATGCGCATTACAACGAAAAAGACATCACATCTTAAAAATTAATCGACATGCGTGTACGTAAAACAGAGTATTATACATACAATATAAATGTATATGTGTAAATATTTATACGAGAAAAACACCCGTAAATCAAACTTAAAACAAAACTGACAACAACGGTAACAAAGCAAAAAAAAACCAACAATATAGGCATCAACATCAGCAACAATAACAACAACAACAACAACAACAACAACAACAACAGCAACAGCAACAGCAACAGCAAAAAACAACAACAACTTCCACAAAATTGTTATTTGCTAATTAATTTATTGTTACGTAAAAGGATCCCGGAAGTTATACAAAACTTTGACATGGCTTTCTTTTGAGAGTAAAAACAACCAACAAAGATACAAACAAGGCTCTACCATGCCTCAATGTCCATTCGAGAGAAGCTGAGGATTTACGATAGAATGTCTATGTCATCTTAACTTCCTTTCTACCCAAGCAATCCATCCCCCCTAAAGCTTTTCTTGTCGAGTCTATTTATCATGTTGTCTTTCTTTTGCAGAGCGATACACGCATACTCAAGAAGCCATACACATACACACAGACACACCCACGCTCATACATACACACACATTAAATTTTATATACACTCATGCAAACATACACACACACCGTTACACACACACACACACACACACACACACACACACACACACACAAACACACACACACACTTACACTAATGCAGATAGGCAGACAGACACACACGCGCGCGCGAACACACACACATACAGACACAGAGAAAGACAGCTTCCCCCCTTCCACAATCCACACAAATCTATCGCGAACACAAGTAAAACATGACGTATAACATAATCACATTCACTCAGAGACACACACGTTAGGTCACATTCTCTCCAATTAATCATAGCTGCTGGTTTACAACAACGTAATTTTGGCCCCAGAAATATCATATAACTACATTTGAGACACGCACCTGTCAATTATAGACCAGACGATAAATTACTTTCTCTTTTAAAAAAAATTATGTCTGCCAAATAAATCATATTTCGAGGAGACCAACCCCGAGTAGCTCTTCATATCTTACGTAACCCATTGACTAATAAAAAGCTCTACCGACTCCAAGACGTGTCACAACGCGGTGGTACCAGACGCTCGTCAATTTTTTGGGGGGCATATGGAGTTTTTCATGTTTTCTAAATGCTTGTTCATTTGCCGTGCTTTGAATGAAAAAAAAAATACTCATCGGTTTTGAATAGAAGCTGAAAAAAATTATAGTTTTCCATTGAAGGGGATGAGAGTTGCCTGGTGTCAAAGGTAATATTAGCGAGAAAATAGCTGCCAAAATTCTTTCACTTTCAAAGCGGTTGTGTCTTTGAAAACTACATTCTCTGTGTGCCTATGAACAAAGTTTAGCTGTAAAATCCGTACAAAAATGTACATTAAAGTGTAGGTATATAAAAACTACTGAGCCGACAATATGAAAAAAATCGATAAAAACTGTCCAACAGGTGCAAAAAAAAGCATTGTTATACATTTTTTTTTGGTTTCATTTTTTGGGACGAACGCATGATTTCCCCATAATGACACACATATAATGTATATGGAAATCTAAGCGGCGCACTAGAAATCTGGTTCAGGGGAGATTTTTTTCTGGTCTGCGGTTTTTAGTCCCCGTCACCCTCGGGACTCCGAGGAGATACATTTAGAACCTGTTCTGGCGAGTTAGTGGGATGTTCTGTACAAATAAATCGTCAGTTAGGGCAAAGGTCTGCGATATATTGAATGTTCTAGAGAAAGAAAGCAATGTGCCAATTCCCAGCTCCCTTATTTGTACTATTGTTCACGACATTAAGGCACTTTGTATTCATTGCTTTCCATTTATTTTCAAAATGTATCTCTGACTTTTCCTACCTATGTGTCTCTCTCACTGTCTCTCTGTATCTCTGTCACTCTCTCTGTCCGTCTCACTATCTCTCATTTACTCTTCCACTGTACCTCTCCCTTTCCCTCTTTCCTCTCTGTCTGTCTGTCTGTCTGTCTGTCTGTCTGTCGATCTGTCTGACTATCTGTATGTCTGTCTGTCTGTCTGCCTCTCTCTCTCTCTCTCTCTCTCTCTCTCTCTCTCTCTCTCTCTCTCTCTCTCTCTCTCTCTCACACACGTTGTTGATAAGGTTAAAATTACTATTTACATTGTTTCTCTCTATCTATCTATCTATCTATCTATCTATCTATCTATCTATCTATCTATCTATCTATCCATCTATCTATCTATCCATCTATCTATCTATCTATCTATCCATCTATCTATCTATCAGTATCCCAGTCCTCGCCACCCAAGAACATGGTCGACTTCAGACCCACTTGTACTGTGTTACAGAATTAGTAAGTCTTGATCTATATAAGCCACATTCCTAAGAACATAATCTAAAGCTATGATTCCACCGAAGATTCTTTTGGAGCTTAGAGCAATACCTCTTTATAAAATAAGGTTTCTCTTCATATTGTGAACGGGCAAGAACCACTTTAACTCGTAGAAAGAGAGATATGTAGGCAGATAGATTGTTCTTCTTCGTATTTTTATTAGGACTAGTAGTAGTGGTAGCACTATTACTAATGTTAATATCATAATCATAAGCAGATGGCAGACAGGAAATCGGTCAACACTATGGACACAATCACTAGTGATTACACTCCCTAAGGAAGGTAACCTGCAACTATGTCAGAGTTACCGCACCACCAGTCTAATAAGCCACCCCAGTAAGGCCATGCTGAAGATAGTGCTGAACAGACTGAAACCACAGGACGAGAAGATCATTGCTGAAGAGCAGGCAGGCTTTAGAGCAGGGCGCAGTACAACAGAACAGATCTTCAACCTCAGGATACTGTGCGAGAGGTACCTCCAACACCAGCAAAACCTATACCATATCCTTGTTAATTTTTAAAAGGCGTTTGACAGGGTCTGGCATGCAGCTTTATGGGCAACCCAGAGGATATACAACATCAACGCCAACCTGATCAACGTCATACAACAACTATACGACAAGGCCTCCAGCGCAGTCTAGCTCAACGACAGCATGGGGGATTGGTTCAGGACAACGGTCGGGGTGAGCAAGGCAGTTTGATCTCTCCCACTCTCTTTAACATTTTCCTAAAAAGTATCATGACTGAGGTACTAGAGGACCACAATGGAACAATCAGTGTTGGAGGCAGGACAATCACAAATTTGCGTTTTGCCGATGACATTGATGGATTAGCAGGAGAAAAATAGGAGCTCGCCACATTAGTGGAACGGCTGGACACTACCTCAGCGGCCTACGGCATGGAGATTAGTATCGAGAAAACCAAGCTAATGATCAACAACACCTATGGCATCAACGCGGACATCAAAGTCAGTGGCGAGAAACTTGAGACCGTCAACAGCTTCAAATACCTTGGATCAATCGTCTCAGATGAAGGCTCAAGACCAAAAATTATCTCCAGAACCGCTCAAACAACAGGTGCGATGTCAAAACTGAAGCCTATTTGGAAGGACAGAAGCATCATGCCCAACTCGAAGATCAGACTGATGCGCTCACTGGTCATCTCACTATTTTTATACGGCTGTACTGTGAGTAGTGGACACGAACAGCAGAATTGGAGAAAAGAATTCAGACAACAGAGATGAGATGTCACTGCAGACTCCTTGACATCTCATACACAGACCACATTTCAAATGTTGAGGGGCAGCATGAAGATCTACTGACCACAATGAAGAGACGAACATTAAAATTGTATGGGAATGACACAAAATCCACAAGACTTGCCCAAACAATCCTATAAGGAACCGTACAAGGAAAGAGAAAGAGAGGAATGCAGAAAAAGAGATGGGAGGACAACATCACATAGTGAACAGGGAAGACGATGGGTGACAATCTGAGGAAAGTAGAGGACAGAGAGAAATGGCAAGAGCCGGTTGTCAGAATGATACAGTTGTGCCCCCACGGATGCCCCAACCACGGGATAGAAGAAGAAGAAAGAAGAAGAATCATAAGCATTCGTTTTTCAATAATATTCATATTACTAACAGCTTAAAAGTAAAGTTTTTAAAATATCTTTATTGCTGCATTACTATTTCTCTTACTGTTGGAATTTTCATCGATCTCTCCAAGTGTATGATGTATTTCGTCTCACAAAACAGCCAGTATATTTTTTACTCTAACTCGCTTTTCACGGATATTATTATTCACTGGCTTCTATTTCCATTATGAAATGTTTGACCTAGCATTTCTATGTCACGCAATTTATCGGAACAATCTTTCGAAATGAAGCAAAAACCCAAAATTAGAGACGTCAGACAAAAGAGAAAGATGCTAAGGTAATTCATGTTTTGTTGTTGTTGTTGGATTTTATTTTTACCTTGCATATGTCGTAATATTTATTTGGAACCTAATAGAAAAGCAATGACGTTTGGCAAGAAGACATGCAGTTCATTTGCGCATTTCCAATTTCCATGTCCTTTTGCGTCAAACAAGAAAGAGTTCGTTTTATATGGTCGCATTACGGCAGTAATTTACGTCTCTCTTTAGACATGGTTTTGAGGGGTGTTGGGGAGGAGGCGGGATTAGGGGGGGGTATGTGCGGAAGGGGGGAGGGGAGTGTGATGATGGGTAAACATATTGACATGTCTGGCTAGGTGTGCTGTTTTCGAAACGCAAGTTGAGCGGAAGAGAGAGGACAATGGGGATGAGAAATGATTGTTGGGAATGGGGATAGGGAATAGGATGTTCGAAATGTTTGAAAGACCAAATAGGACGACAATGCAGGGAATTATATTTCATTTACCATAGAGCCTTCATTTTATGCTCCTTTCTAATGCCAATAGGATTGATGGGGTATTTTATGGTTTTCGGGGTTTTCGTGTAAATAGAAGAGAACGGCGGCACGGTAGGTGAATAAACTGAATTAGAGAAAGATGTAGGGGAAGATAAAAACAGGGATTCAGATATAAAACAAGAGAGAAAGATATTGAGACAATGAGTGTGAGATGGTGAAGCATGCAGTGAAAGGGGAGAAAAGCACGAGAGTGGGGGAGAGAAAGAAAGAAAGAAAGAATGAAAGAAAGGGTGAAAAAGAGACAGACAGAGGGGGAGAGGGGTGAGGGGGGAAGAGGGAGGGAGAGATTGAAGAGGGGGAGAATGAGAAAGGTGGCTGTACACCAGATAGAAATGTATTTGAGGAAATGGCAATGTCAGAAAAAGTACTTGATCCCAGCTAAAATATCGTATAGAATCATAACAGTCCTTTTGAGTTGAAGTAATAATGTAGTAGACGGATATTGGGTCCATTCCACGACAAAAGAAAGAGTAATGGCACAATTGACGTAGTAAAGGTGACCTGATTTTTAAAAAAATCTCAGCAGTTTCATTTTGCTATGTAAGAAGGAAGTTTCCTCTAACAAAAGAGATATTACTATATCAACAGAACAAAACAGGAAAAAAGAAACCACCCCCAAAAAAAAAAGAAGAGACTAAAATATAAACAAACAAAAAAACCCAAACACTTAAATACAAAACCCGCCTCTATCATCTTTTCGATTGTTCTTCAAGAGGTCATCACCCATATGCTGCGTGTGTCAATATTGTTCCCTTTTTTATGGAATGGCTCAGTATCTTTTGCTCCCCAGTGGCGCTTTACTGTGATGGTAACAAAAAAAACAACAAAGGCTTGGAGACAACGAAACGTCTGGAGCTCGAGAGACACTCTGGGGACACCCACCATTGTTGTAGTATGTCGGGAACTCGGAAAGCCCGCTACTGTATCTTCCACTAAAGAAATGAGCACACTGAACTGACACACAAAAAGAATTTTTAAAGGGAATTGGACGTAAAAGGCAACGTGACCAGCTTCTGTGGTGTAGGGTTTAGCGCTTTGCTTTCGCAAGCCGTCGATCCAAGTTTGACTACCTTGAGGTGAAGATTTCTGTTATGTATTTCGGTCTTTTTACAGGGATGTTTTATGCCTCTGAGCCCGGTTTATCCCTGGCAGGCAGGGTCAAAGCCCACCTCCCAATTGATTTAAATTATGTTGATGGGCATGAAAAACATCTACGTTAAAAAACAACTGGGAAATAGCCACCAAAATAGCTGCTAAGGGAGGGGTAGTATTATCTCTCACTTCCCAGTGACCCCTTATCTGATGGGAAGTTGTACACATCTCAGCCCGGATTGGCCCTGACAGCGAGAAAGGCAAGGTTGAAACACGCCTCCCAAATGACCTTAAATACATCAGCGGTTTATAAAAAGAACTACTTATTTTTTTAATAGTTACATAAAGAGATGCAGAGTGTCTATAAAAAGAGGACCTACTTAACGGACGATAACTTGCTTATCTCTGCCCCAATTTCAACAAACGTTCAAACAAACAAAATTCCGTTTGGGGGATATTAATTGTGTAACCATGAAAAAAGTCAAGGAATGTGTTCAAGACAAAGCAGGTCTTTAAATATTTCCATCAAAATTGGGTATAAACTCAAAGTTTCTTCTTAAATGTGTTCAGCAGTAGGGGTTTGATCGGTTCGTTTTGGTTTCAGGACAAGAACGGTACTGAGAAAGTTTTGGGAGGGGAAGAAGTTATGCTCTTGAGGAGGCCTCGCTCCAGAGATCTGATGAGGCCAGATCAGAGACGTCAAGAATGACCATTGTACGAGTACAAAAAAGTTTTGGCGAACTCCTTATTCGTTGAAAGCTTACACATTATTACAGTCATTGCATTCCCCAGATATGAACCTATTTTCCTTTGGGGGAATTTTAGCAAGCAGAGTCTTTGAAAACAACCCATAAATAATGGACAGTTTAAAGTCATTTTTGAATAGTAGGTCCAAAGAATCGACCCAGAAACATGCCTCATGATAATTAAAAAATTCCCATAACATGTCGGAGCTTGTATAGATAGAAATGGTCAACATCTGGAGCATTCAGTTTAAATAGCCTCACTTTCCTCGCTTTATTTGATAATAATTTATGTTATATAAATTTGTTCTTCAATTCACAGATAGGGACTATTGTTGATAGAACATCGTAGATCTTTGAGAAGTTGCAAAGTTTGCGTTTCACTCAATTTTTGTTGAATTTTAAAAAAAATTGATATGTGAGGCAGCGTGATGGAATCAGGCTTTCGTTAATTAGGCATGTAGAGCTATTGGTATCATCTTAAAGCATGTTCACTTGTCTTTATTTGGTTGAAAAAATATCCATTTATCTTGAATACAAGTCGAGATATTTGTGAATGAAGGAGGTGGGGTCACATGTTTTCAGAGGTAAAATTAGTGAGAAAATGGCAGCCAAAGATTAGTTATTTCCTTAGCTTAAGAGTCCGTGGTAACTGAAAATTTACATTTTTTGTGCCTTTAATCAACGTTTTTAAGACAATTCCACACAGAAATGAGTTTTTTAATTGGCATGAAAGGTGTTGAGCCAAAAAACAAAATGTTGATAAAAATTCATAAACCGGCAGAAAAATGCAAGTTTCTTCACTTTGATTATTTTGACGAGAGCCTGATTCCACCCCGCTGCCTCACATATTTTTAGACCACTTTCACATGAGTTTTCTAGATTTTTCAAAATATGACGTCCTATTAACTATTAGTTGTATTTTATGTGCTCTAAGATTTGTTGAAATTGGTCCCCTAGAAGACCGAGTATTGCCCTTTAAATGAGTACTTGCGGAAGAACATTAACTTTTGCTCTCCAGCGGCATCTTACCGGGGGCAAACAACA
>NW_004797281.1:1187553-1197553 GCF_000002075.1 Aplysia californica | reverse complement strand
TTTTCTTAGACCTCATGCAGCCTTTGGAAAATGTCCAAGCGGCGGAGTCGGTTCAACGAAATGTTTACCTCTGTCACAGGATTCAGGTATTGTACTAGGAATTTTGTGAAACTACCTGGAAATGTACGAAGTAGCATTCTTGTGTAAAACAAATAGACAGTTGATAGACACAACTACTAGTCCGTTAAAGAGAACCCAAATTCGTAAAATAATAACGGTTATAACACACAAAAAAACCCGAAAAATATCATCCCTAATAATTGTGTAAATGTTGATTATTATCACACTTGATAACAGTTTAGAAACGTAACTTGGATGAACAAGTACGCAGAGGTGAATCACTATAATTATATCATTTTGGGAACTTCGTTGACGAGTTTGTAGCTCGACGACAAATCGAGAACAAAGATCTTCCCACCCCCAAAACTGAAAATGTTTGAGAAGGACATGGACTCATTCATCAAATTATGTGGACCTTGAATGGTTGCGTGTGCCTTCATATCTCAAAAATATTCGACCGTGACCTTTAAAGTCAAAGGTTGTTTATCGCCACCTGGTTTGATGGTTTTGTGCAAAAGCAGTTAAGTAGCTTGTGCCCCAATGTATGAAAGAAAATCTTTCTAGCTCCCCACTCAGTTCAATGAATCCGATCGATGGGTATAACAACTTTAACAATAGGGTTGGGTGCTAGTCGATACTGGCAAATACCGTGTACTGTATCGACTAAGAGAGCCCAATATCGATAAGTACTCAGTACTTACTAGGGTATCGATTAGCGCCCACCAATACTTAACGAGGTCAGTGAGAAGGAAGATTTGATCTGTAGACAGAACCTTCATCTGTTTAGCAGATGCTGCTCATTAAGGGCACAAAGCCACTTGGATCATCGCCCGGATAACGGAGGGGTGGTTGAGTGGGGAAATCGTGCGAGAGGTCTGTTGCGACAATTTATTTGATTTCGAGAACTTACTTGTTACTGTATGATGTTTTTTTATATACCTCAAAGTACTGAGCCAGTAAAACGATGACAATGAAAATGACAATCATTATTCTTCACTCAGATAGAAATCTGTTTTGGACGTTAATGATGGCAGTGGTGTAATGATATCAGTGGTGTTAGTCAAGCGTACATACAACAACAAACTTTGGATACCTAATATAATGTCCTGAAACACCCCACTCCATAAAGAGAATATATTTTTTTATTATGCCTCTATGTTTGTCTTTTTCTCTTTCTATCTCTTTCCCTCTCACTCCCCCCACGCCCCCACCCCACTCTATCTGTCTCTGTCTCTCCCTCTTCCCCCTCTTTTTCCCTCTTCTCCATCTCTCTTCTCTACCCCCCTCTCCCCCCTCTCCCCCCCTCTCTCTCTCTCTCTTTCTCTCTCTTTCTCTTTCTCTCTCTCTCTCTCTCTCTCTCTCTCTCTCTCTCTCTCTCTCTCTCTTTCTCTCATTCTTTCTATAAGAGTTTCCGACTCATATTTTACTTGGTCACCAGGCACTTCTATTCTTTCAGTTGCTCCCACTTTACACACACTAATACATTTCCACACAAAGTGTGTACTTTTTACAGTCCCTGTTTCATATGTTTAACATTGTATGTGTATTAACTAAAAAATGCAAGTTCGGTTGACTGTCCTTTTAATAGTCTATGGACTATGGGCGTTTACCTTCTATTTTGCCAGTGAGAGCTCGATGTTCAAGAATTGTAGGTCTGTTTAGGTGTCCCAGAAACTGCATCATTTGACTTTTCCTGATTGTGTGAGCGTCCCACTTTGGCTTCTTCAAGCACGACCTCATAATTTTTATTCCTTTTTTCTTCCAAGATATTCACAGCAGTCTCTTAAGAAACCACACCACATTTCTGTTGCGTCTAACTTCCAACCCAAATTAGACCATTTATATACCAATAATTAGAAGTTTTACCAATCAATAGCATACTAAGACAAAGAAAGAAGAGAGATAAGGACAACAGCAGATCGGCTGATGTATGTTAGGAAAGAAAGAGAACACCACCCACAAGAGCATCTCCAAACCACTAACTATAATACTTCTGTAATGAACAGAGAGCAAGGCCACCCAGCCATCACTAGCCACTGACCTACAATAACATCCCCTGGGGGGGATACCATCTGACCCATCAACAAAGCCTGCAGGGAAACAGCAAGTGGGCAATGCCAGCAGAAATACATTGATGTAACAAAGGGCTAATTAACACAAGCTGTTTGTTATTGGGGCGTTTTTCTTTTTGTTTTTGTTGTTGTCTTTGTCTGTGTTGTTGTTGTTGTTGTTATTGTTGTTGTTGCTGATATTGTCGTTGTTCTTATTGTTGTTGATCTTGTTATTGCGCTTTTGGCTTTTGGTGGTCGAGGAGGTGACATTAACATTGTGTTAAGGGGGGAGGTATATGTCATCTGATAAGTATCTATCTATCTATCTATATATCTGTCTCTCTCTATCTCTCCCCCCCCTCTCTCTCTCTCTCTCTCTCTCTCTCTCTCTCTCTCTCTCTCTCTATATATATATATATATATATATATATATATATATTACATACATATATATATATATATATATATATATATAAATATATATATATACATATATATATATATATATATATATATATGTGTGTATGTGTGTGTGTGTGTGTGTGTGTGTGTGTGTGTGTGTGTGTGTGTGTGTGTGTGTGTGTGTGTGTGTGTGTGTGTGTGTGTGAGGCAGACTCTCGTCAAAATAATCAAAGTGAAGAAACTTGCATTTTTCCACAGGTTTGTGAATTTTTATCCCATTTTTTTTTTGTTTTTTGGCTCAACACCTTTCATGCCCATTAAAGAACTCATTTATATGTGGATTTTTTTGAAAAGCTGTGATTAAAGGAACAAAAATGTAAATTTTCTCTTACAACAGACTCTTAAACTAAGGAAGTAACTAATCTTTGGCGGCCATTTTCTCACTCATTTTACCTCTGAAAACAGATGACCCCTACTTCCTTCTTTCGCAAATATCTCGACTTGAATCCAAGATAAAAAGGATATTATTTTCATCCAAAAAACAGACAAGTGAACAAGCTTTAAGATGATACCAATAACTCCACATGCCCAAAAATTGACGAGAGCCTGATTCCACCACGCTGCCTCACATATATATATATATATAACTATATAAAGTTACACACACACATATATATATATATATATATATATATATATATATATATATATATATATATATATATATATATATATAATATCTCACTTATATGTATATGAGATTTAGAAATGCTTCACGGTTGCTGTGACGTCAGTGCTTCCGTAGGTGCATCTAGATTTTCTTAATAAATAACAAGGTGCCAGTCCGCAGTGCAAAGACATAGTAACGTAATAGAATCAGATCATATCGGCCGCCGGCTGGCGTAACGCAGGGGAAGTAATCGCACACAGCTGGAAAATGTAGGGGAGAGAAGCCTCGTAATGAGATACCTCCCCTGGGCCTCATTAATGAACCTCACCTCGCTGGCAATAAGCGGTCACTGTTTTTACTGTCTTCTCTTTCTCTGTCTTCCTAACGCACTTTGTTAAAGTAAGCTCCACCCCCCAACACACATGACATACTCATTTCAACTTACTTGACCCAGTACGCACATCCAAGATCTTCACTGCCAGTTGGGCTACATTTGGGTTACAGCGATGTCATGCACGAAAGACCCTTTTACAATTATATTTGGGAGAGTGTTAACAATTTGATTTTATCCACAGTCGTGTTATCAGACAAAACGTAAAGATGTTGCTTCTAACAAATGCGTGGTGGTTATTTTCTGCATCTATTCATATGTCCCACTCTGTCCAGAAAACTTACCTGAGCCCTTGGAAAACAAACCAACCCCCCCCCCTCCACCCACAACAACAACAAAAAAAACAACAAAAAAACTTACCCCTGATTAAAATTCAACCCCAGTCTCCACCGCGCACTCAGTTCCCCAACAACCAACGATTAAAGCCTGGCTTAGGCGGCCTACTCGTTCTGATTTAAGAACATTTTGGCCCCCAACATTTGAGGCAGATTCGTATTTTTAAAGAAAATCTTGCCGTGGGTGCTCGTTTCGGTTTTTTTTTAAATAACTGTTTTGTATGTTAGGTTGTTCTTTGGCACTCTCGTGTCTAAACGCCTTCATAGAGGACGCTTTCAAAATAATGTATTATTGGCACAATAGTACAGTGTATTATGAACTTGGTTTATACTGGTTTCACGCCACTATGCTACCCAAGAATTACACAGTTCTACCTGCTTAGTACCTAATTTTGAAAATTTTGAAATCGAACATTTTTAGTCTTACAACATGTCAAGTTGTTCGGGTGCAACTCTTTGACTATGTTAATAACGACTCAGAATTTTCTTGCGATTTTGGTTTCTGGCCCAATGTTCTTAGTAACTGAAAACTGTTTTAAAAATGTCAGATAGAATTATGTAAGGTAGCGTTTGCCCTAATAGCTCATAAATTTACTATGCTCTTTTTAAAATTACTATCTGTTCATTATGTGCAATAGCAGACTTAATTAAATTCTTTCTCTTCAAGCTTTAGAAAACTTCTGCAGGGCTTAAGTTAGGGATCGATAGAGAAGGCGAATACGTTCAGATAAAACAAGATAATAGTAGATAACTACAGTCAAATTTTTCGAAGACATCCCCCCGTTGAGGAGGAGAACGTGTTTTTTTTTTTAAGGGGGCTCGATACATACAGGACAACATTTTCAACAAATGACAAACTGAAAAACTTTTGTCTCAGGCAGTAAGTATGAGGAAAAAGATTCATGTTCAACTGTTGACACACTCGATTACGTAAGTCGTTGCCATGGAAACGGCAGCCATCTTGCAACTTGGAGAGACAATTTTATTTTGTTCTCCGCTATTTCTATAGTTTTTAACTTTCTTAAATTCTGTAATTTGCAAAATATCACAAATAAACAGGTGCTTGCAGCTGGCTATTTTGATTTTTGATTCTATTCTTAGAAAGTATCTAAAATTTTCTCAAAGTTGGGGATATTGAATTTGATATTTTATAAATATTTCTCGGCATGAAAAAAATTGTAAAATAAATTCTAAAGCAACACGTAATAAACTGATCAGCCCACTACAAGTACAAACTATTTGTTCTAACTACATGCCTATAAGGAATTTTTTTTTTATGCTGAAGAAAAAAATTGGCATATTCAAGCAAAAAGTGTTTAAAAATGTGTTTTGATAAAAACAAGGTTAAATATCGAAAATGTTAGTACACAACGTAGCACCTAGTAAAATAGGATTTTGTTAATGTTACTTACCCAGTGACTAGTGTCAATATAGTCAAGACTGACTTTTTAAAGAATAAAATATTGTTTCTCTCTCTCCTGCTAAAGTTTGCTTTATGGGCCAAGCACATATAGGCTTGCAGACGATATGCATATATTTTGACAAGGTAATATATTATTATAAGATAATACCTTACTCGTTTTGTACAACTCTATATCTTTCAGTCCCTATAATCCCCTCTCTGACTGTACTTCTCTTTCTGTCTCTCTTTCTGTCTTTCACTGTCTGTCAGTCAGTCAGTCTGTCTGTCTGTCTCTCTCTCTCTCTCTCTCTCTCTCTCTCTCTCTCTCTCTCTCTCTCTCTCCCTCTCTCTCTCTTTCTAACTATAATTGTCTCTCGATGTCTTTATATTTTTCCCTCTCTACCTTTAAGTCGTTAAACCACTCACAAGAACCTATACAGTATGCAGCCGTCTAGACACTAATGTAAGTCATATTATTTTGCGGCTGCAATGTAACATATGTGCACACTTGATCGAAACTGATAATAATTGCATTCGACATGCCACTAGTGAAGTATGGAGATATGCCAAAAGAGTAACACAACAATATGTTCCACTCTTTGCGGCAAATAAACCAGTCCTGTGGTATAATAATCTTCCTCGCCAATCATACTGTCTTTTAAATATTAGTTTGACCTCTCTATCTATCTATCTATCTATCTATCTATCTATCTATCTATCTATCTATCTATCTATCTATCTATCTATCTATCTATCTATCTATCTATTTATCTATCTATCTATCTATCTGTGTGTCTGTCTGCCTGTCTGTCTGTCTGTCTATCCATCAATCTATTTATTTGTCTATATACCTACGATAGCACACACACAATAACGGACGCACAGACGCACTTGTGTGTTTGTGAGTCTGTATATACATATATATATATATATATATATATATATATATATATATATATATATATATATATATATATATATATATATATATTATGTGTGTGTGTGTGTGTGTGTATTTGTGTTTGTGTGCGTCTGAGTTAGTGTTTGTGTATGCAAGTATGTGTGTATAATGCATCTGTGTATGGTTATGTGTGTGAAATTGTGTGTGTGTGTGTGTGAGTGTGATAACCCGGTCTCTTTCTCTATCTCTCTTTATTCTGTCTCTTTTCCTGTGTCTCTTTTACGCTCTATTTCCCACTTTCTTTCTGCTTCTTTTTCCTCACCTCTCACTCCGACTGCTACATGGACAATCTATGTGTAGAGGCGATCACACAGTCTGCTACGTAGAGGGAGATTTATCAGTTGAAAGAAGGCATGTAACTGGAATGGCATATTATATTGACTATACTATCACCACCCGCCATCTTAATGTATGTATTCTTCGGTCTACTACCTGGACACATATATCAGTGGTATAATTATGTTTCTCTATATCTCCCTTCGTCTCCATATATCTCCAATGTTGTTTTTTATGTTTAAAAAAAAATATATTTTGTTCTCTCATCTGACTGGGGACATGAGCACCCTTCCCGGCCTCCATCCTCCCATGCTCTACAATCTGATCATATCCCTATTTCTTTCTATTTATACTCATTGTTATTACTATCCCCCAACCCCTCTTTCTCTCTCTCACTTTCTCCCCCCCCCCTCTCTCTCTCTCTTTCTCTCTGTGTCTGTCTGTCTGTCTGTCTGTATCTCTCTCTCTCTCTCTCTCTCTCCCCTGTCTCTCTCTCCTCTGTTTTTTATGATTTACTCTTTCGTTCACCCTGCCTCTCCTTCTGTGTACATTTTTCTTTAATCCTGTGAGTCATTTACGTATTTTCCTTCATAACAACATGGCTTTCGTTCTTGCTTATAATACGTCAATAAAGCAGTCTATTGAATTTAGTTCAAGGCTGTTACATGTAGACTTAGAGAGTGGTACAGAAACCAAACATGCATGGAATAACAAACACTTTCAGAAATTGCATGAGCAAAGTAATCTCAATTCGAGGTCTTTTATAGACTGGTTGGGTACAGAAAAGTTAACAACCACAACAGCAACAAAGCGACAATCATCAACAACAACAACAACAACAGCAACAACAACAACAACAACAACAACAACAACAACAACAACAGCAACAACAACAACAACAGCAACAACGACGACAACAACAACAACAACAACAACAACGACAACAACAACAACAACAGTAACGGAAATGTTTGGTTCCGATATTATGCATGCATCACCAGCACTCGCCCTTTTCATACCACTCCATCCTTGCTTTCTCGTCTAGATTCAAACACATACACACACAGACACACACACACACACACACACACACACACACACACACACACACACACACACACGCCCTACCCCCCCCCACCACACACACACGAGAAAACATACCATTCTACTTCTTCTTCTAATTATTTTCATTTTTTAACACAGAAAACTTCTCTTAAAATATATACACACAGTAGAGTTAACCGGAATAACACCGACAGAAGTTAAAAGATATTGGAAACCAATTCGTTGTTGGCTTGTGTTGGCTGCTTTTCAAAGAGGAGTAGGATATCTGAAGCAACCAGTCTCGAGAAACGATACATTTCAAAGACAACAACACATGATACCACATTAAAAGTTTTAATAAATAATGTACTACTGGCTTCTCGAGTTCTTGTTTTTTTTTCTCAATGTTTTGCTGTTTGTTTTTTGTGGGGGGGTTTTGTTTGTTGTTGGGTTGTTTTTTTAAGAGTCCACCCCCCCTTACTTGCAGTACAAATATATCATAATACGAGTGTCGAAGAATGAAGATGCTGCAAGACAATAATTTGAACACAAAAGAAGGAAGAAATGATATAAGGACGATATATTAGTTTTTAAAAATAGAAAGGATTCTCCTCACAATTTTGAAAACAATCTGTTGTGACTTTGATTCCTATTAAGTATTGCAAAAATTAAGGGAAAAAAAACCCCGAATTATCTGTTACGAGGTTGATATGATAAACCTCTCTATCGTAAAAAATAACCTAACCAGCTCAATTTCAGCGCTACAATCAAAGAAAATGAAAAAGGCAAATGAGGCTTGATCTGAAACAAAAGTGGTGAAATGGAATAAGATTAACGCATCTATCAATACTGTTAGGTTGTTTAAGAGGCGGGACTTCGGAGTTTAGCGTTCATATCCAAAAGGACCGAGACAAATAGGAAATTCATTTTAAATGTCTTTCCGAAGGACACAACGTCGAACCGAGCTGAGGCTCGAACCCCATGGACCCAAAGTCTTTCGAGTACGGGTCCAGTTGCCTAACCATTAGCTTGTTTTGGGATCCTGGTTCGGTAAACACAATTCCTGAAAGGGTGTTTCTGCGCTACTTTGGAATTACAAAGTTCTCTCTGCTCAGATTTTAGTTTTAAAAGATTTGATTTTTAAAATGTAGAGCGTCACAAAAAGTCGATGTTTTTTACTGCAATTCTTTGAATATATTGATAGCAACTCTGAATAATTTTACGATTTTGATAGAGAAGATAGAACTTAAATAGAACGTTTGATTTTTTACCTGGTGGTCTCCGTAACTCAAAACTCAAAACTCAGATAAAACGTTGTAATTCCAAGGTAGCTACTAATGGGCGTTGCCCAACTCTAACCATAATATTATCAAGTTCCTGCAAATTATGTCAAACTCATTTTTCTCTCAAATCATTTTATTTGAACTGTTATTCAAATTTAACAATAATGCTGCATGTAATAAGAAAACTCTAAACAAAAATTATGAGCCATTCTGTCACATAATCATAAAGGTTACTGACATTTATTCCACTTATAAGAATGTTTAATAATATTCAACCACGTATACGCTTTGAGTCGCATTTGAGGTAATACTTCAGCAACAGTACCAATCAGCTGACCCTAAATCATTCCCAAACCTAGCTTATCTTGTTTATTGCATAGTTATAGAGAAGGATTTCGTGTTATGGGCTAAATTAAATTATGTTGATGCCCCGAAAACGGGTACACATTAGTGTATATTAATATCTCCTGTGGTTTGTATTGCCAATACTGTGCACTCAATTTGAGGGGACTTTGATAGGCTTTGCTTTTTCTATCACTATTTATTTACTGTCGTCCTTCTTTCCCATCCTGCTTTGTATGTTATCAGCCTCATGGAACTCTCATCTTCAGCCCTTGCTAACATGATATGAAATAAATGTTGCTAGTGCCGTAAAAAAACTTCTGTCAAACCAACCTGACCCCCAGGACTTAAGGGATCAACGCGTATCACAGCTGGGAGACTTGCCACAAAGGGTTATATAAGAGAGGAAACACCGGCCTGCCAAGCATATCATTACTATTTCGATTCAGCATTCAGTCGTGTTTCTGTACGAAGGCCCTGGCGGTCTTTAGAAAAGCTATCATTTTCTCTTCCCCTATTTCCTTCCATTTTCCAATCTTTCTCGCTGTCTCTTGATCCGTTACCCTATTCGTTCCATCTGTCTGTCTGTCTGTAAATACATTTGTATTTCACTTCCTAAATCTCCATGTCTTTCTCTCGCAGTCTGTCTGTCTATCTGTCTCTCTCTCTGTCTCTCTCTACCTCTGTCTCTCTCCTAATCTCTCTCACTCTCTCTCCCTCTCTGTCTCTATCCCTCTCTCCCTAACTCTCTCTCTCTCTCTCTCTCTCTCTCTCTCTCTCTCT
>NW_004797281.1:1177643-1187186 GCF_000002075.1 Aplysia californica | reverse complement strand
GTGCGCGTATACACACACACACACACACACACACACACACACACACACACACACACACACATACATACATGCACACGTGCACATGTGGTTGAGCACTGATATTTTATTTCTCTTGCGCAAACATACACACAGACACACACACGCAAGCTCACAAACACACATACACAAACATACACAGACACACACACACCCACTGACATACACAGGCACACACATATCTACAAAAAACACACACATAATATACACTCACATAAACACATACCCATTCACTCCCATATTTATCATTTTTTATCCGTGCTTTTAATATTCATCTGCATTATCCTTACACTTTGTCTCAAGCATCAATATAATTTCTACTTTACCTAGTTAAAAAAGGACCATTTTGGAAGATATTTAATATGATTTTGAAATGCAAATCAGTTGTTGTATTTATTGTTTTAATGTCTTACAAAAACAGAAGAAAACTATTCTTAATTAAGCTGTGTTCAACCTTTTTAGCTGTTAAATTTACCAAAAGGTGTGTTGTAAAAATATATGAACTGAACATTTATAAGTAATAAGAATAATGGTATTGTTTTAGTACTTACATTTTGTAGACATCGTCCTTCAGAGAAATTGTAATGTCACTCCCAGATGTACACAGCGTCTCCAAAGGTTATAATTGGTACCACGAGAACCCAACATCTTTTTTTACACAACACAATGAACGCTAACACATCTCGTTCCGGGAAAAAAACTGTGTGAATTCCCTCAGCCAAGTTAATCTCTTTACTCTCGCAAGCTCCAGTTAGTCATGCGGTAAGAATTTTATTATCCCTAAACAATTCTTTAAAAAAAAATTTTTTGTTTGTTGAGTTTTTTTAGTAGAAGAAAAACAATTTTAAAAAGCAAGGATTAGGACGCGTTTTTCCGCCTCAATACGAACTAACCACATTTCAGTCAAATGTTCATAGTAATAATAATCCGATAGTCCAAAATCGTGTGCTGTGAGCCAAGATTGGCTGACAGGGCCGCATTGCGTGGTTGAGCAATGTCTCTGAATGTCCTATAATTGTCGGCGTTCCTTCCACACTAGCAGCACAGCTGGCGACGGGCGTTTGTGGTCGGTGGATGGGTGGGTGGAAGGATGGATGGACGGATGGACTATACTTGTTCCGCACAGCCCAGCACAGTTCAGACACAGTGAGTGCACCACGCCTTTGGTTTCGTTTCCGGCGGATTCACGTCTGTCCAAAGAGTCGATAAGCCGTGAAGTCGTCAGTGTGTCAGATTTCTTGTCGTCTCTTTTCTTTTCTTCTCCTGCTTGACTGACTGACTGACTGAGTGGCCGACTTTATAAAAACGATACAGCTAGCTTATGTTGGTCTATTTCACTACTAAAACTACTGTTTTCTTCCCTCTGCCCTCATTTATAAAAAATATAGTTCATAATTAATTACTCAATCTATTACAGGCTATTGCTTACTGGCTTAAAAAAGATTTACAGTGTATCAGACCTATATTCCACTATGCACTGCATTTTGTCTAATTTCAGTCATACTGTTTGATTTGTATCCCTCTGTACCCATTTCTCTATAACTCAAATTCAATGATACTCATCTTTCCTTAGCGCCCAGGGACAGACATTACAGTACTTTCTCTCTCCCTCCCTCACCACGCCTCCGCTTTCTCTCTCTCACTCACTTTCTCTTTCTCTCTCTTTCTTTCTCTCTCTCTCTCTCTCTTTCTGTCTGTCTGTCTGTCCCTCTCTTTCTCTCTCTCTCTCTCTCTCTCTATCTATCTATCTATCTATCTATCTATCTATCTATCTATCTGTCTATCTATCTTTCTATCTATCTATCTATCTATCTATCTATCTATCTTTCTCTCTCTCTCTCTCTCACTCTCTCTCTCTCTCTCTCTCTCTCTCTCTTTCTCTCTCTCTCTCCTTTTTTCTCGTTCACACCAGCAGCTGTAGCAGCTGGCGACGAGCGTTTGTGATGGATGGACGAATGGACTATACTTGTTCCACCCAGCCCAGTCCAGTTCATTCACAGTTGGTGCATCACGCCTTTGGTTTCATTTCCGGCGGATTCACGTCTGTCCAAAGAGTCGATTAGCCGTGAAGTCGTCAGTGTATTAGATGTCTTGTTGTCTCTTTTTTAAATGTTCCCCTGCTTGACTGACTGACTGGCTGACTGACTGACCGACTTTATAAAAACGATATAGCAAGCTACTGATGTTGGTCTATTTCACTCCAAAGTAACTGTCTTTCGCCTTTACGTTTTCTTCCCTCCGAGCTCCTTTACATAAAAAAAACCCAACAAAGCAACCCCACCCTCCACCCCACCCCCCAAACCCCCCCCCAAAAAAAACCCAAGTTAATACATATGTAATCCGTTGTAGGCTATTACTTACTGGCTTTTTAAAAAATTACAGAGTATTTAACCTGTATTGCAAGGTATGTTGTTTATTTTTTATTCTAACCATTTTCCCCCCTCTGTACCCATCTCTCTATAACTCAGGTTTACCCATGGCCACCTTTTCCTCAGCGCCCTGGGGCACGTATTGCAGCACAGTACACTGTTTCCCTTCCATCCCCCACCCCCTCTACTTCTCTCTCTCTCTCTCTTTCTCTCTCTCTCTCTCTCCCTCTCTCTCTCTCTCTCTCTCTCTCTATCTATCTATCTATCTATCTATCTATCTATCTATCTATCTATCTATCTCTATCTATTTATCTATCGATCTCTATCTATCTATCTATCTATCTATCTATCTATCTATCTATCTATCTATCTATCTATCTATCTATCTATCTATCTATCTATTTATCTATCTATCTATCTATCTATCTATCTATCTATCTCTACCCCTCTCTCTCTCTAGATCTATCTCTCCCCCCATCCCCCCTCTCTCTCTCTTTCTCTCTCTCTCTCTCTCTCTCTCTCTCTCTCTCTCTCTCTCTCTCTGTATATGTACCATTCTAACTAGCTCTCTCCGTCTCTCTCATTCGTTTTGTCAATTTTGAATAATATGTTCTATTACTATAGTTATTATGTTATCTCTTTTTGTGAAACTACATTGCATCGTCATCATAATTAACAGTAATAGTGGTAGTAGCAGCAGTTAAGTAGTAGTAGTAGTAGTAGTAGTAGTAGTAGTAGTAGTAGTAGTAGTAGTAGTGGTAGTAGCGGTAGTGGTAGTGGTAGTAGTAGTAGCAGTAATAGTAGTAGTAGTAGTAGTAGTAGTAGCAGCAGCAGTAGTGGTAGTGATAGTAGTGGTAGTGGTAGTGGTAGTGGTAGTGGTAGTAGTAGTAGTCGTTGTTGTTGTTGTTGTAGTAGTAATAGTAACAGTAGTAGTAGTGGTAAAAGTATCACATCTGCAGTATTATCATTATCATGCTTGTTGTCATTATTAATAATTAATTTTTTTCTATTAATATTGTTATTTTATTTCTATGATACTGTCTCTCTCATTCTCTATCTGTTTTACTCTCGCTTCCCTGTTTTCTTCATTTCTGCAATACAATAAGCGTTATTTCTGAGCCCCAAACCGCCAACAGCTATCACTCCCTATCTAATCAGTACTTGATTTTTTAAAAGGAAATAAAGAAACCCTTGTGCGAGAAAGAGAGAGAGAGAGAGAGAGAGAGAGAGAGAGAGAGAGAGAGAGAGAGAGAGAGAAAGAAAGAGAGAGAGAGAGAGAGAGAGAGAGAGGGAGGGGAGAGAGAGAAAAAAGAGATACTTTTAGAGAGAGAGAGAGAGGGGGGGGGGAGAGAGAAAGAAAAATACATTGAGTGAGACAGAAAGAGAAAGATACATTTAGAGAGAGATAGAGAGAGAGAGAGAAAGACAGAGAGAGAGAAAGAGAGAAGAGAGAGAGAGACAGAGAGAGAGAAAGAAAGAAGAGAGAGAGAGAGAGAGAGAGAGAGAGAGACAGAGAGAGAGACAGAGAGAGAGAAAGAAAAAAGAGAGAGAGAGAGAGAGAGAGAGAGAGAGAGAGAGAGAGAGAGAGAGAGAAAAGATACATCTTTCAGGAAACCCTGGCCTGCTTTGTTTTTCCAGGAACAAGAAAACGTGTGTTCTACCCAAATTGAAGGAAGACTGTTTATGTTGGCCCGACATTTTAAACAAAAGAAAAATAAAGGAGATGAAAGATTTCCTTTGCAATGAGAAATAGCAGACTTTGCCCTTCCATTGCTGAGACGTTTCTCTCTACGTTAGTAGCGGCAAGAGGAATTAAATATTATATATTCATGCGAGATTTGATCCGTCATGATTCATAATTTATTTGCTTTATGTATGAATTTTGTTTTATTTTAGTAAGCGGTTTATGGTACTTGCAAGACAAGTAGGTCACCCTTCATTGCATTCCTTGTCTCATTCGTTTAAAATGTCCTACCAGCATAAACAGTCAGCCTTCACTTCAGGTGGACGATTCTTTTGTGGAGAGAGAGAGAGAGAGAGAGAGAGAGAGAGAGAGAGAGAGAGAGAGAGAGAGAGAGAGACAGACAGACAGACAGACAGACAGACAGACAGACAGACAGACAGACAGACAGACAGACAGACAGACAGACAGACAGACAGAGAGAGAAAGACAGGGGTAGGGGGGGGGTGCTGCTATATTCTATCAAAAAGTTGTACCAACAGTATATACCTTTTCATGGTTTCTGTTTTCACTTTTAGAATCTGAACTTCCACTAAACACTTCATTTCTGAAAATGCAAGTGATACCGAAGAGAAACGCACTTTGGAAAAAAAGTAATTAATAAATTGGCTTTGTACATCTGAATAGCTGACCTGCATTTTGGTATTTCGAAGGTGTAGAACTATTTTTTATGTGACGACATCATGCTGGAAAGCAACAAACTGAAGAAATGAAGAGAGAAAAAAATATTATATACCCAAATCGGATACGAACCAAAACTTCTGCGTTCAAATGAAGCGTGAAACCAAGCCCTACAACAGTACGGTACATGGTTGAATGTAGGGAAGATATTTGAAATGAAATCTATCTTATTTATTTTTTCCATTTCTTTTATTCATAATGTATCTATTACTTAAAGCATTCTGCTTCCCGTGTTTTCGTCTCTACCAAAATCGTACAAATCTTCCTTTAATATTCTATTTTTGTCTGATTGATTCCTTTCCCCTTTTCCAGTCTATTTTTTTTATTCATGAGAGCATCCCCAACTGATCCCGAGTTCGTGGAGATCCGTTACTGTTGTAGTGACGTCAGGAAAGTCGACGTTTACCATGCAACGCACGCTCCGAATGGTAGTTTCACATTTTATTGAGCCCTTCGGGATTGACCCTTTTCTACCGAGGTATTCATGAGTTGACTGCGAGACACGAAACAAGATGTTTTCTCGAGAGATCTCAAAATTCATGAAATCCGAGGACAATGGGGTCTATATGTAGGATACTTCTTGACGCGAGAGATCTTCTTCGTATCCTTGTAAAGAAGGGGACTGAGGTGAACGAATGTAATTATGGTGGAGTTTAATTCTTTTCGACGCGTCAGTGCTATGCTACTAAAGAACATTTCTTCACCCACCTTTCCTCCATATACACTTAGACACAGACATACAGACATACACACACACACACACACACACGCACACTCACGCACACTCACGCACACACACGCAAGCACACACACACACAGGCACACAGGCACACTCACGCTCACACACGCAAGCACGTACGAACACGAACGCATATACACACATTCACATCCAAGTTCACTTACAAATTACACTCAGGTAGAGAAAGAGAGAGAGAGAGAGAGTGAGAGAGAAAAGGGGGGGGGGGGGGCAGGAGGGAGGGGGGTTAAGAAGCGCGAGACAGAAACAAAGACTTTGAGAGTCGAAGAAGACTTATGAAAGAGAGAGAGAGAGAGAGAGAGAGAGAGAGACAGACAGAGAGAGAGAGAGAGAGAGAGACAGAGAGACAGAGACAGAGACAGAGAGAGACAGAGACAGAGAGACAGAGACAGAGACAGAGAAAATGAGAGAGAGAGAGGCAGACAGGCAGACGGACACACATACAGACAGGCAGACAGACAGACAGATAGACAGAGGGACGGACAAACAGAAACAGAGACAGAGAGTTAGAGGAAGAGAGAGTCAGACAGGCATATAACATAATAACCGTAATATAATAATAATGATATTATATCTGAGAGGAAAACTTAAATATTGGACCCCAACACAGCAGAACGATGTTAGAAAAGCAAAACACGGAGTTATATCCCCCTACGAGGAAAAGATTGTATTAAATACCCCAGTTCGTCGGCTGGGATATAATTTCCCACTATATCCCTGGTCATCCGGACAGACATGAAGAAGTAGTCCCTTAAAAAAAAAAAGAAGTGAAAAATTAAAAGAAAAACTGTCTGGATTTACACAACAAGGGCGTAAAATAGCTCTCGTCAGACGCATTATAGGGATATGACACTCTAGCCCCAATCTATAGACTTGAATAATAATAATACCCTAGATCAGGCGCTATCATGGCTGCCTCACTTTGCTTTCTAGGAGAAACTTGGCTGTGCCAGTGCACGATACATAGGCACTCAAATAAAGGGGACATTTTGGTTAAAGCCGAGTGCACATGCACCGTTTCCCTTCTTGCACTATTTTCTTGCAAAACTGGTCAAATGGTGCGATCCACGGTGAACCAAAATTGAGTCAGAAAAAGTGGTCCAGTCCGAGTGAACATAATTTAAAGGTAATGAGTGCTTTTCTGTATTGATGCTGAATCTGTGTACATTGGTGGTCTGGTATATTGTACACCCAAAACTTCCCTCTAAATCAATAACGTTTCGCTTATCTTTTCTTAGTCTTTGTCGTGTTTCTGTTCGTTTCCGTCGTCGAGTTTGGTATAACTAGATTTATTCAGGCCTTTGGCCACCTCAGGGAGGATCCCTGCTTCACCTAAGAGAATTTGTTCTCCTTCACTGAGTCAGCGAGAAGGACTACGAGGCCACTCAGGTCGTTCCTGGGGTTGAAAAGACTGGAAGACTCAAGGGTTCACAGATGGCTGATTAGTATTATACAAATACGTGTTGGGAATCTGAGGGGACGATTTGAACGGGTGGTGCTTAAGCAAAAGCTTTCTTAACCTCATTTTTTTCTTCTCTTGTTACTTCTTTAATCACGTCCAGGACAAACAATAACAAGAAAGAATATTATTCCCGGTCAGTAGCAGACCAAATTAAGTAATGTTGTGGCATATTTAAAACAGTTCAGCACAAATCAGATAAAATGAATTTTCATGGTATACCTGTTGTCGCCGGCCTTATTAAGTTTCAGGTGGAAAAAAAAAACAGAATTAAAAAACGTGTGTGTATATTGAAGTTATCCAAATCATCAGGTCTCCAAACGTTGTCCAGTGACCAGAGTACAAGTTTAAGAACTGTGTTACAATGGTTACATTTACCAAGAGGAAACGCGTGCGTTAGAGTACATACTACGAGTAATAATATACCTACTTGAACCGCCCAGGACGCACAATAACCTTGAGGTCAAATTATTGGATAAAGTAGATATAAGAAACTCATTTTGTGTTGTAGATAAAGAGACACTGCATTAAATAATACCAAACTACGCAAATGTTGGCATCAGATCTGGCACTTAATCAAGAAGGAAGTACATGTATATTATGTACATATTATGCAGTTTGAATCACCCCTGAAGAAATTCTGAAAGAATAAAAAAGAAGAGTGATTAACGAAATTATTTTAGTCATAGATGTTAATGGTATATACACTAGTATTCAAACCACGTAACTCAATATGTTACAACCTCCAATCAGCTTGAAATACACCAGTACGCCCACTGGCCTTCACGATGTCGTGACCTTTTACCAGAACGAGTTCGTCTGTCTAGGACGCGCCATTAGGCAGAATCCCAGACTAGACAATCTTGAACTCGGGTCATTTGGTGGAGCTTTCAAGGCTCTCAACCCATTTGGCTGGGTCTTATTTCACTACCTCAGAATTGCCAAGTTATATTTGACATGTTTTGCTGTTTTGTGGTACTAAGACAATGAGTTCAGAAACCAAATCAGCTCTATCAGATAGTAAGATTATTCGGAGTCGTTATCTATAATATTCAAAACATTGCATTCGAAAAATTTTCACATGTTTTGAAACTCTAAAAACCTTTGAAGTAAAGTTTCTCATAAATAGGTACTGAGCAGAAAAATACTCTGTAATTCTGAGGTACCGATATGAGACAGACGTTAAATTCGGAGGTACCGCCTACAAATTAACCTAGTAATGTTGATAAGGGCGTTAAACTCATGCACTTAAATGTAAAATTGCACTTGTCGTTTATAATTATAGAACAAAATAATGGTTAACACAATCATACTGAAGCGCTCCTTTACTGGCATTGCTTTCGTTGTGAGCCAAAGTTAAAAGGGGGAAAGAACAGCGGTCATAACATGGTTGGTCAATGAAACAAACTGTCGGTTGTGAATGTTTGTTGGACACTTTTCTGGAGGTGAGTGAGGGGTTGATAGATACTCAACGTTATTTTATGGTCAACGGAATCAAACTTAAGTGTGTTAATTAGCAATATATAAACTTACAGTGTTAACCTTGACTTTTGAAGGACTCATTGTGGTTTTTTTAATATCATCACCAAAAAAACAAGTCTCCTCCTTCTAAAAAGTACCTTCATTTATCAGAAGGAAAAGAATCCAAAGCCCATAAAATGATCTTCCATCGATTTACACCCAAACAAAAATCGTCTATAACGTTAAGCATGATCATTGTATGCCATCCGTCTTGCCTGAGTAAAACAGAGATCTCTCTTGATCCTTTATTCTTGACGAGAGAACGATCAGATAGAATGCAAAATAATGAGTGCTATATACCCGGGCTTGCCGCAGGATGACCAACCCCACGAAACAATATTGTTGGTGCCCGAAAATAACCGTGCATCCATCAAAGTAGGTGAAACATTATTTACTCTTTGGTCTTAAATTATGTTATTCGCAACCGCTATTGCAATGTATGGTACTAGATCCACATGAAATGAGTTTATAAACAAACCAAAAACATGCAACTAAAATGAAACTTCGAATTAATCTTAACTGTGGTTGTTTTGTCTCTCCCCTCTCTCACCCCCCTTCTCTCTGTCTGTCTGTCTGTCTGTCTGTCTGTCTCTCTGTCTGTATGTCTGTCTGTCTGTCTGTCTGTCTGTCTGTCTGTCTGTCTGTCTGTCTGTCTGTCTGTCTGTCTGTCTGTCTGTCTGTCTGTCTGTCTGTCTCTCTCTCTCTCTCTCTCTCTCTCTCTCTCTCTCTCTCTCTCTCTCTCTCTCTCTCCCTCTCTCTCTGATGCCTCGGTAGATAACCTTGACTGCATTTGTAGTACTATAAACTATGCATGACATAAATGTGAGCAGTTCTAGGCGATATCAGGAAAGAGGTTACGGTTATTTCTACTTTTTTTAAAGTCAAAAGCTCGAGCACATACAAAGTTTGAGTTGGAATCGACGAAAAGCCAATGTTCGTGAAATATATCGCGTCTCCAGCAAAAAAGACAAACATAACA
>NW_004797281.1:1170143-1172643 GCF_000002075.1 Aplysia californica | reverse complement strand
TATGAAAATTATTCAATTTAAAATAATGCAACAATTTTTTTGTTTTTGACATGATGTATGCACGTAGAAACATTTTGAGGGTAGATAAGTCTACTGTTCTGGTGAAGAATAATGTAACAGACTCACCTTTTTTTCTTAGACCCAAACAGGAAAGCCGGTGAAAATTAAAAAATGCAAACGCTTACTATAGCTTTCATTCTGACTAATACCTAGAAAAAGTATCTCTCGAAATAGAAACGCAACAGGTAATCCTTCTTTTGTTCGTCTAATTTTTGCACCCCTTTTCTTGCAACAGTACCAAAAAAACCGAAGGTTTCCACTCTCCGTATCTCCAGTTCTCACTTCCCAACACTGAACACCATTTCTCATTTCCCTATATTTACCGTATTGGTCTTTTTCTTTCAAATAGGGTGTATTCTTTTACACATTTTACCCGGGTCTTTTCAGGCTTTTTACAATTCTTGATTCTGTCTTTTTTTATTCATGTTTCAAAGGAAAATGGACTCCAATGCCATACCCGGGATATCAATCTTTGTGTCTAAATAATTGTTATTTCCCAAGAATATATCAAGGAAGTCATCATCATGCCCTTTTGAAGACGTCAAACTCGCCACACAAAGAAACAATTAATTTCCGACAGCTCTCCCAAGACAAATAGACACAACGCAATGCGCATAAGAAACATTTTGTGCGACTTTTAGTCTTCTGTTTGTTTTCTCCCTGGCTTCTCGGCTGGAGTAAAACTAATCAGTCTCGGATTGAGACACACACATAACATAAGCTGATGAAAATATTATTTACTCAGAAATCTGACGCAAGCAACCACTACATTGTTCACACTCTCGAGAAAATTGCTTCAAGACAAGTAAGTTGAATTTCTTACAGAATTCTGTCGGGGGGCTCTCGTGGCCTAAAGGTTTAGGTGTTCGCCTCTCATTCAAAGGTCCCGGGTTCGAATTCGGGTAAAGACGGAAAAATGTTCTCCTCTAAAATTGTCTCCTTTCACCTTCTTTCCTTCTCTGTTGCAATATTCTGTCGTCTGCTTTCGTCTCCACTTTCTGCCCCCACCCCTCACCCTCTTTGCCCTCTCCACTGGGCTCCTTTCTCCTTCTGCAGCCTTTCAATTGCTACTCCTTGGCTCTTTCTTACTGCTGTCTTTCAGCCACACCCCTGATTTTCTGGTAGGACAGATCTACACCTAGCCTTCTCGGACAAGGGCGAAAAATCTCGGAGGTCCCGTGTACAAGTTGCGCACGTTAAAGACCCCTTGGTTGGTCCAAAATCGATAAGAGTAGGCTTCGGTCGCCACCCGGGCAAAAATCAAAATTTCCTACCAATTAAAAAAATGTTTGGTGTATCCCGCGCGCTCATATGACCATATGCAGTTGCGAGCGCCGTAAGGCACTTACCCCCCAAAAAAAGGAAAAAAAAAAAAAAAGGTCTTTTCTTGATAATTTTCCGCCTTGGGTGTTCCACAGAAAGGACAGGCGAATGAGAATGCGTGTTTAAACTAGCACATGGACCGTCATTTCCATAGCTATGAATACAGAACCACGATTTTTCATCCTGACATTACAGGAGAATGGATAGTTATCAAGAGCAGGGATTGATGATAAAAAGAAGAGGGTAGGGATATGTAGGACACGTTTTGAGAATGCCAGAGACAAGATTGCCTTATTAGATATGTATCTGCAGACCACATTTTAATGGAAGAAGAAGAAGACATGACAATGTCTACTTGTCGCATGACGGCGATTATGAAAATGAAGCTGTCTTCATATTTTTGTCTGGTTTCACCTAAAGTGACATAATATTTCGATGCCCAACCAGGTGCAACTCTTACCATAACTGAGCATGGGGTTAGGTAGTTATAATTTTGTGTTTATTTTTTACCCAAAAAGAGTACAAATGACATAGTTTGTCGTTGCTGTTGCTGTTATTGTTCTTGTTCTTGTTGATGTTTGTTTGTGTGTGTATGTGTGTGTGTGTGTGTGTGTGTGCGTGTGTGTGTGTGTGTGTGTATGAGACCTAAGCGATTACAAGGACATCAAAGTCAGTATTTCGTCTGTCTGGCTCAGAGTTCATTTTCTTGTTTCCTTTTGGTAATGAGTAGGGCAGTCAAGTACACAGTTGCTGTCATCCCCAGAATTACTGCCGTCTACTGAGTTATTGTTATCACTGTTGTTGTTGTTGCTGTTGTTGTTGTTGTTGTTTTTGTTGCTGTTGCTGTTGCCTGTGCTTCTGTTGTTGTTGTTTTTGGTGGTGGTGATGTTGTCATTTTCGTTGGAGGATTTTTTGTTGTCTCTGCTTTTGCATGGTGCTGTTGTTGTTGTTGTTGTTGTTGTTGTTGTTCTTGTTGTTGTTGTTGTTATTTTTGTTTCTGTTGTTGTTCTTTAGTGGTGGAGTGTTAGCATGTTGTACTTTTTCCTTCCCCCTATTATATTATTAATATATTGCCCCAGTTGTCGGCTCAGAAATTCAATTGTCTGCGTCTGTCCGG
>NW_004797281.1:1164412-1166912 GCF_000002075.1 Aplysia californica | reverse complement strand
TGCCTGATTAGTTCCTTATACGATGTGATCGCAAGATGGTTTAGAAAAAACATGTTTCAGTAAAATAAACCGTCAAAAAATGATTTTAACTCAACGAAAAAAACAAGAACAAAATCATTTACAATGGCGTAGCGTATAAAACATCCATCTTCTAACAATGCTTTGTGAATCTATGACGTCTAGCATGTTATTTGCCTAGATGGCATAACGTTATGCTCTCGTTGATTTTAGACTAGAGAACTTCCGCGTGAATACAGAATACATTAATATATTAAACATGTGAAGAATATTCGTATTATGTAGTCATAGTCTTAGTTGAAAAAACAATTGAAATAAAGTCAATCTAAATTTAAATAAAACACATCGAAGATTCACAGAAAATGTATACCCTTTCTCTCTCTCTCTCCCTCTCTCTCTCTCTCTCTCTCTTTCTCTCTCTCTCTCTCTCTTTCTCTCTCTCTCTCTCTCTCTCTCTCTCTTTCTCTCTCTCTCTCTCTCTCTCTCTCTCTCTCTCTCTCTCTCTCTCTCTCTGAACATTTCTCCTGACTCTTTCTGATGCCTTTCTACTACTACTCCTTGGCTCCTTCTTATTGCTATCTTTCAGTAACACCCGTAATCTAATGGTAAGAAAAATTGAACATCTAGGCAAGGGAAAACAATTTTCGGAGGTCCGGTGTGCAAGTTGCGCTCGTCAAAGATCCCCTGGTGGTCCTTAAATCGATAATGGTTTGCTTCGACCGTCACCCGGGCATAATTCAAAATTCCTACAAAGCAGAAAATGTACCATGTGTTCCGCCCGCTCATATGAACTTATGCAGATGCAATTGTGGTAAAACACGTACCAAAAAATGCTTTTAAGTGGAACAACTCAATTTTGCACACGGAGGGAGACAAATATTTATAACGTAAAACGATGTTCTTCGGATTAAGGTAAAAGACATAATTAGAAAAAAATCGAAGGTTTTGGTATAGCTTTGCCGAAACACCAGTTCATACTAACAGCTTTTAAGCGAAATCTATAAAAATCCAGAAGAAAAACGAAACAGAAATTACTTCATAAAATGTCATTTTGGGTGAAATGTTTCATTTTTATAGTTTGAAATGAAATAATGCGCAGAGAGAACACATTTTTATTTTGTTTGTTTTTATTGCTTCTATTTATAAGTTAAAGATAAATAGGCTTTATTGTGACAGCTGTGTTCAATTATAAAAATAAAGCGAACAAACCAAAAATAGACACACAAGGTAATTTAAATTCCGTATTATAATTGTTTGAGGCGGCAGTTTAAAAAGAAGTTATCCAACGCTCCATCGGTCATTATTCCAAGAAAGAATTGGCTGCCAGCTTTGTACTTTTTCAGCACTAATTCTATAAATTTATTGTATCTAGACAACTGTATTTCACCTTAACAAAATAAGACGATCACATTAAACCACGCCCCCTCCTCCCCCCCACCCCCCGCCCGCCCACCCACACCCAAATAAAGAAAAAAATTGTAACTTTTTAAAAAAGAGAGCTCCTGCAAACCAGTGGTCTAATCTTGCTCTTTCGTGAAATAACTTACTACTCGTGACATTTTGGGTCGTCCACTGGGTGAACTTTACATTGAAGTCTAACATACTCCATCAACTACGTGTACTTCTGTTCGATGGTTTAAAATCTATACTAAAAAAGTTATTAACTTCATGATGTTTCAAAGTGAAATGAGAGAGAAAAAAAGAGAACGACCATTTACAAAGCAACGCCATAGATTTTATGAGATGAATACATGGTTTACCAGCGCATCTGATGTGATCTTGGTGTGCTTTTCTGCTAATCATAAAATGTGTTCGCCTTGCTCGTTTAAGGTGAAAATGTAGCATTCAAAATATGATTTGTGTGTCATCGTGGTGGAATCAGGCTCTTGTCAAATCTCATTGAACGGAGGAAAAGTATTTTTTCGACAATTCGGAAAATGTCATTAAACGTTTTCTATTGTCCAGAAACCTTCTCCAGGAATCAAAGAACCCATTTTAAGGTGACTTTTACTGCAACATGCTTTTTAAAGTAACAATGTCCTATTTTGAACACTTTGTCTGAGTATTCAGCTTTTGAAGTTACCCACCTTCGGTGTCTATTTTCTCGCTCCTCTGTAACATCAGATCACATCTTAAATCGCCTTTTTCTCCACTTTTATGAGAGAAAGATCATATTTTTTCCACCAAGTTCAAGTAATATTAACACTTTCTTATGAAAATAGAATAAAAAATTCGTGAGCCAAAATTTGACCTGAGCCTGATTCCATCACGCTGCGACACTTTGTTTTGTTTTGGTGTTTTGGTGGTGGAGGGGGTGGGGGGTGTTTTAGAAATGGGAACACATTCGGACGTAGGGCATGGGTCATTGTTACTGTAGACAGAAGAAAGTGGTAACTTTGATCTGTCTTAATTGTCTGTTTGCTTTTCTGTTTAGTGCCTTCCTTTTTGTCAGTTACTTATGTGTTGTGTGGTGGTGGAGGGG
>NW_004797281.1:1157071-1164312 GCF_000002075.1 Aplysia californica | reverse complement strand
GGGTGGGGTGGGGGTAATGTTTTGCTAATCTCTGTATATTAAAGGAGGGACAGGAAAAATCTGCTCTAAAGGAAATGCCATTGGGGAGACACCATGTAAAAAAGGAAGGATATACAAGACAAAATGGATCAGAGACTTATTTACCTTAAAGCCACAGAGGCAGAGAAATAAGTCAGCTCTAAACGATACAGAAACTGACAACAAGAAAGCTACCTCCAAACTTATAATTAAATATCATAATTTCATATAACAAAGAATTCTTTAATAGAACTAACAAAGTAATAAACATTTTTAATTCGGCCACACATAATTCATTGGTGTGAGAATCTGAAGCTTGTCAAACGCAGATAATAGGACAAAACCCACATATGCATCAAACCGGGATTTAACAAAAAATTAATTGAAAAAACAGAAGGAAAATATCACGTAACAGATGAACGTATCGGCCCAGATCCAGGACAGGTCAATTTTTCCTGCGGTGACTAGCCTGCTTGCAAGGTTACCATCGCCCTACATATTGGACAGTTTCCATCAGAGGAAAAGTAGCCCTTTGATCACTTTGAACAAAAGGAAAGCGCCCTTTTGATCATGTTAAACAACAGAATAAAAAAACAGCGGTCTTCCGATTTATATCCGAAAAAAGCACATCTTCTCTGTTTCAAACGAAAATTGTTCAGGAATCTCATTTCACTCTAGACGTCCCTAAGAATTAGACATTATTTATTTATGGATGTATACCTTTGCCATAAATAACAGTTTTGAATTGGATTTCTTTTTTTTTTTCTTCGTTTTATTTTAATGTGAAGGAACGGCATCTGAATTTCAGTGGACAGGCACTTTGCTGTCGCACGCAGAAGACTCGACTTTGACCCCTAATTGGGGAGAAGTTTTGATTGAGCATCTCGGCTGTCTTTCTGCTAGGATGTTGTATCCCTCTCAGCTCGGGTTTGACCTTGACCTCCAAAGGTCGAAGCCGTCTCCAAAATTATCTAAAGTGTGTTGATGCGGACGTAAACATCTAAATTAGCAAATATGACGGGGAAAACGAACAAGGCCAACCAATAATATCTCCACGAGATTGCTAAACTGGAAAGTTCTGGATAATGGACGTAATGTCTCAGTCAAAGACTTGTTGTCTTGGAATTAAGGGGCTTCCGTCCAGAAACTAGATCTGTGATATCACGATGAAATCAGACGTTTGTCAAAATAATAACATCGAAGAAGAAACATAATACATCTTTTCCACCCGTAAGTAACTTTTTTTATATTGATGTCATATTTAATACAATTTACTTTTTTTATCAACATATTCTCTGTCTGTTTAAACCCAATTTTGTGAGTGGTTTTTTTTTCTGAAACACATTGCTCAAAATAGTCAAAGAAAGGTTTCATGTTCGGATCCCAAAGACACTCTCTAAAGTAAAGGAATGAATACTGTGGAATTCGTATAACATAGGTGTCCATTTCTTCCAAATTTTACCTCGGACACCGGGTGACCCCCCCCCCCCCCTAATGCCCCTTCAACCTTCTTCACCCTCAGAGTTATTATCTCAACAGCTTTTCAAGCTAGAGGGATATTTTTTCATGATAAACTAGGTTTCAGGTGATACCAATAACTCCATATGCCCCCCAAAAATGACGAGCGTCTGATTTCACCGCGGAGTGATACAAACTATTATCTTTTTTTAAGCTGCAAATAATGTCCTGGACGATAATTCGATTTAGTTTGCGACATAACAAGGTGCCAGACTTAATGGTAGCAATTACTAACCAGCGGTCAAGTAAGTGGGCCTCAAACTGACGCCTCAGATATTTATTAGATGAGGTGATCGAGTTAATGGAAGATTCTCAAACAGTTTCTACCTCAGAATAATAAGGTTTTATCTAAATTATTTTCACTTTTAAGATGTTATGTATAGTAAATTCAAAGTTTTCACACAGTAATATCTCTCTCACATTAAGAAAAAAAATTAACAGTTTTCATATTAACAAAACAAAATAATAGGAGTATTAACCTTTACATAATTATATCAGCGTCTATCTGAGAAAGAAAAAAGAATATCCTTTCTGACTGTTACAATAATATACGATGCAGAAGGAGTACATGAGTTGGCCCTAGACACTAAAAGTACAAAAATTATACACTTTGAGTTAGGATCCTGTCGTTTTAGCGTTACGAAGGTTTGCAACATGACGAAGATAATCTGACTGACTACGGGCGGTTGAGAACGAAAGTAGCCTATCTACACCGTTGGATTGAAGTTGACTCTTCACAACTTAAAAAGAAAATCCCCTCTCATATTGTCTACAAAAAGCGTCTATTTTAAAGGATTTTATTCTTATTTGGAGAGAAATTTAATCCACAGGTCTAATGTTTCTGTTCCTAAGACAACAATTTTTAAAAATTTGCTCATTAATATCGAACGTTTTAGTAGACAGAATGTGTATAAAAAACCATCAGGAATGATGATGATGATGATGATGATGATGATGATGATGATCGATGATGATGATGATGATGGATGATGATGATGATGGATGAGGATGATGATGCTGATGGTGATGATGGATGAGGATGAGTATGAGGATGATGATGATGATGATGATGATGATGATGATGATGATGATGATGATGATGAAAACGAGGGTGAAATCAGACGCTTGTCATTTTAGGGGGGCATATAGAGTTACTGGTATCACCTGAAACATAGTTTATCTTTAAAAAATATCCCTCTAAATGTTGAGACTTGTATGTACGCACTTTAGTTTTTATAGCATGTGTATATCTAGATTCTTGCCAGTTATTTCTGTGAATGTTCCTGAGGAAGCCCGTTAAGGGCGAAACGTTGAACTGTGGGTAATATATTTTGGGGGGAAACACAACAAGGACTTAACTGCTTTAATATCTTCTTTATACAATGATGATAATGAAGATGATGGTGATGATGACGCTGATGATAATTGAAATGATGATAAACAAATTACTTTCGTGAGTACAAAGGAAATGATTATAATAGTAAAAAGCTTTATCAGCGGGCATACCGTTTCATGGATCCTGGAGAGGAGGGAGGAGCAGCTATGGCATTGTGCCGCCTGCAATGATGCCTATTCTCCAAAGAAGTAACCAGCTAAGTAATAGTAAAAAGCATTTCTACCCACAGATCAATGAATTTGAGTCAGACACATAATTATATGTAGTTAGAACAAATGTGAGGCAGTGTGGTGGAATCAGGCTCTCGTCAATTTTTGGGCATGTAGAGTTATTGGTATCATCTTAAAGCTTGTTCATCTGTCTTTATTTGGTTGAACAGAATATACATTTAACTTGAATACGAGTCGAGATATTTGCGAATGAAGGAGGTGGGGGTCACCTGTTTTCAGAGGTAAAATTAGTGAGAAAATGGCCGCCAAAGGTTAGTTATTTCCTTAGCTTAAGAGTCCGTGGTACCTGAAATTTTTCTTTTTTTTTTGTGCCTTTAATCAACGTTTTTCAGAAAAATCCACACAGAAGTGAGTTATTTAATGGACAAGAAAGGCGTTGAGCCAAAAAACAAACATTTGATAAAAATTCACAAACCGGCAGAAAAATGCAAGTTTCTTCACTTTGATTATTTTGACGAGAGCCTGATTCCACCACGCTGCCTCACAAATTTCGGTCATGAACAAACCCGATCTGAGCCTCTAAAAAAATTAGATCACAGAGCACGAATAGGGCTCTGTGAGACAATATCACTCGAAATTCTTCCTTTGAAATGCATACGATACTGAAAAAGTTGAGAAAAAAAAAGTCCTTTATTCACCCACTTTTACAGTTCGGCGGGTATAAAATCACAGATTTTGTTGAAGACATTCTTAAATGCCCCCCCCCCCCCCCGCCCTTTCCTTTAACCCCCCCCCCCCCCCCCCCTCAACAAAAAATCTTACAAAAGGCTAGGGATTTGAGTTGCGTGTTTTTTCTTGATGTTTTTCTTTTTTGTAAGCACAGATATTTTAAGCCTCCATCGACACAATTTAGATATAAGAGACGGACTGATTGGACCCTGCCTGCCATGGCCAACTGTTCCCCTGAGGAATTTAATGCCGAGCCGACAGACAGATAAATTAGATAAAGAAAACAAGAAAAACATGTTTAGAAAAGAGGATCGCACTTACGTATTTTACGCCGGTTAAGTTGCTGAACGAAAAGAGTAAAAAAACAAGCAATGAAATTAAAGAGCAGAAAGGTTAAATACAAGACATACTCGTCATCTTTCTGGCGTCATGTTAACCGCTGTGTACTCGGGTATTTCTTATGACTTATAATGAGGTCACCAGGATATCTAAATGGCACACCTTGATATTATCTTCTCATGGTGACACCAAGCAATGCATCTATCTCTTCTTGCAATAATATTTCACAAATAAAGACTCTCGGCACGACAGATGCTGGGAATAATGGAAGACAAACTCGAGATACTGTCAGACTGTCTCGTTTGTAATTCTAGAAATGTTATCATTACTTTTGCAGTTTATGAAAAATAAGGTTTTGTGTGTGTGGGGGGGGGGGGAGGGGTGTGACTGAAAGCATCACCAACAGCAACCTTTTTGTTGTCTTTTCTTGTCATATTGAATTAGAAATAGATATATTGACAAGCTGCTCAGGTCTCGGAAAACGTGTTGCCACGCACGGAGCATTTTAAACTATTGGCTTTTAGATAAACAAGTAATATACTCTGGTATTTGACATTTTGGAAATTTTTATGTTTTAAACGTAGATTTTTACCACGAATTTTTTCCTTTTAATCTGATCATAGGCCACATTTTAATCTGATTATCTACCAAGTTGAAGCCGTGCTAATAACTGTCGTGATTGCAACCAACTGTTTCGCATTCTCATATTATAACCTTATACAGTTGCAAACGCCTTTAAACTCTTACTAAACTGTCAAACTGAACTCTGTTTTCATTCCTTAAAAGTAAGACAGAAAAGGGGGGGGGGGGTAGAAAGTGAAGCACGGGGCGTGCAGGTGTCAGTAATGCAGTTTTGTTTACCTCTGATCTCTTTCCCCTCGTCCAAATGACCGAGAATTTCTCCGGGTTGTTTCCTTACTTACGCTACTTGGCTGCGAGCCACACCATTAAAAACAGTTGAACCGGTGAGTACGTGGGCCACCTTAAATAACGGACGCCCTTTTTTAAATACAGAGTAGCACTGTTTTATTTGAGATATTTTTTCTTTCTTCAGAAGCCCCAGATGCACACTTGTTTAGAATCTTTTCACGGCAAAGCTGGTAAACTCGAGGCAATAATGAAGGGATAACAATACTAGACGAATTTAAAAGAAGCTTAGGGACCACGTAATTCCGGAAGGCCAATAAAACCTAAGATTGTTTCTTTATTCCGTTTTTTTGTCCTCATTTTATGAAAAGTTCTTTTACTGCAAGAAAAAACTCTTTCCCCTGTCGCAATTTCTCAAAAGTTAAAGCTTCCGAGTCCCCAAAAATGCAGGTCCTGTGCTGGGTGAGTAAATTAAAAGACAGTCCACCGCCTTCCAACGAGGTAACAACATTGGATTTTCCCCTCAAAGACTCTAAACTCATAGAAGTCTCAAATAAGGCTCAACTTCCCAAGGACACTGAATGTATCGAGGGAAAAAAAGACACCGGTTAAATTCCGCGGAATTAATTGAGTTTTCAAGATTTTTCTAAGACTCAGGGATTTTAGTTCTAGTGAATGGGATTTACAAACGTGACTGACCTGCACAAGGACAGGACTTGCAGAATGTTCCCTTATGGGACAGAGCGGACACATCAGACACAGGGAATTTGCATATTTCATAGTACGTATGTTGTTGTCTAGGTGGATTTTTTTTCTCCAGTTTCAAACTAAGAAAACAGTGTCGAAAAATCCGCTTGAAGTTATTTGCTTCTTTTGTACATTGTCTCAACACAGCGCGTCGTCAGGTGTCGATGATTGACTAGTCTTCGCGTCCATAATGTTGTAGAGGCAAAACAGTCATTTCAATGTTCACTGCACGCATGTCTTCATCGCTCCAGCAAGGTTTAAGCACAACTTTGGGCTAGGCGCGCACTGAGCAACTTTAGTTTCGCAACTGTTTTCTTGTCCAAATGTAAACAATGAAATAGATAAGAACCGCGCGCACAGGCAACTCGGGTTGTCACTGTTTACATTTGGGCGAGAAAATTGTTGCGCAACTAAAGTTGCCCTGTGCGAGCCTAGCCTTAGTGTAGTCGGTAGCTTGCTGAAATTGAGTGCATGTGACTCTTGTTCGAATCACTAACGGGAGCTTTTAAACCTGAACACATCTAGAAGTTTTTGACATGTCCTTTCCTTTTGACTTGACCATTTTGGGGATGTCCATTAACCATCTTAGCACTATAAATAGGTCAATCAGGTCAGCACAGCAGGACCGATTTATTTCTATGTTTTTCAGAGGTTCAGGGGGTACAGCAAAGAAATTGCTTTTGCTTTTGATCTAAGAGACATAGTTCACATACATTCATATACAAAGTCCTAGGACGTCAGCATATAAATTTAGAGTAGAATGATAATATCGTTATTTCTAAGCCTGTACCTAAGGCGGGTGTTTCAGACAGTTAAAAGTCGGTTCGACAACATGACGGAAAGACCGGTTTAGGCCGGTTTAGCTTAAGTTTAATTCAGACTCTTTATTCACTTATGATAGCATCTTTTATAATGATATACTCTTATGGTGTTAACCTCACTACTCTGGTCAACTGATTATCACTTACCTTTTATGAGACGAAACTTTAAGTTTTCCCGAATCAGCAGCCATCTGCGTTCGACCCTTTTTGCATCATGTGTAATAATACCCTATAATTGTTTCCATCAGCTCAGTGAAAATGTTTTGCCATGCTTGGAATAACACTGTTGCGCAAATGAATAATTCGCTATCATTGCTTCCGTTCTGAATAAAATACGCAATGGCGGGGGTTTAGTAGACACCTAGATGATACAGTTGATAAGATGCTGGGCTAGGAAGTCGATGACCTTGGTTCAAATCCCTAAAGGGAATTCGTAAACAGAGTTTGTTTGAGGAGTGTTTATGTAGAAACATGAACAGAACAGGCATGGGGAGTTGCCAAGAAACAATGCTAATGCTATGCTTATCTAACTCTTGGGGTATGAAAAGTAGATATCGAGCAATAGCAGTCGCCAACATCATACGTTGACAGGTTAGACATTTGCACGTATATAACACACACACACACACACACACA
>NW_004797281.1:1143417-1154728 GCF_000002075.1 Aplysia californica | reverse complement strand
GGGGGGGGGGTTTACCGCAAGGTTTTTTGGAGAGATGTACGAGCAATTGTCGGACATGGGCCAAGTGTGTTACTTTTCGAAACGTCATTACTATTGTCCATTGGGAATATCTCTTTGACTCCATCGATCCATCGTTTACTTGGTTGTCAGTTTGTCTTGAAGCCATCGAATCGCGCAGTGTTGTGAATGTATAATAAGAAGCAGGACGAATTATTATGGACTTCCTTCCGCTACTCACTATTTACTTCCACAAAATAGGCAAGGAGTATCACCCTCTTTTTTAATACTTTTTAGCCCAGCACAATTTAGACCATTAATTTAAAGATTCGCTTTTTTGCACTTCCTGCCGAAATAGATACGTCATCCTCTGCAAAAAGACAGAGGTAATCAACAGAAAAAGACAACCACGTGACAATTTTAAAAGACTCTACTATTAGCAACAACACTTAAGGGGGGCGGGAGGGGGGGGTACACCCCCAAAGTCCCAATTCGGCTCAAAATCATGGAATTTTTAGCTTCTTCAGCCTCACCTACAACTATTTCGACGCATGAAAACCCCAAAAACCTTATTTCTTCTCATACTAGACATGTACGAGTATATTGCCACCGTTTCTTCATAAAGTCAAAATTGTATTTTTTTAATCGGCCATTTCCTCCAAACGTGATTTTTCTCTATACTTTTTTGAATGACCTCACAATTTTTCATCCAATCTTCATCAAATTTTCACAGAATGAAGAAAAGATGTAATACTAAAAATCTGAATGTTGAATTTTTTATATTATTATGTAATAGATTTTTGTTGGTGGTGTCTGGAGTGTGAATTTTCACGGATTTTTTGCATACTTGAATACTACCTCAGGAAAAAATTCATAAAAATTCCTTCTAATCCGTTTAGGAAAAAATCATCAGACGAATTTTTTGTTTGTTTTGTAAAGTGTTTTACGGCGCTCGCAACTGCATAAGGTCATATGAGCACGCAGGACCCACCTAATATTTTCAGTTGGTAGGAAATATTGAATTTTGCCCGGGTGGCGGCCGAAGCCTACTCTAATCGATTTTAGATCACCAAGGGATCTTTAACGTGCGCAACTTGCACACGGGACATCCGAGATTTTTTGCCCCTGTCCGTAGATCTTTCCTACCAGAAGATCAGGGGGTAGTTGAAAGACAGCAGTAAGAAGAAGCGAAGGAGAAGCAGTAGAAATGCTGCAGCAAGAATCAGGTGCCCAGAGGAAGGGGCAAAGGAGGTGAGGGGATGGGGCAAAAGAGGAGACGAAAGCAGACGACAGAACATTGCTAGAGAGCAGGAAATGAGGTGAAAGGAGACAAATTAAGAGAAGAAAATTTTTCGGTCGCTACCCGGATTCGAACCATGACCTTTGAATGAGAGGCCAACACCTTTACCTCTAGGCCACGAGAGCCCCCGACGAATTTTTAGATCTTATGTTTACTAACATGTATGAAAAAATAAAATCAATTTCCATGAACTATAAATGTGGTGTTCATTACATAAGACAAGTCAACAAAATCCAATATGGCCGCTGTATCCATGGAAACCAAACTTTTTTTCTCTAATTTGATTGCTCCTTACTATGCTTGTTACATTATTAAGCGAGATAGCCTTCAGGTGTAGCTCCCCCCCCCCCCCCCTTAACGTTTAACCTTACTCCTACACAACAAATGGTACTGTCTAAACAATACGTGCAGGTATTGACAATGTTTCTGCGTGTCCTGGACTCTACTTTGGGTAATAATGAATTGCAAAGCGCGTAAGTCATGCAGCAGAGCATCGATATGCGTAGTATAAATGCTATACAATACTGTCAGTTTATATAACGTCGTGTTAATTCCCGCTAAACAGTAAACCCTACGCAATGTTCAATCTATATTCGTATCATTGCTCAAGAAGACCTGATAGCATTCTGAAACAATCCCCAACTAGTATCTATTATAATATAAAATCCGTGCAATTCTGTACTTCCACGTAATTAACATGGAACTTTTTTGTTACGGCGTATGCCCAATGACAAGTCTATTTGGTTCCTTTATGTTTTTCTTTTGATTTGTGTTTTTTTTTTTTTTTAGAGAGCTGGACAGTCATCCACTTCTAGTTATTTTTAATTATTGGCAAGTATTCTTCTAAATTTAGTTATATTTAATTATTGACAAGTATAGCATGCAATACTCCTTTTTCATTTATCTGTGAACGCACTTATATTGATCCCCATACACATCTCTTTACGTTCTGTTTGATATGCAGGCACTACTCATTTTTGTTTCCTGTTTTTTTTTTTTCAAAAGAAAATGAATAGAGGTGGGAAGGGGGTTGGGGGGGGGGGTCATGTTCTTCCCTAACTGGCTGGGGTGTTGATCTTGTTCTGGTTAATTACAGACTGTAATACTAGGTTTATCGGGCTTGATAAAGTGGGTTTTTTTATCAGCTATTTCACATGTAAAGCTGCTGAAGCGTCAGAGTACAAATTATATATAGAACTTAAAAGATGTTAATCAAAACGTGCCTAAAAATAAAGTTGATCAGATATATCCTCACGTGTAAAGTCCGCATGGGTATAGGCATGTAAGCCGTAAAACACGACAAGTGATTATAAATAGTAGACCACGTTTTACAGCCACACTTAACGACCCATTAGAAAAGCAAGAACAAAAATTAAGTTTGAAAAAAGAAAAACAATGTCATGTCGATACGTTTTCTTCGCCTTGTTGTTTCGAATTGCAGAAAACCATTTTTCACGACCTTGCAAATGCAAAAGAACCAACACTTAAAGAAATGCGCCAAGTCTGTTTAACGGCAAACAGCTCAGACATAAAACCCAGGGTTCCTCGCCTTTTTTCTTCCTCCGTATCCACAGCTGGTTAATTGTATCCTTGACCTTGGGGTAATTCAGGACAAGTCCCGAAACACCATTACGGTAAGAAGGCGGAAGAGAAAATTATGCAGGACCAGACATTATCTATATAGGACGCTTGGAAACTCGGGAGGGGTTTTACCGGCTCGTGATTAGAAACCCTATACGTCAGGCTTTTCCCTCCTCGGCAGAAGTGCAGTTGGAATTTTCTAAGACCATTTCATTGTCGCTGAGAAGATGCTTCGTATTAGACAAGTTATCTTTTAACCCTATCCGTACGTCATGATTTACTATCGTATCCAAACGACGTGGGGAACTCTGAGCCACAACTTTCCAAGGAGGAAATTTACTCGTTAATCCGACCGGTACGCTTAGCATAGCAGTCTGTCAAATGATTTTTGAGAAATACTGGAAGTTTCAAAGAGATCTTCGCACCAGAAGTATTCTAAAATGTGAAGAATAGAACCACTGGGTTACAAAATAACCCCAGGGCGTACGGATAGGGTTAAACACTGTCATGACACTATGAAAACAAGGCCTGAAGGGTCAATGGGAAGTGATCGTTTTTACAGGTGACTGTTTTACACAGGTTGCTGTTAGGGCAGGTTTGACTGTGCAAGTAAAGTAACGGTATGGATTTAACGCCCTTTTCAATACTAACAGGTCATTTAAAGGTCAATATCTTCTAATTTGACGTCTGTTTCCGAAATGTCCAAGCCAAATTAATTGATAGCCTTGAAACACCACTAAATGACTTGAGTTCAAATGTGCCGAGTCTGAGTGGTAGCCTATACCTTTTCACCGTTATCCTCAATTTTCAGACCGGCATTTATCATAAAACAAGCAAACAAAGTAACTCCCTCCCCGCACAAACTCACACACAAACACACACACACACACACACACACACACACACACACACACACATACTCACACACACACACACATACACACATATATACACACATACACATACACACACATACACAGATATTCTTAGGTTAATAACATCCCATTAGTATGACAAATAATGTATAGCAAACAATTATAGCGAAATACAAATCCCTAAGAGTAAACTTTCGGTTCTTTTTTTTGGTTTTCTTTGATGGCTATCCAGGAACCTGACAGACTGACAGGTGGACATTAGACACGAACGTCGTTACAATTTATTATCTCACGATGCCATGGAATCAGGGGCTCGGTAATTTTGGGGGTTTATGGAGTTATTTGGTTGTATATTTAGGTCATTTGGTTCTTCTTGCCTTGCTTTTTGGTGAAAAATACGCATCTATCTTTAAAAAATGAGTACCAGTTGCCACTGAGGAGGTCGGGGTCACCTGGAGTCAGAGGTAAAATTAGATTTAAAAATTGCCCCAAAGTTTGGTGACTTTTAATTCAAGTTTGAATGAACTTGAACTTTCGTGTAACACCAAACAAAACATATCCATTCCCTGTCCTCTTAAACGAAACCTCACACGCGAACTAAAGCATACGGAGCGGCTAACAAATTGAGCTCACTTCTTATAACTCACCAGATGGGGGCCAGGGTTTGATACTGTGTATAAGAAAAGAAAAAGGGGGAAAAAACGTATAAAAGATGGCTGCAATGGCCGAGATGTTTATCAGCTCAGACAAACACGTCACGCTAAGCAACGTCAGTTACTCGGCTCATTGATAGCGGTTGTCCCAGGGGTACGTTCTGAAGTCAGTCACATTAACCCTATCCGTACGTCGTGTTTTACTATCGTATCCATAAGATGTGGGAAACTCTGTGCATTCACTTTCCAAATAGGAAATTTACACGTTAATACGATCCGTACGCTTTGTATAGCAGTCTGTCAAAAAGATATTTTTAGAAATACTGAAAGTTTCAAAGAGATTTTCGTACTAGAAGTATTCTAAAATGTGAAGAATATAACACCAGGTGTACAAAATTACCCCAGGGCGTACGGATAGTTTAAACCTGAGCTAGAAAACGGCGCAGTACAGAGGAGACAAGGAATGCTTTGCTATCATTTCTGTTTGTGGCGTTTTGTTATTGACGTCTGAGCATGTAGTTGTAATACAATAAAAATTAATGTCTCTTTTGGGATAAGTTAAGAAATAGTAAATGCTGTTTCATCATTCACTATTAATCTGGACGTACTATACCACTAGCAACGTCAGCGCTTTGTAATTTCTTCAGAACAATTATAATTTTGGGGTTGTTAGTTTTTTTTGTTGCTGATTTTTGTTTTGTTTTATTTTTTAAGAATACATTGGCAAGAAATGTATTTAATTCATTCGTCATTATATGTTATATAATTTAATTACCATTGTCTTTTAACACCTACCTATCTAATAAACTGGAATGCAATAGTGTTGTAATTAGCAACACTTTATACTGTCATGGTAAAGACGGACGCTTCAAACAAAACTCTTTACAGTTGTGTGTTTACAACGTTGTTCACAATTTGTGTTTATAGTTTGAGTTGGGTTAAGACAAAGCTCACAGATGCAATAAGTATTACCTGGTATGTTTAGATAGTAGGTTTGAGTAAGGATATAGAAAGTGACATTATGAGGGTAGCTTAATGCAAGAGAAATTACACAAGCCAGGCAGAAAAAGGGAAGGCTGGAGTTTAGAGTAAGTGGTTGGGTTATGTAAACGTGGCACCGCAGATGCTCAGTTAGGTCTGATCTATTCTTGTGTTCGTAGAGAAGACACTTTGCATGTTCCCATCTGGATGGGGCATATCGGAGATGGACGACACGTTTGGAAGTGCTGCCTCTAAAATAAAATAAAAATCTGGCAAAGGATGTTGACCTGTAAAATTTTGAACATTTGTGACAAAGTCAAGAAAATAAATAGGACTGACCAACGGTACACCTATCATTCTTCCGTATAGGACGTATCAAAGACCAAAAAAACGTATAAAAAAAGATGTGGCATAAAAGATACCAAAGGGGTGACATAAACTGTTTTAAACAGGATACAATATTATTTACAGAATTTCATCACCCACAATGTTCGCACAAAAATAAAAGTCATATATAATAATATATATTGTTCCTCTATTTTCTAATATGTAAAACATCTGTTTGATACAGTATCCCACGCCCTGTGCCTGTGGGTGACCCTGACAGACAGAATCAAAGCATCCCTACCCCTCCCCTTACAAAACTTTCGTCGTCTGGATGGGAATGGAAGTATTTTGCGTTTAGTTATTAACAATCACTAAAGTGGAGGAATGCATCAAACCACATCCCCAGAGAAAGCCATCAACTCCACTTACGAGAGCATTATCAGACTAATACATCATATTTCTAGTGACAGGTGGACTCCCTCCCTTCCCCATTCTCGTCCTCTTCACCGCACACGTAAACTGAAGGGGTCTGAAAACAGGCGACAAAATATCGTCTTCGTCGTTTCACAATCGTCCAAGACAATTTTTGGGGGGTTTCCAGATAAAACCGTTATTCTGATAAAAACACCAAGGGGCATGTGACGATCGAGGTTTGTTTTATTTCGTTCTCTAGCTTATAATTGAAAAATAAACAAGTGCCAAAGTCTTGGTTTTGATTTCAGTGGTCTTTCTCCCTTTAATAAAAAAAAAAAATTCAAACACGGACTTCAAATCTTGCGTAACAACGCTGACGAAACGTTAATAAAGCTTCAATAATTACGTGATTGTAAATTAGAAAGACACAGATTTTGGATGAAACAAAGATCCACTTGGCGGAGTCAAAGCATTTCTTTTTTTTTTTTTTTTTTTTTGTTGAAAGCGGAAAGCCTAATCAGTGCAATCGAAAAAAATAACCATCATTATCTCATTTTGTTTTATGGTGTAAGTCTTTTTTTTTTCGTATCTTCTTTAACTAGTAAGATTTTACTTGTTGTAAGGCATCGTCAAAGCTCATTATCATTGGTGTCGTCAGCAATCTACTTAAATCATTTGGGGTACTTTTTACACGAGACACAAAAATTGTATAGCATTAATAGAATGTTGTTGTGTTGTTCCAAAACATCAGGAATCCTTAAAAGCAAGAACATTGTAAGCCCTGACCATAGCATTAAACTGTCTTTTGGCGAACCTGAAAGGTGCATCTTTGATAGAGCTGTGGGAGAGCGTAAAAAACGAAAATACTCAGAATGTGGACTTTACCCTATACGTACGCCGTGTTTTACTATCGTATCCATACGACGTGAGGAACTCTATGCCACCTCTTCCCAAAGAGTAAATTTACTCGTTATTCCGATTCGTACTCTTTGCGTAGCAGCCTGTCAAAATGATATTTTGAGAAATACTGAAAGTTTCATAGATATATTCGTATTAGAAGTATTTTAAAAAGTAAAGAATACAACTCCGGGGGTACAAAATGAACAAGGGCGTACGGATAGGGTTAAGTGGATTGCTTGCGACAGCGATGTTATGTCATGCCGGGTTATCCAGATTCTAACCTAATCTCACTTAGACATTTACTGTAGCCCGTTCATGATTTTCAACTTTGCCCTCTGGGGCAGGAGTTGAGTGATCGGGGGTCGGAGCAAAATGGAACTGGCTACTTAATCTCTTCTTTGCTGAACAGTGTCGATATACGTCTATGCAGACAGGATAAAAGATTTGTATTTAAGAGAGATTCAAGCATAAGTCTCCCCCCCCCTCCCCCATTAAAAATAAACAACTACATCAGCTCTAGCAATATCTTCCGAATCGTCTTTTGTGAACAAATGGGGACAATTTAAAAATGGCAAATTTTGGAGAGAACAATATTTTATGAAAAAGTAAATGGGTTTTTTTTTAAAGTTGCTTTAGAAACACATTTACTAGAGAAGATAAAATAAGCTGGAGAATCTGTAATGACACAGAGGTCTAAAAATGTAATAATTACTTACGCAACGATAGTTTTCTTGTCTTTCAAAAAATGATCCAAAACACGCTTCTTTATTCATTCAAACTATTGGTGAGCTCGATTGGGTGGCCTCTCGCAGTATGTCTTCGTGTTCTCATTACAGATTGTCCTGTTTCATTGGCTGATTCAGCTGGTAATTGTAAGAAATGAGAAAAAAAAGTCCATGACTTCCATTTAAATGTTTCCGTATCATTCAAAATGCTCATTCGTAACACTGATTTTCTCTAGCTGAAAACCGAAGATAAATTATGCTTTTTTGCTCTAAGAGCTTAAACACGGGTAAAGATCAGGAGAACACAGCTTTTTTTTAGAGCATCCGAAGAAAGGAATGATTGGCGAAGCATAGTCACATAGGCCTAGGTCTGTTGCGAATCTGAAACTTGCTGACGGTGACTTTCCGGCCCAAAGTAAAACATCACGTATATCTACGCAGTGGGTAGTTGTTGATTGCTTTACTACATCTCTCCTGGAGGCGGAGGTGGCAAAAACTCATTGTGTAGCACACATGTGAGGCATCATGGTAAAATCAGGCGCTTGTCAAAATAATGAAATCGAAGAAAATGGCTCTGTTCTTCTTGTTTGGAAATTTGTATCGTATTTTGTCTCAATACATTTTATGATCATTTAAAAGCACATCTATGGGTGGCTTTTACTGAAAAAAAGCTTTTCAAAGGCACTCATAACGTAAATGTGCAGTTTCCAGGAGAACTCAAGCTCTAGACGTCAAAAAACTTTGGCGGCCATTTTTTAAATACTTTTATCTCTCACACTAGACGATCCTCATGTTGTTCAATAGCAGAGATATCTCGACCTCTTTTTAATATAGTAGATAAGTATTGGGTTCTTTTCAATACAGGCAAAGCAAATGAACAGGCTTTCATAATAATATGATAGCCTTTATTCCGTAATATGACCAAAAATATTATTGTCTAGCGCCTGATTCCACCGCGTCGTTGTACAAAAAATATAGCAAAGGAGCAACAATTATGTCACATTTCTCCCACCTTTTGCGCTCGTTCATGTCGGCAGAGGTGGTGTTGTTGTGGACTGCGGTATTATAATGAATTACGCACCCCTTGGCTACATAAGATCGTTGGCAATTTCTAGTCTTCTTGTTTGCGTAATAATATTAGAGAGAAAGTTCCAGATAGGAGTTTAAAGGGGAAAGGAAAGTGGAAAAGAAAAGATATAGCAAGTGAAACAGTGGAATATACATAGATAGTATACATAATATTATGTATTTGCTTTTAAGGAGGGGTTAGAGAGGGTGCACGCGCGCGCACACGCGAGAGAGAGAAATAGAGAGAGAGAGAGAGAGAGAGAGAGAGAGAGAGAGAGAGAGAGAGAGACAGACAGACAGACAGACAGACAGACAGACAGACAGACTGTTAGACAGACAGACAGACAGACAGACAGACAGACAGACAGACAGACAGACAGACAGACAAAGAAAGAGAGAGAGGAAGGTGGGAGGGGGAGAGAAAGAAAGAGAGAGAGAACAGAAGAGAAATAAAGAGAGGGAGAGAGAGAGAGATAGAGTGAGAGAGATTGAGAGACAAAGATTGAGAGAAAGAGAAAGATGATTTGGAAAAAAAAAGGTGGAGGGAGTAAAAGAACAAGAGTATCGGATAAAGCCAAAAACAGAATAATGTATTGTATAAAAGCTGTAAAAGAGAAGCTAAGGGAACACACGAGAACGTACTATTGCAGAAATAAAGACATTGGCAGAGAAAAGAATTGACACACGCAGAAAGAAAGAGAAATTGGAGGTGGAAATGAGGGGGCGAGGGCGGAGGAGGAAAGACAGTATAATAACCAATTGTCACGATAAACATACATCCACGGAAAACTTTTACTTGTGTAACACACAATTAAAAAGTCCATGCAATTCCTTAAATTAATTAATTTTTTTTAAAAACAAAAACAAAAACAAAAAAAACCCAAAACAACAACCCCCCCCCCCCCCAACCATAACCCCCTAAAAACCAAAACAGCTCGAGATTCGTGTCTCGGATATATCTGGCGGCCAGACACCCACTTAGACCAGAATAGGATTTAGATTGAAAGTTCCCTATGAACAATACGATCCGGTGAGAGAACATGTACTTGTGTCACGACGCAGTGGAATCAGGTGCTCGTCAATTTTTGGGGCATACGGGTTATTGGTATCAACCTAAAACCTGTTCGTTTGCCTTACATTTGGTGATAATAATATTATCCATCTATGTTGAATAGAAGTCAAAATATTTACAATTGAAGGACGTCAGTTTCGCCTGGTTTCAGAGGTAAACTTGTCGAGAAAATTGCCGCCAAAGTTTGGTAAATTCCATAGCCTGAGAGTTCTTGGAAACTGAAAATTCACATTTTGCGTGCCTCTAATCAGTGTTTTCCAGTAAAATCCACACAAAAAATGTATTTTTAAATGAACATGAAAGATTGCCCATCGGCCAAAAAAAATTTCGGATTTCTTTGATTTCCTTATTCTGACGAGCGACTGATTTCCTCGCGCTGCCTCACATTTTCATTTTTATCGCTCATCGTTGATAAGGCTGCTCCAGCAACTGTCTTGAAGAGCCAAGAAATGCCACCAACAGTGATATCAGCGTTGTTAAACATTAAGAAGATTTATTTTTTTTAAGATATCGAGTGAGACTGGAGAAACATTGTGGGCGTGTGAGATTGTGTTATTGGGTATGAAAGTCTGAGAGAAAGAGAGGGCGAGAGAGAGAGAGAGAAAGAGAGAGAGAGAGAGAGAGAGAGAGAGAGAGAGAGAGAGAAAGAGAGAGAGAGAGAGAGAGAGAGAGAGAGAAAGAGAGAGAGGAGAAGAAAAAAAAAGAGAAATGTGTTAGTTTATTTATTTATTCAATTTATTTCTTTACTTATTTATTATTATTCATGTATTCATTTATTCATTTATTCATTTATGCATTTATTCATTTATTTTTTAAATTATTTATTGGGGGGTGGGCGGGGTGGGTTAATCACTACTAAATAAGAGACTAAATTCGCGTGTAAAAAATATCTTAAAAATATAGTAGATACAATATATTCTACTTACCCTAATCAATACAAAGTATTCCCCACAGAACAGGCTCTCCTGATGTGTTGACGACAAAGTTAGGCAGTGCACTCTTGTGAATATTACACACCTGATGTTCTGTCTCGTAGCGGTGTCTAAAGTCAGTCTTTGGTGGCATCAAAAGCAAAGAACTTCACGTTTGTATTCCGTTGTACGCAACTCCAAATACACAAACACACACGTCAACCACAGAGAGATTGCTGTTTGAAGATAACACTTTTTCTCACCTGCGTACAAAGTATCTTAGCAATAAAACAGTTAGTTTCTATAGACGTGATTACATTCCGTTGCTGTTAAATGCCGTCCTCCGATTACTAGAAAACAAAGAAAACACCTACCCACACACAAATACACACATACACACATACACACACACACACACACACACACACACACATATATATATATATATATATATATATATATATATATATATATATATATATATTATATATATATATATATATATAT
>NW_004797281.1:1142706-1143317 GCF_000002075.1 Aplysia californica | reverse complement strand
TATATAATATACACACAGGTTACGTTTTGTCCAGCATCGCTCGATGAAATATTATTATGAATACACTCCAACGCTCCAACTTACACAAACAAACATGATACGGATGAAATTAATGTTTGAACAATAATATAATCTCACTTACTTATTAACTTCTCGGATAGCCAGAGTTGTGACAAAAAAGAAGACTCTTATAATTCCTCGAGGTTTTCATAAGAAGAACTATAAAATGACCAGCGAGGCCTAGGGCTCAGCGATCTTGCATTGCTCACTCTCCCACTTCGTCTTCATCCTTCCCGCCCTTCCCACACGCTTTGCCCTCCCCACACGCTTCTCCTCTCGCCCCCTTCCCCCTCTTACCCTCCCGTCTCCTCTGCTTTCAACTCTTTTCCATTTATACACGTACACAGGCGCGTGCACACACAAATACACACTTGCACACACTCTCTCTCACACACACACACGCACTCACACATAAAAATACACGCATAAACACAAATATAAACACACAAACACACACACACACACACAAACATATCAAACACAAACACACACATACACACTAAAAAAACTTACTATCACACTCGCACACACTCACACACATGCACACACAC
>NW_004797281.1:1133682-1139894 GCF_000002075.1 Aplysia californica | reverse complement strand
ATCATCATCATCATCATCATCATCATCATCATCATCATCATCATCATCATCATGTTTTAAAAGCAGAGTGGGAGGAAGAGTCTTGTTTGATTTAGAGACAAAAAAATATAATTGTAAAATGTTTTTAAAAAATGTTTTCTTGATTTGACTCAACGTTTTGCTACGTAGACTTCCTCAGGAGCAACTGCATCATCATCATCATAATCATTATTATCATCATCATCATCATCATCATCTTCATCACCAATGGAGTTATTTGGACAAGTGGAGGCGCCTCTAAGTATAATGACAATGGAGCCCGAAAAGAGCCTCGCTCTCGCTCGAAGATTTCTTCGTGTAGTCCACCAGGCCCATTAAGGAAATATAAAAACCTCATCACCATCATCACTATCAGCAGCATCATCATCATCATCATCATCATCAGCAGCAGCAGCAGCAGCAGCAGCAGCATCATCATTATCATCATCATCGTCATCATCATCATCCCTAATGATATATACATCAATGTAATAGTTGTATTACAACTTTAGACACTTTTGTTAGTAAGGTACCCAATAGGTTAGTGCATTGTTTTGTGATATAAACGGCATCATGCAGGGTTGACGAAGACTAGAAACCCGACTGTTTTAATTGTTTATTGTTTTCTTTTTTGTCTGTTCTTTTGTTTGTTTGTTTTTGGGTTCTTTATTGCTGTTGTTCGTAAGTTTTGTTTTGTTGTTGTTTTGTTGTTGTTTGTTGTTGGTTTGTTGTTGGGTTATTGTGGTTTTTGTTTGTTTTGTTGCTGTTATTGTTTTGTGGTTTTTTTAAGGGGGGGGGGGGAGATTTTTAATACAAAGGTGTGTGTAGCTAAAAAAAAAAAGAAGAAATTCGTATTTGTCCAACCAGGAAAGTCTTCCCCTTTATGTTCGGCTCACAGTTAGTTGTTCTTCCAACATACGCTCAACATTTTCAAGTTTTGTGGAACCAGTCCTTGAGAACGTAGCGACCGTATCGTATTTCTGGCACTTACCACGTCTTCTTCTCAGCTCTCTTGTGTGTCAATCAGTGAACACTGCGTCTGGTTTACACCTCCACCCCCTTCCTCACACCCTCCAGTTTTACCCCCCCCCCCCTCTTTCAGCAAATAAATAAATAAATGAATGAATGAATGAATGAATGAATGAATGAATGAATGTATAAATAAATAAATAAATAAATAAATAAATAAATAAATAAATAAATAAATAAATAAAAAATAAACAAAAAAATTCTTTGGAATTACCTATTGTTTTTAAAAAAAGACAAACTCTTTGGAATTACTTTGTTTTGGTGCCAGCATTTGCAATAATCCGAATACTTTCAATAATGACTGAGACTTTTAACGATAGGATAGAATCGAATGAAGAATTAAATTCTTTCTCTGTGGTGGACCAACACTGCGGTGTTGACGCTAGGTGCTTCACTGACGCATTCAGGAGACCCAAGTTCGATTCCCAGGTAGGGACAGTTTTTATCGAGTATCTCTCTAAACCTAGTTTGGTCATTACAGGCAGAGTCGGAAGCCTGCCTTCTTAATTATCTAAAATGTTGATAGGAACGTAAAAACTTCAACACACTTACACAGCTAAGTATACTACTGACGTTTTGAGTTATTACTTTAAGCATTCCACCGGAGACCACAAGGGAGGCAAGACCATATATAAAAAATTAAAAAAAAAAAAAAAATATATATATATATATATATAATTATATATATATTATTATTATTATAATATATAATGTAAAATGAAAGGCATATATAATCAGTGGTAGCAATTATGATTTGTTTGGTTTATATTGTCTTTTCCCCTATTTTTTCATTTTCTGCCCTTGTATCAGTATAATTATTTTCACTGTAAGAGATAATGAATTGGAAATAAAGACAAATGTGTGTCTTGCAGCTTGTTTTCCTCTGATGACGTATTGTAACCTGTCCAAAGTGTTGAATTTCTTTTTCTTACTCGTTAATCAACACGTCGATGTATCAAATAAATAGGTCGCTGAGATTGGTATACATAACATTTTCTTTCTTGATCTCCCTCTCTCCCCCTCCCCCCCCCCTTCTCTCTCTCTCTCTCTCTCTCTCTCTCTCTCTCCCTCTCTCTCTCTCTCTCTCTCTCTCTCTCTCTCTTTCTCTGTTTGTCTCCTACTCTCATCCCCCTCTCCCTCTCCTCCCCTTCTCTCTCACTCTCTGACTCTCTCTATTTATCCATCTCTCTCTTTGAGAGTTATTTCAAATGATTTGTCAGTTGATACCCTTCTGTGAGGTGAGATTCAATGAAGACTAGCAGATTGTAATGTAAATATTTCCTTTTTGTTACGCCAATAATGACCAGGCTAAAAAGTGGTGAACCTAACAGACAAAAACAAGAACTAACTAGTACGTTTAACGTACTGTTTGATTTCTGCATTGTTTTCCATAAATGTAATCTGACATTTGTTATCTGGGAACTCAACAGTGGTCGGTTCACAATTTTATCAGACTTTCATTTCAGCTCTGTTCAACATCATTTGGATTGAGTGACAACAATTTAAAACAAGTTCACCCGGAAGTCATTACGCTTCAAGTCGAGTATTTACCAGCATCGTTAAAATATTTGATTAAGTTTCCTCTTTCTTTGGACAGGGTTTTTTGCTGTCGTTTCTGACGCCTCAAATTTGAGCTTTCGTGTCAATTTCATTCACAATGAGCCTGTGATTAGTTCTACAATCAGTGTCACACGCGGTCTGTTTCATATCATTTTGCACATCATATCTGTCCCGATGCCTTACAATAATATTGTGATACATTAGTTGACAATTCTTTGCGCGAGTATGCATCCATCAGAATTGATTTCTTAGAGGAAAAATCAGATTTCTGTTTGTGACAAGTACACAGTATCCTGATCATTTCTGCATCATCTACAGGAACTTTCTGACTGAATAAAAACTGAATCAATTCCTCTTCGTCAGAAAAAGACTGGAATGTGTTTTTGTAACGATTTTCTCCAACATCTACGTAAAATTCCAAACGCATCCTTCAAAATTGATTCCTTAGAGGGAGACTAGAATTTCTGCAACATCTACAGAGCATTTCTAATGCCATTTTCAAGTCTATGAGTACAACTGATTCTAGGCTACACCGACGACCCCCGTGCCAACTCTGGCATTGAAATCGGCAAGTAGAATCAGCTTACCAGCTGCTGGGACTGAACGAAAGACTGAGTCAACATCACCACAGAACTGATCTTTCACTTCGTCAGACCGTGTCAACATCAGTGCATAAATACTCACGAGCGTGGCATGACTTGTACTCTCAAAGGAGATACGAAGTGTCATCAACCGGTAGTAAAACCCTTTGGGAGGAAGTCCAAATTTCGAGCAATGCTGATCGTAATTGCATACCCAACGCAACGCAGCCGTCTTTTCAGAACAGAATTATATTTATATATCATAGAAGGTGAGACCTTCGGCCGTGTATGGGTCCTCAAGGCCGATCATCAATACGAGCTGTTCTGTCTTTGAGAGGTGTGAGAGAACAGCATAATTGTGCAAGTCCTACAACATATGTATGTCCACCCAGTGACTATTCGTCTGTGATGTGTATATCATGTGTGTGTAAGTATGTGTGAGAATGTGTGTGTGTGTGTGTTTGTGTGTCTGTGTGTGTTTGTGTGTGTGTGTGTGTGTGCTTGGGTGTGTATGTGTGTGTGTGTGTGTGAGAGAGAGAGAGAGACAGAGAGAGAGAGACAGAGAGAGAGACAGAGAGATAGAGAGAGAGAGAGGCGGGGGAGGGGGAGAGCTGATATGCGCGTGTATACGTTTGTCATGCCACAGCAAATTTGTCTGTGTGAAGATCAATACAATAGAAACTAAAGCTTATTTTACAACATAATATAAGTGGTTAGGCGTTTCACTATACTTTTATTTGAGCCCTCTGAGAACATCCTAAAAATATATATTTCATACTTAAGAAAATGAGAGAAAGAGATCGAAAGGGAGAAAGAGAGAGAGAGAGAGAGAGAGAGAGAGAGAGAGAGAGAGAGAGAGAGAGAAAAGAGAGACAAAGATAGAGACAGAGACAGACAGACAGACAGACAGACAGACCGACAGACCGACAGACAGACAGACAGACAGACAGACAGACAGACAAAGACGGGGGGGGGGAAGAGAAAGGGGATATAGAAAGAGAGCAAGAAAGAGAGTGCAAAAGATTGACAGAGTCAGAAAAAAGAGATATAGTGGAAGAGAGAAGTGGGATATTGTGTTTTGTTGAACAGTTCGTGTCGTAGATTATTTGATCGAATTTCTCTCATCTTGTTGTCAATTTAGAATGTATATTAATTTTTAAAACCCCCATCGACATGGTTTTGATAATTGTGGACACAGACTTATTCCTTGCCTATAAGGTCTAACCCGGACTGAGAGGGATCCAACATCCAAGTAAAATGGCGGAGGCACACATTATAAATTAATTAAATGGGCGCTTTTAAGGACAAGCGGGCTAACGCAGATTTTGGGGATTTCCAGAAATCTTGACCTACACCAAAAGTGAGGATTTCCCTACCTGCAGGAGAAGTTTGGTTTCAATGGTGTGTATATTTGTTTGGTTATAGAGAAAACCCTCTTTGTCTTTTAAAGAAACTGAACAAGGGGCACAAAACTTTACCTTCGATTTTTTCAAAACAGTATTTTTCGGGATAGCCCCCTTGTGCTTAAAAGCGACCAAATTCTCCTTACAGTAGAATTGAACTTGGCTCAGTTTCGTGCCACGGCAGAGCGCCTAACTGCTACACCACAGACGCCATTGCATCGTCTTTTGTCCCGTCCTTGGAGGTCGATCTGGCATAACTCACACGGAGCAGTGAGAGCAGAATGACCAACACCGACAGCAGTATACTCATTCAGCAAAATCGGGCTACTGGGAACTCTTGCGAGCAAAGAAGCAGAATTAGTCCTGATACGTTAGGGGTGCTGTCGAGACACATAAGCCACGCTTGTTAGCCAGAGTTAATGGAGACTAACACTTGGTCGCTGGTCCAAGGTTCCGTTGTTGTTTTTCTCGTAACAAACCGAAGAATCTGAATAGAGCGAGTTTCAGATTAGCTAATATTTACAGTGGGCTTTGAGAAGCAAGAATAGAGAGGATGTTAGGATTGTTAGAAAAAAACAACTACTGATAAACAAAACGAGAAAAATAGGACTGATTCAGAAACAATGATCACTTCAACAAAGACTGCAGCCTTTAAACGAAATTTGGTCTAACACAAAACTTTTCCAACAGAGGAATTCGTGGAAATAATGGAGCTAATTGCACTTTGCGGCTTTTTTCATGGATAATAAGACTAGTGGAAAATGAATGAATTAATAAACGTTTAGTAAAGACATAATTGCCAACTATTAAGCCCCATCGACACTATTTGGGTCATTTTGAAAGTGAGCTTGTCAGAGAGGGATACAACGTTCTAGAAGAAAGACGAGGATGATCGATAAAATGTCTTCCCATGCATGAATCGAACTCACAGCTTCTGCGTACGACGGAGAAGTGCCTAATTGCCACTCCACACGAGCTAGTTAGTAAACGTCTAGTACATCTTAAAAATAATGCAATATAATACAATCCACACTCTATTATGTCATGCTATGTTTGTGATACTTTTATAACGTTCACTACCACTTCAAACGTAAAGTGCAGTTGCGAGCGCGTAAAACCCTCTACTATATATGTATATATAACTATTCAAACGTAAAGATATTTTTAATTCCTCAGCTGTTGGTGAACGGGAGAGAGCGGGCGTAAGGGCGTGGCTGGTGTAAGGGTGTGAGCTAAAGCCAGAGACAAACGTTATCGGAAGGTAAAGGGAAGCAAGAAATGATTTCTATTTTTAATGAACTGAATGGCAAGGTAGGGCGAATACGCTTTAATGTATTATAAGTTTATCTGTAATTTGATGATAATAAGTCTGCTATTTTACTAATTATGAGGTTTTCTACCTTCTGTCATTCTGTCCATTAACCACTTGTTAACTCACTGTGGGGAGATGAAATAACATGACTGCCTTTATTGTATTTCGACTAAGTTCACCTTTACCATCACTAAAATGATGGTAATGATGATAATGATGATGATGATGATGATGGTAGTGATGATGATGATAATAATAATAATAATGATAATAATAATAACAATAATAATAATAGTAGTAGTAGTAGTA
>NW_004797281.1:1128214-1132636 GCF_000002075.1 Aplysia californica | reverse complement strand
CACACACACACACACACACACATACACACACACACACACACACACACACACACATACGCACACACACATACACACACATTATTACTTTCTTCCTGATCTTGAAATTTAAAAAAGTTTGACAACTAAGGTTATTTGACCTTACGTGATTAGCTTAATTTCAGATCACATACAAGAAGCGCGTCGAAGTCTCAATGGACTGGTCCGTCTTCGAAAGCCACGAGCGAGATCCAAGATTTGCACTCTAATAAGATCACTGATCCCACTTCCCGAGGTTTCTGACTCCTTGGCCGACTTTAATGTGCCATGACACGGTGGAATCAGGCGCACGTCAGTTTTTGACATTTAGTTATTGACAGCATCTTAGAGCTGGTTAATTAGCCCATTTGCCTTACTTTTAACTTTAAAAAGAAATAAGGATCCATTTTGAATAGAAGTAGAGATGTTTGCGATTAAAGGAGATAGAAATCGCCTTGTGAGAGATGTAAAATTAACGAGAAGATGACCACCCATATTTGGATGATTTTCAAAGTTTGAATGTCCTTGAAAACTGCAAATTTACATTTTCTGTGCCTTGGATCAAAGCTTTTAAACAAAAATCCATACAGAAATGTGTTTTGTTTTACATAAAATCTTGTTGAGCTGATAAAGAAACACAATTCGATAGAAATTAATCAACAGGCGAAAACTGTTGGTTTCTTTGTTATGAGTATTTTGATGAGAGTCAGGTTTCACCATGATGCCAACCAATGTACAGTACTAGCTGAGGGCAATTCGTGCTTACAGACAGAGCTGCCTGGATATTTGAGACCAGGGTGGTCCTCTTATTTTTCTTCCATTAGTTGTTGGTTCCGACATATTAAGTGATGGATACCCTATTCTTTATCCAATGTTAGTAGAATATTGCTCATGAAATCTAAACGTCTGAAATTACATCAGATCCGGGCTTTCGGATTGAAAATGTAGACAGTTTAGTCTAAGCTAAATAAAAAGCATGAGACATTCAAGGCTACCAGTCGACGCTTTGAAAGCGGCAGCTTCATTCCCAGCCCCCGACCCCCTTCACCCCCCCCCCCCCCCCTCCTTTTTTAAGGGGGGGGGTCTATTGGAAGAAAAATGGAAAAGAAATGGGAATCCCACAAAAAAAAACATGACATTAAATCAATGAGCAATAGCTATATGAATTGATCTTCGGAGAGACGATGTGGCGAAACGTGATGAAGCCTTCCTGAAATATAATATTCCGCACCCTTTAACTCTCATTCCAAACGAACCGATTTCCTCTCCTTCGTATATTATGTGGGGTAATCTAAAGAGGTGACTGTCAGGGATGGAGTTACGTCTGCACTTTTTATTATTACAGTTATTTTGGTGTGAGTTGTCTTGTTACGTAGTCGCACTCGTAACCCCTAAGGTCGTTAGCTTTATTTTGTTTGTTTTGATTTTACTTTTTAATTTTGATTGTTTTCTGGGGGGGGGGGAGGGTTAAAAAACAATATTAGAATCTAGCGCGTCGTGACACATACTTGGATTTACTTGGATTTACTTGGATCCACAGCTAGAATCATAGCAGGCGGCACATGTCCATAGCTACTCATCTCTCCTCTCTAGCGTCCACCTCAGGGTCTTCATGCTAATTGTCTCCATGAGGAGCTGGTTTGAGACACGCCTGAACACTCCTCGGAGCAAACTTTTTTTCGATGTGCCCCGCACACACTTTCTTTTACTGTGCTGAGTGTGTGGGAGTCTGTCTCCTCTTGATTGTGAAGGCTCTCTTTGCATCTGGCGATCACCATTGGTGGGTTGAGCATGATTCGGCCATTGGGTGCTGCTTTGCCGGCAAGTTCATCAGCACGCTCATTTCTGTGAACCCCGGCGTGACCAGGGCAGAACACCCATGTAATTCTTAGGAGGTGGCTATTTGCAATGGAAACTCTCCAGTCACTGTACAGCTACCCACTCCTCATTTTTTCTAGGGTGCTCATCGAATCTGTGACACATAGAATCTAGAATCTATAGGTGTTTTATTTTTTACTTAGTCTTCTCAATTTAGGTCACTTAAGAGGTGCAGGGCCTAACCAAGCTGAGAAGGAGGACAGATATGATCAATATCATAATTTTCACCCAACTCGGGTAGCGAACGTTTCCCTTCTGCGTGTGTGACATCGAAACACCCAACAGCTACACCACAGACGCTGGTCTTGAATCTGTGTCCAAGCCTTACGTGTTTACTTGGCGCGAGATTTTGTACACAGATTTACCTGTTTGAGGAAGGGGTAGCGTGATAAAACAAAACGAGATTGGGTCACCGAGTGTTTTTATGCGTCTTCACAGAGACTGCTTGGGGGGCTAGATGCTTCCAAGGAACCAGTAATTGCTTCAGAATGCTGCGAGCTCTATAAATAGAGACGTTTAACGTTCCCAGCAACACAACTTTAATATATCATTTAACACACAAAAATCGAGTCTGTGAGGGAATTTTTTTTTAAACAACACGTAAAGCTATCAGCGACTACATTAAAATTGAATTTGTGAAAAAAGCTCCATAAATGGAACTTACAAGCTTTTATTTACTCCTGAAAATTGTAAAGGCAGCATAAAAACTTAGTCAATCTGCAGAAAACCAGAGACAACGCGGTGCCGTAATATTTCCATCCATCATTCACAGAACAGACACAGAAATTTGCATAATTCACAGCATGCATGCTGTTTCACTTTTATTTTTGAGGTTCAGAGAAAGAATTATAAAATCTGTGTGAATGACCGAGTATTAACGTTCCTTTTTTTCGAGGCCCCAAAACAGCACCTCATCAATCGATGTCATTTGACGAGAATGCATCTCCTCAATGAATTAAGAGGAAGGTTGAACATTATTATGATTTTTTTTATTTAGGCTGGGTTGTTTTTATTGATTTAATTTTGTTTTATTTTTGTCATATTTTTGTTTTGTTCTTGTTTCTTTATAAATCTACATTACATTTAACTTGTCATAAAATGTAATATATTAAAATGGGTGGGCAAAAATGGCCCTGAAATATGCGAGAATTTCCAAAACCTGCTTCTATTCCTCTTTGAGAAAAGGAATGACCTATCTCTTACTTTCGTCTTCCTCTCAAAGACTATAGCTGTCGATCGGCTATTAAAATGTACTAAGCCCAAATGTTCTACTGATTTTTCTTTCTTCAAATTGCAGTTTATCAAACTGTGGTATCGGTTGGATGTACTAAAGAAATATTTATGTTGTTGAAATTCAAATTGAAAATGTTGAAAAAAAGGAAGAAAGAATTTTTAAAATGTCAGTACAATAATTCAAAGAATGGAAAGTGTTTTTGTCCCTCCCTTCTGTCAGTTTCTTTTTTTCTTTTTTTTCTTCTGGGCCTAGATGCTTTCTTACAGCTTAGAAAAGAATAAATATTTGTAGTTCCTTCGCGCGTCCTACTGTGTACGGCACTGTTACACAGGATACGGGCTCGTCTTTATCTCCATTGGTATCATTTTTGCCTGCAGTGCGAATTGGCCTGGTTCGAATCTCCAGTGGTAGCGTTATTGTTGTGTTATTGTTGCGTTGTTGATCCAACATTACATGGGGTGTAGTTAAGGGTCTTCAGTCACTTCGCTAAGTTATAGCGGAAGATGGAGGTTAGATTCGGAAGACCCTCCTCTTAAATAACCGTACAGACTTGAATATAATGTTGAAAAAGGCCTTGGATATAATAATATACAACGTCTGCAAGAACGCGTACTGAGCCATTAGTGCAAAGAAACCCATTGCTCATTGGTTTGCACCGGCATAAAGGCGCCAGATGTTTATTTTTAAAGCTCAAATTAGCGCTCGACACCATACGTTTTAAATGAAAAGTTCACATCAAGTAAACACGATCAATGGAATGTTTTGCACCTTTAATTGATGTAGAGAATCAACGGCTAAAGAAAAGATTCTTTATGGCGTGTCTGTGTATACATTTCTTGTCTGTGGCTGGTGTAGGAGGGCCCTGGTCGTCTGCGATACCGAAATTTTTGTTTTGTTTTCTTGCCCCTGTTGAAGACTGCTTTCATCTTTGGCGGGCGTACTCTTCGGGGGAATGACAAATACATTGTCTCTAAAATGACATCATTATGAATTGGGAGAAAAATAACCTCTTCAAATAAAAAAAACAACAAACACTAATTTAATTAAAGGAGAAAGAAAGCGAAATAACTACATATAAATAGTTTGCTAAGCCACGACTGCAGGAAAAAAAAGTAAGCCAAACCTCTATCTGGTGAAGCAAAACGTAATGATGTTTTCCTCTTGAAAGAGCTACGCAATAGCAGAAGGAATTGATGCTTGAACGTTTTCTAATTTTCTGGGTCACAAAATTTGCCCCGGACGTAAGAGAGAGAGAGAGAGAGAGAGAGAGAGAGAGAGAGAGAGAGAGAGAGAGA
>NW_004797281.1:1125705-1126845 GCF_000002075.1 Aplysia californica | reverse complement strand
AGCAGCAGCAGCAGCAACCACAGCAGCAGCATCAGGATCATCATCATCATCATCATCATCATCATCATCATCATCATCATATCATCATAATCATCATCATCATCATCATCATTATATCATCATAATCATCATCATCATCATCATCATCATCATCATCATCATCATCATCATCATCAGCATCAGCATCAGTATCAGTATCAGCATCATCAGACTCATTTTCAGTTTTGTCTTCTCTTATTTCAGGTGTTGGGTGACAGCGTCGTTCCTAATGTTCATTAATTTTGTATTCATTCATTTGTTTTCTTCTTCTTTTTTTCGGGCACATATTTTTCTTTGTATAAGCCTGCCATTAGCCTTGAGGTACGAAACTATAGCCGAATGAGTACCTTGTCACCCGAGAAGTTTCCATTTTCTCTTTTTTTCTTTCTGCCCTTCGCAGCGAGTTAATGACAGCGGTGTTTGATGTAGCCTTTAGGCACTTCACTGTCGCACCCAGAAGACCCGAGTTCGTTTCCTATGTAGGGAGAATGTGTATGGAATATTCCAGTCTTTCTGCTACTGGGTCGTTGTGTCCCTTTCAGCCTGACTTGGCGTCACTATCAGGGTTGATGTATGTACTTGATAAAGCCCAAAACCTTAATCAATTTCACATCTGGAAATGTATAAAAATAATTACTGTTTGTATATCGTCCACGCCGTTATACCTTTATGTAGTGTAGGGTGGGAAATGTATGTCATTTGTGTGTGTGTGTGTGTGTGTGTGTGTGTGTGTGTGTGCGTGCGTGTGTGTGTGTGTTTGTGTGCGTATGAATATGTGTGTGTGTGTATGAGTGTGTGTGTGGGTCGTGTATAGAAACATGAGAGAGGGGCATTATCAATGCTGTTATTATCATTTTGGCTTCCGTTTCAGTTGCTCGGAATGTTCTTGTTGCTGGTGTTTTTGCTGTTCGTTCACTTTGTCTCGTGTTGTCTTTGTCACTAATTTTGCTGTTTTCGTGAGTCTTCATCTCCTTTTTTTCCCCTACACATGTGATCAGTATACTGAATATTTTAAACCAGATTTTTATCGCTTTTTTCGAGTCGAGAATTGATTTTTTTATTTATTTATTTTTTTATTTGAGTATTTATGTATATTACTTA
>NW_004797281.1:1122074-1123304 GCF_000002075.1 Aplysia californica | reverse complement strand
CTCTCTCTCTCTCTCTCTCTCTCTCTCTCTCTCTCAAGCTTTCCCTCTCCCTCCCCCCTTCTATCGCCCACTCTCTATTCCTTCAAAACACACGTCTCAAACGGTTGGAACAAGCAGTGAAAATTCAGTTACATCTCCAGTAGCATTACCATCAGGGAAGAGCTTTGAGAAGGCCTAATGAACAGGATAAAGAAAGCCTAAGGCGTATTTCTAAGCCTGAATCAATCAGCGTCTTGATTGCTCCTTTTTTTCCTTGCTGGATGATGAGGACGACCATAGTAAGTTGGGTATAATCATCCAGTGCCTTGCCGACTGGCGTGGACGTCATGGGTATAACACTAGGTTATTTCAACTTCATTTGGTGATGGTAATCTTACAGATGAATTAAATGCTTTCAGTCTTGGGTGTCGAGCTACGAGTGAGGAGATTAGAAACAGTATGGTAATTGCATTTCATTTCAAAGAAAGCAAATTAGAGGTACTTTGTGCAAATCACCCCAGTGCTTTAGGGTTGGTCAGTGGAAAGTGTGGGTGAAAATCAGGGCAAGAACTAAAGATACAATATAGATGTAGGTCTTTTGAATGATATGGATAATAAGAGAGTGAGACATAGGCGAAGACTTAGTGAAATAGAGAGAGAGAGTTGGCGTGGGAAAGAGAGAAAGAGAGAGAGAGAGAAAGAGAGAGAGAGAGAGAGAGAGAGCATGAGAGAGAGAGTGAGAGACAGAGAGAAGGGGAGGGCACAGGTGAGTGAGATTAAGTGAAAGAGGCTTACACAAGAAATAGAAATTGAGCGATAGAGTAAGAGAGAGAGAGAGAGAGAGAGAGAGAGAGAGAGAGAGAGAGAGAGAGAGAGAGAGAGAGAGAGAGAGAATGAGAGAGAGAATTTAAGATTGAGAATAGGTAGACAAGGAATCAAAGAACGTGGGGCAGTAAGCATCTAAATAATTTTTCCCGATGCACTTTTCGATAGAAAAAAAATCCCAGACATAATTATTTTTAAAAGAAATAATCGCAATCCGAAGCTTGAAACTAATCTGAATCAGGCACAATGCCAAACTGAAACTACTTGAGCACTTTTAGGGTAAGAGCCTCATCCACCATCCTCCCTCCCCGTATAAACTACTTTAGATCTCTCCTCCAAGACCCTTCCCACTCCCGATGCCCTTTCCCCACACGTATAACTCCCCCTCCTCCCAACCCCCACCTACACACATATACACATGCAACC
>NW_004797281.1:1119615-1121974 GCF_000002075.1 Aplysia californica | reverse complement strand
CCCCCCCCCCCCCCCCCCAATCACCCCACAAACACAATCACATTCAAATACCCCAACCAAAAAGAAAATTAAAAATTTAAAAAAAAATCTTTCAACCCCCTTTCCCCCACCTCCAAAAATAAATAAACCCCCTCCTTTTGTTCTCTGTCTTCAAATGCACCCCTTCTGAAGGGTCAAGGCGAAAGATCAGTTTCCTGTAGCAAGGGCAGTGTCCTTACTTTGTGGCTTCAGTAGGACCAGACGGGAAGGATCAAGAAGACATTGGCTGCTTTTCTCCTCTCTAATCGGCCGTACTACTATTTACTGTGTGTGTCCTTCACCATAATTACGGATGATTCCCTAAAGTCGTAGCTTCGAGTCACTTTGAGAATCTATGGGTTCAAATTTTGCCTGTTGCGTCTCGGAAGAGACAGATTACGTGCTATCGTGAAGTAAAGACAACTTTAAGGGTGTGTTCAGAATGTGGCTTGGTCGTTATACTCAGGATTCGACAGATAAACGTGCAGTCTCAGCCGAAAGACACTTTCAAGAGTGTGTTCAGTAGTTAGGACGAAATAAATCTGGGTGCAGTCCCATGGCTTACCGTTAAGGGAGATAAACTAAATCTTGCGGGTGATTACCTGAGGGATGTTGAGGGGCCAGGGGGAGTGGGGAAGAAAATGGGGGTAGGGAGATTGCTCCGATAGTTAAATAGTGTGTGTTTAAGATTTAAAATCCGATTTAATAAAGCGAGTGCAGATATTATACGCCCTCCTTCGCAGAGAGAACGAAATGAAAACAGTCGAAACAACACAAGACAACCACCAATTGTTTAAGAGAAATGTGGTCTTTTAAGTCAATTTGTTCTCTGAGACAGGGTCATTCTCTGATAGAAAAACTTTTTAAAAACCCAAAGAAGGAGGGGTGGGGTGGAGGTGGGCTGGGGGTTGTGTGAAAAGTGGTCGTTTGTACAGGTGGCTGTCCTGGGCTAGTGCTGGTGGTCATTCTCATCGGCTTTTACTGTATGATACATCAGTATAAAATGCAAGAAGTAAAAATCACGGTCAAAAGTGCCCCTAAGGGAATTAGAACTAAGGCTACGAGTTCATCATTACTCAAACAAATCTCACGGCACTTGACGTTTTAGAGAAACGACAGGCCTACCTTTGAATTATGCGCAAAACCCGAGTTGTGAAGTTGCATCAAGTCGGACTGCGGTGATAGCAACCCTGATAGGAGTTTCCGACAAGGTATTTAGTCAGCGTCATTCCAAAAATAGCCGACATCAATACACTATTAGGGGTTTTCAGATAAAGCCGTGGTTAGAATAAAGTCAGAAAGGGGAAACCTACAATATTGTTCCGTTTTGTTTCTTAATTTCCTTCCTATTTTTATTTTTTAAAATTTTAAAATAGCTCTTGCCCAAATTATGGTACTGATTTAGGCGGTCTCTTGTTCTTTTTTTTTTTTTCGAAATAGAAACAAAATGACTCTAGCGATTGTGGGAGAAATCTGATGAGTTTGTTCTACCGGTGTTGTTTATTGTGGTTCTCAAACCCCTACACCCTTCTACAGGAAATTTATGGAAACTGGTTTTTTACTTCCGATTTTCGACAACACTTTTTCTCAACACAAAGCACGATTTTTGTTTCAAAGTTTATTGCGTCCAATTTTCACTAGCCAGGATGAAGCAGTTTCAGTCAATGTGCCGTCCACTACAAGGTTGAAGATTATGGTAATGCATTCTTTGTCGTTATAGCAGATTTCGAGTTTTTCATTGGCAATTGAGTACAATTTCCTTCAAGGCTTTTTTAATGCATTTATAAAATCCCATAAGGTCGATTTCTTATTATGGTTCACACATTTTCTAAAACCGGTTGAATTTAGGATCTTCGAGGGCTGCCCCATAAAGAATAGGAAATAAAATGAAAAGCTTTGTCATTGTTAAGAAAAAAAGATGTACATAGAGTTAGTTGACTGAACATCCCCTTTATTTCTCCACGTAGTCCCCATGAGCAAAGAGTTTTGTGTCCCAACGCTGTATCGGTAAATGCTTGTCAGCCCTGTCGAATTTTACGTCAAGCGATCAAAGCCAATCTCTGACGTCCCCCCAAAAGGCTTTTACAATTACATTCATGGACTCTAATGTGATTTCATACCAATAAGACCAGTGATTTTCATTGACAAATTTGAAAACCATAAGTGATTTTCTTCCCCGACTAGATATCGCTGCATGGTCCAGACAGATAGCAGTTTGAAGAGAGAAAATCAGGACGTTAGTTAAATAAGCTTTCATTAGGTTTTTTTAAATCACCAGCAGTCTTGGTTTCCATTTGTCATGTACATTTTTTCTGGAACCATTCCAAAATTGGCCTGCAAA
>NW_004797281.1:1116384-1117377 GCF_000002075.1 Aplysia californica | reverse complement strand
AGAGAGAGAGAGAGAAAGAGAGAGAAGAGAGAGAGAGAGAGAGAGAGAGAGGGAGAGAGAGAAGTAAAGAGATAGAGAGACAGAGAGATAGATAGAGAGATAGATAGATAGATAGATAGATAGATAGATAGATAGATAGATAGATAGATAGATGGGGGACGCAGTGCGTGTATTTTACAGGTAGGCTCAAGCGCAAGCTACAAAGACATGGCAATTGTTCTTGTCTATGTGCACGTGTTGACACACAATACAGCAAACTGGTATTTAACAAGTCATAATGACGAGGCGTTATAATATTGTTACCCCTGTTCGCACCACATACAATGGAAGTAAAAAGTGATCATTGCTCTCTGACTTTTCTGCCCTTCTGGAATCTTGCTGTGGAACCTCATTGTGACAAGAGCTGTTCTTGCAAACATGTTGCTTCAAAAAAAAAGTGGTATAAATACGGAGCACATCAATTACATAAAATGATATTAAGCTCAATTCAAATTGTCATGTTGCTGGGATCAAGTTACAGAAACAAGCTTAAAAAGAATACGGCGTGCAAACGATCCCAAATTATTTGAGTAACATTGGTTGTAATAATGATTATATTACATAATATACAGTTCACCGGGTAACTTTTGTATGTATCTTCAGGGTGTGGATAACAGACAAAGAAGTGCAAAAGAGAATTACATTTCTTGCCATAAGACAGAACGGCCATATTGCCCTGGAGTTCTTGTAGAAAAGAGGCACAAACCAGAAGCGACAAAAGAAAACAAACCTTGTTTCTTCACTAACAATTTATAAAGGACAATTATTTCGACATTTTTCAGGTAGACTTTTTTTTATTTTGTTTTCATTTTTTTGTGCCTTGCTTTTGTCTTTGATTTTTATTTATATTAATTATTATTTGGTACGTGTGTCTAGTGTTGTGTTTTGCTGTAATTGTTAATTGGTGAATGTGTGTATGTGTACGTGTGCATGTGTGTGTGTATGTGTGTGTGT
>NW_004797281.1:1114042-1115370 GCF_000002075.1 Aplysia californica | reverse complement strand
AGAGAGAGGAAGGGGTGGCGAAATATGACAGAGACAGACAGAGAGTAAGAAAGAGAGATAGACAGAGACAGAGAGAGAAAACCTAGATCTATTTACCATCTTCCCTCCTCACACCCACTAAAAGCGCACAGAGATCCAGAGGGCAACTGTAGCCAGGTAACGCCAGACAGGGAACCTGGCGAGGAAGACAAAAGAAACAACTGACCGGAACAAAGTAGCGGGAGTGGAGTAAGTCCATCTGTCAAACAAGGGGAAGGGAGACGGCACGGAGGGTGCGCTTAATGGAGTTAATTAGCTCGGAGTGCTTGCAGCTTCCGGAGCAGAGCTCCAGCGAGGGATTCATTCTCTACTCTCACCCTGGTCTGGTTTCGGAAGTCTTACGCCGAAGTGCATGTCGGTCGGTAGTTTGGAGTGTAGTTTGCTTTGACAGTGAGTGAGAGACGGACCTGCGTATGTGGTGTAATGGTTGCGAGCATCGCTGTTGTACCAACAAGACCAGAGTTCGATTCTCTCTAAAAGGGAGCACTGTCATTGAACATCTTTGTCCTGTCGCTAGAATTTTTGTGTTTAAATCCTCTCACCCCCGGGTTGGCCCTGACAAGCAGGGTCAGAATCTCGCTTACCAAATGATCTATAGATTTAATTTGTATGTGTCAATGAAGGCGTAAAAATAGCCACGTTTTTAGCTTCCAGACAAAAATCTGAAAGGGGAAACCATTCCCCACTTTCCCCCCGCCCTGGATCCGGTAGTTCTATGCCGAAGTGCATGCCAGTCGGCAGTTTGGAGAGTAGTTAGCTTTGACAGGGAGAGGCGAGACGTGTAGTCCGACAGGGGTGTTGTTTCATCAGATAAAGCGTTCTGGTGTTACGGTTTTGTCTCACGATGTCTGCAGGGTGTAGGATTGAGGCGAGGAGAGGAGTCAGACCGATGAAGAAGATAAAAATGTGTGTGTGGGAGGGATAGAGAGAAGGAACGGGTGAAGAGAGACAGAGAGAAAGAGAGAGAGAGAGAGAGGGAGAGTTAGAGTTAGAGAGAGAGAGAGAGAGAGAGAGAGAAACATAACAATGTAATCAGATAAATAAACTATACGGAATTAATTTAAATGGGTGTTCGACAAAAAAAGGAGAGAAAGTGAGAGGGAGACTGAGCGGGTGAGAAAGGAAGAGAGAGTGAAAGAGATAGAGTGACACACACACACACACACACACACACACATACACACACACACACGCACACACACGCACACACACACTCACACACACTCGCACATACACACACAGGCAAGGAAAGAGAGCGAGAGAGAGAGAGCGAGAGAGAGAGAGAGCGA
>NW_004797281.1:1095735-1113942 GCF_000002075.1 Aplysia californica | reverse complement strand
GTGTGTGTGTGCATGTGTGTGTGTGTGTGTGTTTGTGAGCGTGCATGTGTGTGTATGAGTGTGTGTGTGTGTGTGTGTGTGTGTGTGTGTGTGTGTATGTATCGTTGTTGTATGTGCGTTTGTGTGTACAATTTATGTGTGTATAGTGAGCAAGCATGTGTGTGTGTGTGTGAGATGCCATATGTGTGTGTGTGTGCGTGTGTGTGTTTGTTTGTGTGTGTGTGTGTGTGTGTGTGTGTGTGTGTGTGTGTGTGTGCTGCCACAATTGTAGTACATTAAAGGTATTCGTCAAGCGAGATTTATGAATTACGTGCGTGATACCTGTTTTAACCCTATCCGTTCGTCGTGTTTTACTATCGTATCCATACGACGCGGGGAACTCTGTGCCACCACTTTCCAAAGAGGAAATTCACTCGTTAATCCGATCCGTACGCTTTGTATAGCAGTCTGTCAAAATGGTTTTTTGAGAAATACTGAAAGTTTCAAAGAGATCTTCGTACTACATACAGAGCTATTTTTAAATATAAAGAATACAACCCCTGGGTACAAGAGAGAGAGAGAGAGAGAGAGAGAGAGAGAGAGAGAGAGAGAGAGAGAGAGACAAGGCACTTAAAGCAACTATAAGACAAGAGAGAGAGAGAGAGAGAGAGAGAGAGAGAGAGAGAGAGAGAGAGAGAGAGAGAGAGAGAGAGAGAGAGAGAGAAATACGAAAACAGACATGCGGATTGACTTAAGAAAAAAAAGAATTAAATTAAAAATCCTAAATTCCATTTTGTGTGCTCTGCTTTTGCTAAATCCTTTCATTTCCTAACAGCCTGACAAGGTTCGGGGTTTTTTTTAACGAATTATTTTAAATTCACGCTGTGTTTCTTGTTTTGACGGGAAACATTTTTCTTGTACAACAGCTGACGAGAAAAAAAACTAACAGAATGTTCCCTTGAGCCCTTCAAACAAGATTCGTGGAACTCCATCTCTGAACTCTCTCACGCCTCGACAGAACAGAGGATCGATCACAGGGTGACACACGACCTTGCTTCGCTTTGAGTTTGAGCTTGGTGTACTACTCGTTCAAGGAAAATTATTGAGAGTTCGGGATAGTCCGGTTCTATAAATAGACAAGAAATGAGTCTCGATCAATAAAGTTTTCGTTTAGTTCTGTAAGTTTTGTGGCAATTGCAACATATAGAGGTCATTATCGGTCATATAACAACCGAAGTTTATAGGAAAATGAAAGGAGGAGGAGAGGAGAAAGGACGATAGATACTATTGATGGTTAGAAAGAAGTTAAGCACACCAGAATGCTCCTTAATCTCCCACCGAGAAAGTGTGCATTCTAATAGTACCACATCAAACATTACTAGCAGTTTGTAGCATGAGCAATTAACATTGAGAGGTCGAGGGTTCAAACTCTAAGTAGATTTCTGTGACTCAGAAATATGACGCAAATCAAGTGCATCTGGACGTTTGTTTTGATGGACATTAAACACGTGAAACTTTATATTATTATGTGTAACTCCTCTTCTACCACTGTAAGGTTACTGAAAAGGCAGCACCTCCAAATTTAAATTCCATCTGCGAAAGAACCTAGCCAAATTATGAGAAAATTCGTGTAAAGTGGTTATAATTTCCCAAGTACATAATTTCTGACCGAGCTCAGGCTCGAAGACCCGAGCCTGCATAATTTTCACGATTACGTATCTAGTAACCTAAACATTAAACTACCGAGTAGACGTATTGGTATCTAGAGTCTAAGCAAGTGAAAGCGGGAGCGGAAGTAAGGTAGAGCGAAATTGGCATGCCTATTTTTAGTGAGGTGTCACGTGCAAAGTGCAAAGTTGTCGATACAGGTGGATGTAGGTGCTTATGGCGGTAGCTGTTTCTTTGATGGTGGTGGCTTTGGCCATGATAGTGGTGGCGGCGTCAGTAGTGGCTCAAATTTGCTCCTCAGTTTGATTCTTTGGATGCTCCGATAGATCACGAACGTTTTGTGCACAATGGCCAGAGACTCTTATGATAATTAGCTAAGACTGGGCACTACTGGAGTAATGCTGGTTCACTATGAATGGAGCACACCACGTGACTATTTGGAAACAAATGAAATCCAAAAACAGAAAAGTTGCGCGCACACCCGACTATAGCAAGAGACCTGTTAATAAAATGTATTTGCCCTTCATTTGTGAATCTATTGTGAGCCCTAGCGCAGCGAAATGTTTTTCATACGTCGCAAAGTTTGGTGGCCATGACAATGCCCAGTCTAGTTTATAATTATTCAAGTATAATATGACCATAGCTTACTGTTCGTGTATGCACAGAAAACTATAAACAAACACAAGCGCGTAACATCCCTTTTGAATGCTGAATTTGATCAGGGAATAACTAGCCACATAAACACAGAAAAGCGGTATAGTAGAAGAGGGAAAAAGTAAAAGATAAAAAAGAAGAGACAAAGCTAGACAACGAGAGTGGGAAACAGAAAGAAACAAGAGAGGCAGAGAGAGTGAATGAATGTGTGTATGTGTGTTTTGTGTGTGTGTTTTGTGTGTGTGTGTGTGTGTGTGTGTGTGTGTGTGTGTGTGTGTGTGTGTGTGTGCGTGTGTGTGCATTTGAGATAGAGAAGGAGGCAAAGAGAGAGAGAAGGAGGCAGAGAGAGAGAGAGAAAGAAAGAGAGAGAGAGGGAGAGAGAGAGAGAGAGAGAGAGAGAGAGAGAGAGAGAGAGAGAAAGAGAGAACTAGCTTTCAGGTTCTTTTCTAATCTATATCTCGTATTTCCTGGTTGTCTGTATATCTGTCGGGCTTCTAGGTCTACCTGTCCGTTTAGAGTTCATCTTGTCCGCCTCTTTGAACCTCCATCTCATGTTCTCTCTTTTTTTCCAGAAAAGAGTTCTCTTTCCAGTCATCTCCTTCTAAATGCATCTGATTTATGGTGTATTTTCCTTTTCAAAATGTAAAGATTATTTTAGAAAAACAACATCAAATATCGTATACGATGTATGTGCTGTGCAGATCTAGCAGTGTAAGGATAAATAAATGTATGTATTTGCACTTCAGAAAACGAAGGCATTAAAGCAATACAACTTTTCAACATGAAAACGCAATAGGGTTCATAGATTTATGCATTTTCCACTTCAGGTTTTGAACTCTTTCAAGGCCCATGAGAAAAGGGTGAAAGAAGACTCTATCAGTGAATAAATAGTTCATTGCCCCATCAAAAGAAGACACAACGTTCCAACCCCATCGTGTGATTGATGTTGAGAGGGGTAGAAGCTACTTTTGTTCTACACCGTCTATTTCGTTATTCGCAAAAGGGTTGTTTCACGGACACGTCAGAAAGAAAGAATAGAGACGGCAGCTGAGAAAAGACCGAGAGACCCCAACCTTCCAGTCTAGTTCAGCCCTAAACATCCCCTAGCCCCACTGCAACAGACATTTCCGAGTGAAGATCGGCCTGGTCACCTCTCTCCGCAAACACCCCACCCCTCAAGTGATGTGAAGTCAAGGTCATCTTCCCCAGCGAAGGATGAACATCATTCCACAGAAACTGACGGAACACTTGGACTATATTTTCTTACAAGGATAACGCTATAATTCTCTCTCAATTAATTTATCTCAATTTTAAATGATCAGAACATTTAAAGGGCATGTTAAGAATCATAAGAAATGCTGTCACTTGAAAAAATATATACTTTAATTAAGTAAATTCTGTGGCCTGTGTAGTTTCGGTAGCTGGCGGGACTAGGTTTAATATGATTCTTAATATGCTTTTCAAATGTTCGGATCATTTAAAGTTGACCTATAGTAATAGATGTTGAATTGCAGTATTATCATTGTAATTGTAAGAAAGTATAGTGCAAATGTCCCGTCAGTTACCGTGGAAGAGCCTGAAAATAAATTTCTCCACCCCTTCTTTGGAGGTGCCTGACGTATAGCTAAGTTCCGGCGTCACGGCAATGATCACAGTGGGATTGTTAGTTTGTCTTAACTCTTTGGATATCTGCATTTGACAACTCAAACACAAAAACTGTTGTAGGTGGTACTTTAGAGAAAAACCCACATGATTTCGTGATTTATACAGATTTTTTGTGTCTGTTTTCTGTACTGAAACTTTAAAAAGTTAAAGAACAACATTCAAACGATGATAATTAATTAATGGGTTTGTGTATCTTATGTGTGTACGATACTTCCTAACTTACCGTCTCTATAAATACCGACAGGTACATAAGGCGGAAAACAGTCGACGCCACACTTGCCTCTTCCCTGGCCACCTCCTCCAATCTTAACACAATTAGGCCCTGGGCGATTGCCTCATCCCTGATTGTGGCTCAGTAAGTCCCCAATAGCATCATAACAAATCATGACAGATGCCCTTCAAAAAATCACACGAGCACAGTCAGCATCGGTGAACGAACAGATACTAACCTCAGGATTGCCGACGACATTGGCGGACTGGCAGGAAATGAAGAACTCGCCAGACTGGTGAAACGACTGGACGAAACATCAACGAGATATGTCATGGAAATTAGTGCCGAGAAAGCAAAGATGATGAGAAATAGGGACGAACGCATCAAAACCAACATTATGGTTTGTGGTCAACAGCTTGAAACAGTCGACCTGTTCAATAACCTTGGTGCTATCATCAGCCAAGAAGGATCCAAGCCAAAATTCCATGCAAGAATTGCACAAACAACAGGGGCACTTATAAAACTAAGTCCAATATGGAAAGATAAAAACATCTCAGTCAATTCCAAAATCAGACTATTATATCATGCCCTCGTTATCCTCTTAGTGCTGTGTACTTGTGAATCATGGACCTTGACGGCAGGGCTTCAGAGAAAAATCCAAGCTGCTGAAATGAGATGTTTTAGACGACTCTTTGGCATATCATACACTGACCACGTCACAACACATGAATCATTATGAAGACTTGCTGTCTACTCTGAAACAAAGAAAACCGAAATGGTATGGCCATATAACAAGACCATGTGGCTATCCAAGACCACTCTTCCGGGAACTGTGCGAAGGAATAGGGGGAGGAGAGGGAGATGAATGCACAGGAAGAGGGGGCCGACAACATTGCGGAGTGGACAGGGAAATCCTTCGCCCAAACTCAGGCGCTCGCAATAAAAAACCCGTGAAAAGTGGAGGCACCTGACGAGGCTCGCTGCCATACAGTGCCCCTACGATCCTTGTCGATTATGGGATGAGTGCCCAGTGCCCAGTGACCTCCAATAGCATGTCTCATAAGGCAATCCTGTCTTTGGTATCTTTCCGGATTCCGTTTCAGTGACAACTTAAGTTTTATGAGGCGGGTTGTAAGTCAATCGTCAACCTCCAGAGGAACATCCTCATAAGTTTCTATGGCTGTTGGTGGGGGAGAATACTCGGGTGTGTGGTGGGCATTTGGGACAAAACACCCTCATCTTCCCTTTTCTGTTGGAGAAATAAATCTGCCATTCACCGAGTTGCCAGACATCATTACTGTCTGACTCATGGCTCAGAGTAAAAGGGTTATTTACGGATGCCGCAATTCGCCCGATGACCGCTTTGTAGGATATGCTGAGGTATTTGTGTAGGATCGTTCGAAATAAATATGCAGCAATTTTGCCTTTGGTCTGCCTTAGATCGGACATGATAATATTATATGTACGCTACGACCTCTAAGAATTACGGACAGAAGAAATGGTCATGCAAGGACGACACCCTCGTAAATATATTCTGGTAGCACTTGTCCAACATGACATATATGTACATATTATACATGTAGGCTTTTAGTTTTCGCATAAGTAAGCGTTGGATGGAACTTACAATACAAATAGGTGAAAGATCAGTGCCAAAGGTTAAAAGTATTACTTGAGGTAAGTACACAGAAAAAGGTGGATAGATAAGGATGATAGATATTTTTCATGAAAGAAGGAGCAAACTATACTAGAGGGCCCGCCAACCACCCACAGGAGACGGTAAAATCAATGTTTAAATTTTTTTTTCAGATTTATTTTTAAATTTTTTAAACAAGGAATAAGAAAAAATGAATGAAACTCAGATAACGAGTTCAGACATGAATTCAGTTCGTGATTCGTTCTTTGAGAAACTGACAGCAGGACATAACGCAATGTAAAAAAATAACAACTTCTATGTGACCTTGATGGGCCTCCTTGAAATCGCAGCTTGTGAGCAGCAAGCTGTGGACTGGGTCATGATTATAATTAGCTAAAAAATAAAAATGTTGAAGTTTCATTGTAAATGGAGTCCAAATCATCTGCCTTTTCCTCCCTGGAATATTTCATCTTAGCCCGCTGTGACAACAAAGGAGTCTTATTTGAATGTCGGAAATTAAAAACCCACTACAGAGCAATGCACTCATTTACTTGGAGATCAGGAAGTGTTTTATGGAGGTTTAACGTGTTATTCCTTACTTCATCATCATTTCACCCTTATTGTTGAATATGTCTTGTATAAAGACAAACTAATCTGTTTATTAAACGTTTTACCGCTTTTGTAACACAATTAGGTGATATACATAATTGTTGAAGATTAGAAGTATTACTAGAGAGCATAAAAACATTTTTATTTTTTTTTAAAGGAGGAGTGATCAGAACGATAGATATTTGATAGGGAAGAAGGAGAAATCCACAACAGAGCGTCCGCCAACCACCCACGTGTACTTTCTAAGAGTACCCAAATTCACTTGACCAGCACAAGAAAAAGAGGAAAACTTCCATGAGCTGATAAATATTTTGGTGAACTGATTAAATCGCTATAACCTGTCTCGGAATCACATCTAACACCATATTATTTGTATGTATTTACTCAATGTTTTGACCCAAAGCCTATACTTTAAATGAGAAGGGCTTGCCACACAATCATGATCATTTTATTTTGTTATTCCTCCACCGAATAAGGTCAGGTAACTGGTTTCAACAAAACCAAAAACCAAAGTAACTTAACATGTTATTGAAATTAGAGATATAGGTCATTGACACACAACAATTAATAATACTATTCAAGTCAGAGGACAGCCATTATTCGACAACACAATGTTGGTGTCCTATTTGAAGATGATAATGATCATTACACATTCTGTGTACACAACATGTTGTCAGAACTTGCTAACCCACTTTCAGATGAACAGATACAAAACCAAAGTTTTGAATCCATCACACTGACTTGTCAAAACAAAAGGTACTCGATTTTAGCCCACAGCTTACAAAGAAGTTACTGATTTTAAAAAAAATATTTTTCCGGCATCCGCTACCTCTGCCTTATCTTCCGATGTCGAGGGCAAGAAGCAAACGTCTATCTCTTGTGTGCTGCATTGAATTGCCTGTTGCGGGTCGTTACATTTGAGAAGTTGATGTTACTAATGAAAGCTTTGTAGCTCATCTGTTTTCCAGTGTCTTTTATTCAGAGCTTTTAGGAAATACTTGGATTCCTTCATGTGTCCGAATACCTGTCCGTTGTATAAATGTATGTGTGGTAAAATATTATAATATTCGCCTATTTATTACATGAAGATCTAATCTGTTCGACTCAGATTGAAAGAACAAAAACTGTAAGATTATCTTTCAATTTTAAAGACAAGTTATTGTTGTCAGTTTACAATGACCCACTGGAATAGACAATCCCTACCTAACAGAGTGGAACCTGTTAGCTATAATTGTAAGTCACGAAACTGTGTCAAACACCTGGTGCTATTTTAGTGTCTCAGCCAACTTACCTCCCACCCCCGGACATGACTTCCGTCCTTAAGCAAACTATATAACATACCCACATCTTCGTGGTCCATCAGCTGGTACAACCGAGAGAGCAAAGACCCCGGATGTGTGTCATGAGGTCAGGGAACGCCTGATTAAAGTGCTCAAGTTGATTTTTATTTGCGTATTTTTGTATTTTTATTTCTTATTCTTTTTGCTTTTGCTGTGTGTGTTTAAAAGCCCACATCGACACAAGTTAGATCATTTACGCTAGGTATGCCCCCGCCCATTCCTGTCAGGGTAAACCCTCACTGAAAGGGATACAATATCCACGCAGAAAGACCGAGATACTCAATCAAAATGCTCTCCTTTCGGGAATCGACCTCGCGTCTTTTGCTTGCAACAGCGAAGCGCCTAAAGCTGACCGCCATACCGCAGACGCCAGTTCTACAGACATTCCCGCCAAAACGCAATAAGGAACAGTAAAGACATTTCTCCCCTCCGACCTAAGGTTATCACCACCGAAGGCAGTTCGTGACATTTGGCTGTCTGAGAGTTTGACCTTTTTCTCCCCCAAAAGAACTATTTTCGGAAAAACGAATCATTGGAAAACGACATTGGACGTCTGTCTGTTACTGCCCCTTTCAGACGCTAAGTAGGATCAGAGTTTTTTAATCATGCTCTTATACAATATTTAAAAAAAACAACTGTTCCCTGTTCGACAACTTGAATCTAAGATAAGACAAGATAAGACAAGATAAGACAAGATAAGATAAGATAAGATAAGATAAGATAAGATAAGATAAGATAAGATAAGATAAGATAAGATAAGATATATTGATCCAAGAGAGAAAATTGATCCTCAAGGGAATGGGTCGTTTAATGACTAAGCTGCATCCCCGGCTTGATTCATGATCATTTCACTTGCAGGCAAAAACGTAGTAGTTACTAGATAGACAGAGTATGGGGATGACATAAGTACATGCATTTTATAGTAAGTGAGGTAAGAGAAAATGAAGCTCCGGGAAATAAGTTAATGGACTATGTGCACCGGGTGACTTCTAAACCAACTGAGTCACAGAATAATAATATGGTGTTAGTTTTTTGTTCTGCTTTATCACTCTGTTGGTTTTTTGTTTTTGTTTTTGTTTTTTGGTGGTTTTTTTGGTTTGTTTGTTCGTTTGTTTGTGTGTCTTTGGGGGGGGGGGGGTTCTTTTATTTTCTCGTTTTCTTCTTTATTTTATTGTATTTGGGGGGGGGGGGCGGTTTCTTCTCTTGTGTGTGGGGTTGTTGGTTTTGTTTGGAGTGGGGGTTGGGGGGTGGTGTAGGGGTTGTAGTAATCTTTTTTGTAATTTCTAGCACTAAACGCATTACAATACATAAGAATAACACCAGGAAAGAAATCTATAAGCTTAGAAAAGGAGACAATCCAAATGCTATATATAAGGCGATCGTGGGATGACAAAATACGCGTGTGATCCCCAGGGTTAGGCAGATTAGAACCGGCAGGGGGCGAATAGGACGCCAGTTGTCATACAGAATCAGAGAAATCAGAAAAAAAGCAATCTTGTTTTCAGAGAGGCGAGACTTCGTATTTGTATAAGCCAAAAAGATATTGCATTATATTATTTATTTCGTTCATGAATAAGAAGCAAACGCACGATCAGATGAAGACCTTGTTCGGAAGATCAATAAACTAGTACTGGAAAACAAGATGCGAAAGGGCTACTAAGAATTACGCCTTTACGCAAAAAAAATGTAACTATGATGTAGCCCGAATCCCAAAAGTTGATTTTCGTGGGTGGTTTTCTTTTTGTACGTTTGTATCTGTGTGTCTGTTTGTTCGTATGGATATTTTGTTTGGGGTAGGGGTAGAAGAGGAAAGGTGTGTGTGTGTGTGTGTGTGTGTGTGTGTGTGTGTGTGTGTGTGTGTGTGTGTGTGTGTGTGTGTGTCTCTGTGTGTGACAGACAGAGAGAGAGAGAGAGAGAGATCGAGAGAGAAGGAGGGAGAGAGAGAGAGAGAGAGAGAGAGAGAGAGAGAGAGAGAGAGAGAGAGAGAGAGAGAGAGAGAGAGAGAGAGAGAGAGAGAGAGAGAGAGACTCGCACACGCTCACGCACACATGACATGAAGTGGATGAAGAATATTTAAATAGAGTCTGGCAAGCGTCGCTCAAAGACAGGGCGACAGAGACAGTTATAAACCAATCTCAGAAACAACGTTAATCAACCTAGGTGCTTCACCAAAATAGTATGTTCTTTTTACTAAATTAATAATGTTTCTTACAGCGTATCTCTGTCAGACTTAGTTATTTCACATTTGACTCGATCTTTTCATAAATGCTGGGAGGTCCTGCCCCTTGAATAACCTAGTGATGTAGATAGGTAGGCGAGGGGGGATGGACGTTAAACCTATAATATCATTTCAATATTTCTTCAGAAGTGAACAGCTGCATTCTGAAAGGTTGTCTGACTCATTAACCTAGATCGATATGTTTTAAAAGTGCAAGCTATCTGGAGTAAAATATCTGCTCCTCAGACCCGGGTTATGTGAGGTTTGGAAGCTCCCCCCAATAAACTCATGTGCAAGACTACTGCATAGTGGATCCGAACCAGGGCCATTCACACAATGGTTTGTTGTAAACCAAACTGAAGTTACGGCACACTTTTTCGAAGCAAATGAGACCTAGTGGTTAGGCTCTGGGACTTGCAAACGTAAGGTCGTGGGTTCGAATCCCGCCAGGGGCCCGACGTTGTGTCCGTCCTTGGGAAAGGCACTTGCACAAATTGTCCTCACTTAACCCCAGGTGGAAAATGCGAACCCGGCTGTATACAATGAAAAATCTTGTCAGTTTGTTAGTGTTTGAGCGCGTGTAATTCGCTGCTGTCACTGGTATGCTTCCCGGGAAGCCGAGATTGATTCTAAATGTTCTCAGAAGGTCTGCTGAGGTAATAATAGTTGTAAATCGGAGAGAGCACGCTGCAGACAGTGGATGTGCGCTACAGACATGCAGTTATTATTATTCATATTATTATTATTATTACCACCTTTCTTTATCGGTGGCCTTTTCTTGTCTCTAGTGACGTTGTATCCCTCTCAACCAACGATGGCCCTGACGTGCAGAGTCAAAACGTCATGCTTCCTATGATCCTAACTAGGTCGATGGGAATGAAAAACGTCTATTATTATTCAATCCCCACCGTGTGAGGAGGATTGTTCAGAATTTTGCGTGCGTATGCCACAAGAACACCTTGTCCGTCGTAGGCATGATTTATTATGGATCCTGGAGAGGAGGGAGGAGCAGGTATGCCATAGTGCCGCCTGCAGTTATGCCTATTCTCCAACCATGTAAGAGGACAAAGTAATTTATTATTGCAGATACAGGACGAAGGGACACAACTATGGAGAAGCCAGGCTGCAAAAGTCATACCCTAATAACTACCCATTAAATTTGCTGCGATCACCAAAGCTGACTATAACGCAGCTTTGATTCACCTTAGATCAAGACTCCTTCAAAGTACAACGTTGGCAGTAAATATATTTAACACCCGTTTGTGAAATCAGGCGTTCTTCAAAATAATGCAATCAATGAAACTGGCATTTTTCTGCACATACGTTGGGCAATATTGATTTTTGTTGTTGTTTTGTTTTTTATTTTTTGGTTTTGTTTTGTTTGGTTGTAATTTTTTTTTTGCTCAACACATTTTGTGTTCATTAAAAAAAGATATTAAAATGATATGTAGTTTTTACTGAAAAACGTCGTTCAAATGCACATGAAATCATGTACATTTGCAGTTCCCATGTTCTTGGAAATCACCAAACTTTGGCGTTTACGACCCCTGCCTCTTTCATTCGCAGACACCACGACTTCTATTCAATGAGACTGACATGGGTACAGCGGCGGACATAAATTGTAATTCATTGAAAAAAGATGATGTGAGCGGGGGAAGTGCTTTCTGCTTCTGAAACAAGAGAACAAAGGTTTGGAAAATAAAGCGCATTCAGGTATTTTCAACAACATAGCTGGCATTTTACGGAGAGTTTGATGACAGTTTTTTTTTATGTCAACCGTCGGACTTTGGAACATGATGTGTTAGGAACTGGGTGATGAACGAGCAGTCAAACATGAATGCACGTGTGGCCGATGTATCCCCTGTGTTGAGGGGTTCTTCAGCCAACGAGTTATTACGACTATCATCACATTACCGTATGGCTCAACTATTTTAGGAACATTCGATACTCTTTGGAGCATATTTTCTGTACCATAACAAAGATTCTGTATCACAAGATGGTTCACTCCTCTCTTTGAAATAATTAAGAAAGTGTCCTCAAAAACCAGTGGCACCATCTTCGAAAAAGCGCCCGCTTTGCGAACAGGGTTACCCTTCTTGTGGGGAAAAGAATCAAAGAGAAACTAACAAGTTTTTGTATAAATTAAAATTAAAATTTCTGAAAAAACCCTTCTTAAAGGGTTTCGCTGACAAAATTCCTCTTCAAGTGGAAGGGGCGACTGTTTTCTTCGTTTAATTTGCCTTTAGAGGGAGAGGTAATTAAAATAAAATATACCCAAAGCTCCACACTATGTGAACGGGAACAATGGATGCGCACCCCCTATTCTTCTTCTGGAGAAATGAAAGAGAGCTTGAAAACAAAGATTGCAGCAAAATCTGAACCAATGCGAGGACTTCCGCGGACACCTTTTTGGCCGAGTAAACTATCTTGTCATGAAGTCTTTGACCATAATCATTACTCTATGATTACCATTAATCGATATCTCTTTTTGTCATTGCTCGATACCTCATTAGAATCATAATTGGAACAAAGATGGCACAAGACAAGATGGGCCACTTAGCCTAAAAAGTGTCCGCAGGAAGTATGCTCTTTGCTTCAGAAGGCGCTGCAGTCTGTTTTGAAGCTCTCTTTCGTTTTTCCAGAAGAAGAATAGGAATAGCACCTTCTTGCGTGCGCAGATCGACTGCTGTTCATCAGCAGTTCGGGTACGTTCAGTGCGGAGTTTTAGGGTTTTTTTTATTTTAATGACCTCTCGCCCTTCATTCTAAAGTCAAATTAAACGAAGAAAACCATCTCCTTTTCCTCCCGAAGAGGTTTTTTGTCAGCGTAACCATTTTTAAAAAGCGTTCTTCCGAAATTTATCCCAAAACTTGCTAGTTTCACTTTGATTTTTAAAAACTCAAGTAGGATAACTCTGTTCGCAAAGAGTGCGCTTTTGTGAAGAGGGCGCCACCAAATTTTGAGGACACTTTTTTAATTGGCTCAAAGAGAGAAGTGGCCCATCTTGTCTTGTACTATCATTGATTGGATATTTCTGTGGCACTGTAAATATTTGATAGCTCCCTCGTCTAATCGGTATTCAATAACTCCATAACCCCATTGCTATTCGAGTTTCCCTAGCTCTGTGGTTATCCGATTCCGCTTAAACCTAGTCATTATTCGAGACCACTTTCTGGATAATGTAATCTTACTATGCTCTAAATACTTCACCGCCGGCTCAGAATTTTCAGTCAGTATTCGATACTTCCCGCCTCAACCAACATTTGATAGCTTTCTGGTCAGATCATCATTTTCATGACATCTAATTAAATTCATCGTACTATTATGTTAACCACAATTTCTTTTCATGAATTTGAATGAGGTAAAGCGAAGTGGATTGGGATAAAATTACCTTTCATACACATCTATGAAATAACCCCATTTTTTTATATGGTCAATGAGCTGACATTTAAATTATACTATAGTTTTGCTTAGACTAAATTCACCTATTTGTTGTTTCTAAACAAAAATCAGTAAAACTTTCCTAAGGCATTCAAAGAATCGCAACATTTCCCCTATTTCGAGAAAACCTCCTTGCTTGTTTTGTGGAGGGGGGGGGAGTTGTATTATTTAAAGCGGATTTTTTGTTGCTCTGTTCATTGTTGTATAGTTACACCTTTTTAGGTCATTGTCTCTCTTATCCAAGCATTTATTTAGAGTTGCTGTTGATGAAATACGTCATTGCATCTACTTAATGAATGAGGGGTCCTCTGGTATTGTAAGTGGGTGTTCTATCTTCAAAATCAACTATGCTTGGTCCCGTAAGTCATCCCACATTTCAGTTGAGAGGCGATACGGTATTGTGAAAAAATGTGCAGGCCTAACGATAGGTTAATCTGACTCGTGAAAGAAGGGCTTGAGATGAAGGGAAATAACCGAGAAAAAAGCTTGACCACCAAAAGTACTAAAACAAGAACGCCCATACCTCCAGCTCAACGTCATGGTCGTTGGTGTTTTTTTCTTTTCGTTTTTGTCTTGTTTGTATTGGATTTGTTTTTGGCGTTGTTGTTTTTTGCTGTCTGTTTGTTTTTTGTTTGTTGCTTTTTTCTGCTTGTTTCTATTTTTGCTTTTGTTGCCAAGTGTTAACTACGCTCGCAACAGAACTGTTAGATCTTTCCTACCCTGAGGTCAAGGGTGTGGCTGAAACACAGCAGTAAGAAGGGGCCAATGAGTAGCAGTAGAAAGGCTGCAGAAACCGAGAGACAGAGAAAGAGATAGACAAACACAAACACACACACACACACACACACACACACACACACACACACACACACACACACAGAGAGAAAGAGAGAGAGAGAGAGAGAGAGAGAGAGAGAGAGAGAGAGAGAGAGAGAGCGCGCAAGAGAGAGGGAGACAAAGACACACAGACAGACAGACACAGAGCGAAAGAGAGAGAGGGAGAGAGAGAGAGAGAGAGAGAGAGAGAGAGAGAGAGAGAGAGAGAGATAGAGGGGGCAGAGAGAGAGAGAAAGAGAGAGAGAGAGAAAGATATGGAGAGAAAGACAGAAAGAGAAAGCAGCGGAGAATAGGTAAAAGAGACATGGAAGGAGAGAGAGAAAGCAACGGAGAGTTCACACGTAATAATAATAAATGGAATACATGTACTTGGATAAAGGCTCCAGGTTCCTTAAATCTTTGAAAATATTCTTTCAAAGGCCATTTCCTCAGTCCTTTCCCTTCTTCTCCAGCCCTTGCATCGTTTGGACAATAATGTTTTTTTATAACACAACATCACCACACAAGTACGATGTTTTAGATTAAAAGAAACAAAACACGTTGATTTTGAAGGTAGAGCTCCTAGGGGAAGCCCTTGCTTGAAATTCTGGCTCTTGCTTGTTTGTCCATTCAGGTGAACACGGGCTTGTCTGTTTCTTAGGAAACCATGGATCCACACTGGAAATCGAGGGCTGCAACATGAGTTATAGAAACAATAGTGATGATGATGATGATATTGATGATGATGATGATGATGATGATGATGATGGTGATGATGATGATGATGATGATGATGATGATGATGATGATGATGATGATGATGGTGATGGATTCTTCTCGCCAGCTTTGATAAAGGAGCACGTTGATGATTCCTTTACATAGATCTGCCACGGACCTTCTCACTAGGACCACGAGACCAGACCAATCGCCTCATTCAGATGGGCGTGCATGCTGGCAAGAACACACGCGCACGCAGACACACACACACACACACACACACACACACACACACACACACACACACCTACAAACAAACACACACACATACATACATACACACACACACACACACACACACACACACACACACACACACAAATACACACAAGTTCCGCCTGAAACATATGATCCGATTGACAGTTTGCAATGGGTATACCACTATTGTTTCTATAACCCATGCTGAAGCACTCAATCTCCAGTGTGGAAATAAAGACATGTGTATTATAGTGGTAACATTTTGTGACTGAACGACTGTATGAAAGAGGATCACAGTACAGCTTTTTCTTACTTTCTTTATTTCTATTCTCTAACTTTGAACCTAAAACTACGACCTTGTCCGTTCTAATATGACAACAGATCGGCTCTTCCTGTCGACAGTTCATAGAAAAGGTCACATTTGGTATTGCCTAGATCACTGCTTGCAAACCGGCTCGATATCGCCAAATACTGGGCCATTGGGTAATTTTATTGGGCGGAGGTATATATATATATATATATATATATATATATATATATATGTAAGAAATAATAATTATATATATATATGTATATAGCTGACCCTTTCAACCTCTTACAGGTCGCAAAAATTGGGGGCTGGCTGAACAAAGATTGAAAATCATTGGTCTAGATCAAGCAAAAGTTACTGTTTTTGGTACGTCCATAAAACATAGTCTTTACGCTCAAACCCCATCCATTCCTTCGGAAATCTCTTATACACCTATGACTTTCAGGATTATAGTAACATTTCTGACCCGGAATCATCCAACCCGGCAGGAAAGTCGAAAATTCTTTGCTGACGGACTAGATGTGCATCCTGATGAGTCACGTAGGTGAGCACCATAAAAATCTCCTAAAAAGGTCAAACTAACCAAAGTTTTTGCTGGTTGACCCAACGCCAGTCTTCAATAGCTCCAATAAAATGAAAAAAAGGAGAAAGACTAACATTTCCAAACAGTTTACGATGTCATGCCAGTTGAATACCAATCCTTTTACCATGCAATGTCAACTGACTCACACTGAACAATGCTGATCGGAAAAGTAGAAACTCACAATATTTGAATTCAAATGTGATTGTTTCGTCCTGGAGCTTATTTGTACTTTTTCATTGTTTATTATACAAGAACTCAAGCGTGAGAAATGATGAAAGTTAAATGGACAGGAAGGAATGAACCCCTGGTAGGTGCAATCAAACGATACCTGCTACTATAGTCTTTCAACACACACACATATAGGCACACAAGCACACAGGCACGGATATTAATACACCATCGGTTTTTTGTTGTTTGTTTGTTGTTGTTGTTTTGGGGGGGGTTTTGTTGTGCTTTTTTAAACTGTGCCAAAAGGTACATTGGTTTTGTAACGCCATTTGTACTTTTGTGGAATTTCTTGCCTCAAAGTGCATAATGTACAACCATCGGCCGAAAAAAGATGTACCTTTCAAGGCCAAATTAACAAAAGACCAGATAACTGATGCCAATCCAATCTCTATTTAAGTGGACTGGATCAACTATCATCCAGAATATCTCGTTTTCAAATTAAAATATAATATGCAGTAGAGATTTTGACCCCTAGCCATATTGTAGGAACAATCTGATTTGTGCAGGTGTGTGAACATGTTGTGTGAAAAATTGATGTGGAAACGTCCAACACAATGTATTGAAAGTCTGTGACTTAACATTCCTCACTGAATGCCTGGCTATCCCTATCTGAAAGAACTGCCAAACCAGGGTTACGATTAAATAACGAAGTTTTTGTTAACGGTTGTTTGATTTTTATCAAATGTCATTTAGTTCGCGCAATTTGGAAATAAATGTTCTTGGAAGGAACAGATGTAAGCCGAGGCTCACATACATAATTCCGAGATCCCTCATTAAGTCTTACTTAAATGTATTCATCGAAACGTTTAGTTCTGAGCTATATAGAGGGGTACCCAAAGACCCTCAGTAGCATTACAGTATTACAAAAAGAAAGCCCATTAATTCCTGATATCATTAGTAGGCCTGTTTCTGGGCTATTTTTTTCATTTGAAAAGACGTAGCTACCATAAACAAACACACGCACTCTTTACTCCTGATTTAGCTCTGAAAGACTCCACCATACTTCCCCCGTTGTCTTTTATGTAAATAGACAACACACTCACTTTTTTCCTCCTTTGAGCCCCCGCAAATGTCGCCTGGTGCCACTTTCTCTAAGCAGAACGATCCATTCACAGTATTTGCTCTCTTTGCCTGAGTGTGTTTGCCTTTTGGGTTATACGACGGAAGCACTTTCTAAAGGCACCGTTTTCCTGTTCCTCTATGAACCTGATACATTTGAGAGGGGGAACTTTCATGTCGAACTGAAAACGACCGCTCTTTTGTCCGACCGCGAGCCGTGAAAAGACCGGTAGATCGGTGGTCGTGTTATGCGTTCGAGAGTGATATTGTCGAGTATTATGCAGCCTGAAGTGCGGGCGATATATGTATAATATATTGGAGGCGCGGTAAGAGGTCATAAAAGCGAGGAGTTCTCACGAGGACGTCAAGTGACACAGAACTAGATATATCTAAGGAAACAGGCAAAAAAAAAAAAGATTGTTTTTGGATTAACTTATCACACTTGCGTTGTGGTAAGTAATTAAACGTTCTTATCTACCATGCATCTTATTCACAAAAATGTTTAAACAATGTTTGTTCATAACAATCTACACTTCAGTCATAGTATAACTGATGTACCAAAGCGTATGTGTACATGTATTTGCGTACACAATGTGTGTTTATTTATGTGTATACTAATATTATTGTGCGGGCATGTATTATGCCATTATAAATTGATGAAAAAGAGATACATTCATGATTTCTTATAATATATAATATTATACTACTACAACTACCACTACTACTATCACTACTACCAGTAGTAGTAGTAGTACTACTACTACTACTTCTACTTTTACTACTACTACTTCTACTTTTACTACTACTACTACTACTAC
>NW_004797281.1:1093261-1094844 GCF_000002075.1 Aplysia californica | reverse complement strand
TCTCTCTCTCTTTCTCTCTTTCTCTTTCTCTCTCTCTCTCTCTCTCTCTCTCTCTCTCTCTCTCTCTCTCTCTCTCGTCCTGGCTTAGTGGAGATTAAGGGTATTATCGAGGTAGAAAGTAGCAGTTATATTAGCAATTAATTACTACACCATTCCTGAAGACAGACAGAGATACTTAATTCAAAATCCTCCCCATTTTGGAATCAAACTCACGTCTTCTGCTGGGAGCGGCGAAGAACCTAAACACTTCACTACTGAGCCCTGATGCAACAGTTTAAAAAATAGGCACTAATATCTACAGTGCCAGTGAGCAGCAACAGTTAGATCTATAACAACAGTACCAAAAAAAAACCCAAAACAGAACAAGACAAAAACAAAAACACTCAGGCTCCGCCACCATAGCGGCTGTCACTATAAATAAAATAAATACACTGCCTAATTCTATAATATGAGCAAAACGGTACTTTAATATTCTAGTTTCTTCATCCATCTGTTAAGCCAAATGTCACTGATTATAATTATCATAACAGCTGCCACTATTGATAAAACAGATAAATAAGCGAGTACTATAATGTGAGCAAAAAGGTGCCTCAATGGCTATTCCAAATTCTGCATCAAACTGTCAACCCAATTAATGTCACTGACTTTATCAAACTTTCTAACACCCAGCGAGCTTCTGCAAACGGCAAAGTGTTTACTCATAGATAAAGGCGAGTATATTATTCACGAGTAAATATTCACTGTTCAAATTCTTCTCTATTAAAATTTTGTCAGTGCAGACTTAAGTGTTTACCCGCCGATAAAGGCGAGTAAACATTCACTTCAAGAGTTTTTTTCCAGTCAAAATGTTGTCCTTATGAATAAAACGCAATGCACTGCAGGGTTCAAAAATGTATTATTTGAACTGCCACATCAAAGGGTGGGGATTTATATGGCATAATATATAATATTCGTATACTTTTCTTTGGAGCTTGTCAAAGAGTTTCTTAGAGAAGAAAAAGAAATAACGAACGTTCCCGACCTTGATGTCGGCTTATGTGACAGGAATCGATACCAAAAATGTCTGCCATTAATAATTCTAACAAGGCAAGAGAGAGGTAGTCGTTGCACTGTTTCGTGTTGGCGAATAACCAACATAAGGGAAAACGTAGGCCTGTTCTCCCTCTCCAAACGAAACGACTACATGTATTTGTAATGATAATAATAATACCTTCCTGATTGGGTGTCATGTAACGCAACGCCACGCCACACAGAAGCAAAGTTATGATCTCTCTCCACTAAATGTACTGGAACTGACATAGATCTAGTAAATCCACATACACACTAGCGTGTAAATCTGCCCAATATTTTTCGGTACAGTGCGCAGCTGTACGGTAGCCAGTCTTTGTAGAGTGACCCACTGGCCGATATTGACCGTTATAGATCAAGTCGCGTGAATATAATATAATGTGAACTCTTGGGTGAACACCTTGACTCGCTCCCATGATAATTATACGTTGTGTTATGTAACATCATGCCATGGTTGTAAGTCTGTGTAATAAAAGAAATGCTGTATAGAAGAGAGAGAGAGAGAGAGAGAGAGA
>NW_004797281.1:1081766-1091650 GCF_000002075.1 Aplysia californica | reverse complement strand
CCCGCTACGCAAATGCTGCCCACCCATTAATCCCCCATAACCACCCACCCTCCTGTTCCCCTTCACGTATTGATTCAAGAACGACATTCACGATCACACTCATTCTCATGTCAGATCTGCACTTGTGACAGTTATATATCGATACAAGGCCAGACAAACCAGCCAGGAGATCATGTTTGACCACATAAAATCCCAGGTCGTTTTGGGTACCCGAGGCCCCTATCTGGTACTTGAGGGTCGGCCTTGTTTGAGCAGGGCAGATGGTGCAGCTTGGCTTGGTTTCCCTGAATTGGTTAGCAATGGTTGTTGGCCTGTCGACAGTTTCTATTATAATGCGCTTGGTGATGTGTTTGTGTATACAAGCTTGTTTGCGTGTGTTTGTGCGTGTGCGAGCGGTTCGTTGTCATAGTAATTCAAACATGCACAAATATACACTAGCAAAGAAAAGAATGTGTGAGAGAGAGAAAGATAGACAGACAGACAGACAGACAGACAGACTGACAGACAGACAAACAGACAGACAGACAGACAGACATATAAAGAAACTAAATTATCTCTCTCTCACCTCTCTCCTCTCCCTCTCTCTCTATCTCTCTCCTCCCTCTTTCTCTCCCTCTCTCTTTCTCACGCACACACACACACATATACCCACACTCTTACACACTAACAAACACACACACATACACTCACATATACACACACACATACACACACACACACACGCGCGCGCGCGCGCGGGCGCGCACGCGCGGGCACGCCGCCGACCAATGCATATACACATGGATTCACAAAAGTAAAAGCTCATATTTCCATTTTTTCATCTCTCTTCATTTAAAATGTCAGACCATCCTCAAAGTTCTGAAGTGCATTGCATGAATTGTTTAAAACCACATTTTTCCTGAAGATAAAAACTCAAGTCCATGATTAATAGCCGTTGGTCCGCAGGTGTGCAATAGACGTTTCCTCTTTAACCCAAAGTGAACGGCAAAGGTAAAAAGAAATAAATCAACTGCAGTTTAATTTGAAAAGATGTGCTCGAAACAGTCTAAAACTAAGGCAACCAGGGAGATAATCGATAAAATACGTTTTCAAGCCAAGACATGCCAGGAGTTATGGTTCGTGACAACGAAGTGCCTCTTCAGTCCTATCAGTAATGAGCTCGCCACAGATCTATGATTTAGATGGCAAAGCTGGAATATTGAACTTGGTATAGAAATTCACCGTGGCTCTTTAAAATGCACTTCTCTCGTAAAAGGATACATCTCTTTGATTAGTTCACTGGGATTAGGGCTAGTGCACACTGATACAATTCTCTCTCGATTTTGTTTGATCGGTAGAATGGCGGTGACTGTCCTTGCATAATTTCCTATATTACAATAATAATATCATTGTTACTTCGATAACAATATTATGGTTAATCGGACCGTTCCAAATCACAAGTGGTACTTTTATAGGGTTTTTTTACGATTTGAATGTAGAACCCGCTAAATTGAAACAAACCATCTGGGTACCAACATGTATTAATTAAAAACATTTTCTGAGAAGACATTTTCTGTTCTGTTTGGGTTTGGGTTTTTTTGGGTTGCTTTTTTGTTTGTTTTTGTTTTTAGCTTTTTTGCTTTCTGTTGTTGTTGTTGTTTTTTGCCAAGGTTAGTAGGTGGGGGTTAGGGGTGGTGGTGACAGTTGGATCAGACAAAATTATGGGTGGTATCACGTGACAAACTGAGGTCATTCAAGTTAACTAAAGTCTGTTCTGTTGAAGAGACTCACAGGTCAAATTATGTCAAGTTTGACTGACTTGCCCCGATTATTACCTCCTGACCAGTAAATGCTCACTTACTTTAAACACATTCGTCTATCCTTTTACTTTGTTTGACGCACTTTGTAAGTAGGAGCAACAGCATCATTAACAATAACTCCACCACCAGCAACAACAACAACAACAAAACCAACAGCAACAAACAAACAACTACCAGCACAGTAATTCAACAATAACATTAAGAAGAACAAAAGCACTCGCAACAACACGCTATTTCAGAATTACAATGTTCTCTCTGCTCAATACCTAGTTTAAGAAACTTGACGTCACTTTTTAAGGTTAACAATAGACCTATTGTGTAAAGCTTTTTCGAATGCAACCCTTGAAAAATCTTGATAACGACTCCGAAAATTCTAAAGATTTTGACAGCCAGCGCAATTAGAGCATTAAAAATTTGCTCTCTGACCTCGGGGTCATAGTAACCCAAAAAGGTAAAAAAATGCCAGATAGATTTTTATAATCCTGAGGTAGCGAACAGTAACTGTTACAGAAACAGCAACACCGCAACTGAGGCATAACTTGAATAACTTGAATTATTTGAATGTAGAACAGGGGTCTCAGGAAGACGGGGTACTCCATGCTTCCTCGCCCCTCTTCATGAGGGTCCATTTCAGTGTGGGCAGGCTGATTGTCTCGATCATCAGCTGGTTGTTTTAGCGTCTGATGGGGTCACGCAGCCTGCTCCTCCTACCTTCACCTGAAATAGAATAATTATTACTTTAACCAAACTCCATCCCTTCAACAGGTGTGCCCATCATGCCTCTCGCAGGGAGCACAGCTTACCTGTCCAAAAGCTCCATAAATCTTCAAGGAATGCCTGTCTACAAGGGAGGGGGCGGGCTCTTCCTCTCCCATGCTCCACTGACAGCCCTGGAGAGCACCACAAGGGCCAGATCGGCTGGGAGTGGCTTACGGTCAAGGCGTGTCGTCATAATGGATGCGAGGGGGCGTGGTACCGGAGAAGGAGGTGGGGCAAAGTAAGTGGAATTATCAGCCTAGGTTTGTTTGTTTTTTTGGTTATTGGTGCTGCTGCTGTTGTTGTTGGTGTTGCTGCTGCTGTTACTGCTGCTGTTGCTGTTGTTGTTGTTGCTGCTGCTGCCGCTGCCGCTGCTGCTGTTGCTGCTGGCTGCTTCGAATAAATTTAATCCAGTTGCCTTTGTGTGTGTGCCCTTCAGCCAAATGACATGTTTAAGAAAGTGGAGTTCTTCGATAATAATGATTAATTTTGTCCTACGCTAAGGCGTTGTATTTAATAGGGATTGATGAAATAAGTTGCCCATTGAGATCCTGCAGTGTGGGATATACGAAAAACAGTATTGGGCTGTCCAACTGCTCTTTTTTTTTAGTTTTCACTTTGGTAGGTCAGTTTCTTTGACTAGTACTCTATGTGTCTACCTTACAGACCTGTATGAGTAAACATGTACTTATTCGGCACTTCTATGATCCTATTGTTTTGCAAGTGCCGTAAAACTCTTACTAAAACTAAAACATGTACTTCGTGTTTGTGTCTGTTTATCACTGCGATTGTTTATATTTTAATGTGAGTGTGTTCATCTTTGCGTTTGTTGTAACGTGTATATCTATGTATATGTGAGTATGTTCTTGTTTGCGCTTGATTGTCTGTTCACCGTCTGGAATGCCTAGTTAAAAGGTTCACAACTAGAGAAAGAAAACTGGAATGAATTGGAGAAATGTGAAGCAAATTTTACTTTTGAACAACAAAAATACGTGAACCGATACAACTCTCATGTACAAATACGAGGAAGTGCTTTCTTAGACGTCTTTTGGGGGAACACAGTTACCTGTGCATAGACATACAACAGACATACATTTTTTGCATCGGTTGGAGTTGGAGGGCTAGGGGCCAAAGTTGAGAGGGTGGCAGGTGGCAGGTACCCTTCCGAAAATAAACCCTCTGCACCTAACCTCCTACCCCATCACCTAATACGAGCTACCCCCACCCCTAACTCACCACTTAATGTGTCGACAAAGTATCTGTTGCAACTGACAATAATAATATAAATTTACTTTCCTAGTGTTGCCTCATATAAAAAAAACCCACAAACTACTCCAGCAGATGTTCTCAAGAAAATTTTTTAAAAACCCAATAGAAACGTTTAGAGTTTTCTGCAACCAACCGTGGACGCGAGAAATCCAACGTTTCAAATTGCCTTTTGGTTAATTGTCAAAAGATTGTTGTGGGTTTTTCTTTTGGGGTATATTTTTCTCTTTGAAGAGAAGAAAATCAAAAATTAATCCTTCATGACATTGCCTCAGAAGTTTTTATCTTCTTTGGCAAAGAGCAGAAAAACATAAATTAATCCTTCACCACATTCTCTCAGACAATTTTAATTTCTTCTCTGTTACAGAGAGGAAGAACAAAATCCTTCACTGCCTCCTCTCAAATTCCCAATTGGCATTTTCATTGTGTCGTTTGCTTGATCGAGGACCGTAATGATTTCTTGGATTACCACCGGCAAACGAGGAACAAAGAAGCAATGGCTGAACAGTCAAGCGGAAGATCACTGTTTTGTTGGGCTCGTTCAGATCTATGCCATTTTCACGTCGCTTGCTAGTTCTTCGTACAGGAGCTCCATGTCATGATCATAATTGTTGGCTGGTTATTCTTACATGAGTTCCCTGTCATAATCATGTTGTTAGCTGCTGGTTATTCAGACAAAGGTTCCCTGTCCTATTCATCTTGATAACTGCGCTGGTTATTTGTGTTCTTGTTTTTGTTGGTGTGTGATAGCTGGTTATTCGTACACGAGCTCTCTATTTTATTTATGACCAATCCTAGCTGGTTTTACGTGTTGTTAGCTGTTTATTCGTCCATGGCCTCCCTATGTTATTTTATCGTTACTCTCAATATTCTAATCAACTGAATAAGAAATGTTACATCAGATATTTCTACCATAATATGGATTGAACTAAACACCACCCCCCCCCCCTTTTAAAAAACACACAAAAAACCACACCAAAAATCCTAGTTCTAGAACTTATCTTATGGGGTTCCAACCAAGCATATGTCCTTTATTAATACGATATAGCTTAATACCAATTGACCTAAATCAGAGCTCCAAGAGTAAAGTACACAGTAAGAGAGTATCGCGTATCAAAGAACAATCCACAGTGTAAGGGAATATTTCTGGAGCTAGTCTGAACGCGCCCACAGAGCACTACATTTCTCTGGTGTTATTGTAGTCAACAAAGACTGTCACTCGTTTTCTCAGACAAAAGTTCCATACTGAAAGGGGAGACCGCTCAAGATTAAAAGGTACGTCGGTGAGCCCTTATGCAGGTTGCATAATGATTTATTCGACTGCTCTGAATAATTGGATCGAGTCAGAACAATCTGACAGGTCAAAATACACGTCATGTCGAATGGACTCAGCAGAAATGAATATTGGTCTTCCACACAAAACTTAAGTTAGTCGTAACTTTTTATCCATTGACCATTCTCCGTATTCTATTTTGAAAAAAAGGGCGTTTATATTCTTTCTATGATGCCTGACATAAAAGCAGTTTTTAAAAATGACATTGCATGTCATTATACGTTTGACTCATTTTTAAAGGAATAACGAATCATAATAATTGTGTAAAGAATCCGTGAAATACCGTAATGATTTCTACTTAGTGTAAAAAAATGAAGTACTCACACATTTTCCAAGTGTAAATCTTAAACTACCTCGGGTTATTCCGATGGTGGACATTATAACGGAACGAAAACAAACAAAGAAACAAACAAGCAAGCATGCAAACAAACAAACACAAATAAACAAATAAACACACAAATAAACAAATGCAAAGGTCAAACAGAAATTGAACCAACAAAGTTTAGCTGGCATCAGTAGATGATTTTTAAAAATCCACCGTGTCTGTATAGTAAGAGCGGTTAAACCCATTCGACAAAATCGGACAAGTGTGCAATGACATAATTTAGATTGATGAGTCTGTTATACTGACTTACGTGCTATTACAAAACGAATCTGGGAACACATTGTCCATTGGGAAGTGCTTTTCTATATATTGGTGCTGCGGACTAGCTGTGTCAACTTACAATTCATTCACTTGTAAACTGTTGAATAACAGTTAAAGTGACAAAACAAAAATTAAACAGCGCTTACTTTTGAATGGAAGACTACAATGGAATAGCTGGTGATGTCATAGTTTCTACTGACGGAAAGTTTTGATCCAGGGACTTCCTGGTTCTTTCTGGTTCTTCACGTGTCGAATTATTCTATGAGGCTTTTGTGTTCTCCTGTTGAAGTATTCATTTAGAGGTTAATTTAGAACAGGTTTCATCTGTAGTGTTAACATTGTGTTTCACAATGGGCATTAAAAAAAGTAATACGGTTTTGGCTATGACTAGTTGTTTTCTCTTTATGTTACTCCAGTAGTCTTCAAATATAATTTTAACTTCGACATGGGTTATATTTGACTCGTCCCCTGGGAGTTTAATAATAATCTTCGCTGTTGCATGCAAGGGACACGAGTTCGATTCTCGTATGCGAAAATTATTTACGGATGGGAATGCTGTGTCCCATTCGACCTAGGTGAGGCCATGTCGGGCAAAACGTGTCTTACAGTACGTCATAAGTCGGGTCAGTGAGGGAGTAAAACATTTACAGTTGTTGTAATAATTCCATTTGTGGCTAGTGTATGGTTTCTAATAGAATCAGACGCTTAATAGGAGCGTGTGCTGCTCCGATCAACCCCTTTAAACTGTCCTAGTAGATAGATCGGTTTTTATCTATGATTTCACCTATCCTTTTCGAAGTCATAAAGACCCACAGATGGTAACATTTTTAAAAATAATTCCAACTATTTTTTAAAGCTTTCTGAATACGTTTATTTCTAAAAACCAATGATCTAAACGTGCTTGGAGTAAGTCTGTTCTGGTACGTTATAAAGCCTCACCCTAGCAATAATAGCTTTTCCCCCTTGGTTTCTTTCCTTACCCTTTTACCTGGGCGTTCTCTCAGTCCTTGTTTCCCTTCCCGCTTTTAGAGTTCAAATTGATTATCCTATTTGTTATCCTATCACGTCTTCTCACTTTGCCGTGTTCTAAGATGATCTATGACCGCTTCCTCCGACCTAGTTTGGCTTATTTTGCAAGTGACAGACGGATGTACGAATGGGAATATCGTCATGGCTACTGATGTGCCTATAGGAAACCACTCATGCCTGATTTCGTAACGAATTCCAAGCTCCACTTTTGCCTTGATAGTGCCCTGCAACTGTTCTGAGATTTAATGAATAATTCATGAATGTATCTGTAGTGACTCTAAAAATTACGAGGAATAGTTTGAGCTTGCGATCTTTGTCACCGATTGAGAAGCTGTGCAGGAAGACAACAGTGAAGTTTAATATGTTCTGACTTCCCTAATATCAGAACCTCAGCCAGCTTTTTTTTCCTTTTTCATTTGAAGATTATTGATCCCTAGACGGCAGTAAAAATGTAATATTAGTCTTCGAAGAAACCGAATAAACTCTGTATCAGAAAGTTCACTCTTAAATTAGACAACTGCCTATTGTCGGCGGTTGTTTATCTGTTTTAAGCTCAGAAAGTAAACGTTTTCAAAAGAAAAGAAAATATGCTTCACCCTTTTAAAAAATTGAAACTGCATTATGCACCTTTTCTTGTTTGTTTGTTTTTTGTTTGTTTTTGGTGGGGGGTTTTCATCAGTTAGAATTTGAATTCCAACAAAATATTTATCAAGCACACGCAACCGATATTACCAGATTAAGATACTACATTTTATTTTTTCGTCAAAATTTTGGACAAAGTACATCTGAACAGCTCAGTCGTCTATAATATATGCCTGTGCATGGGGGCAGAGTTGAATTTAGGGACATGCTTCATTCTGGAGAAAGAAAGACAATATATCCCCTGCAGGTGCCGGAATTTGTTCTTACGTGTATAACCTCGGAGTAAACACAAATGTCACAGAGATCAAAGACTAGGACAGTGTGAATGTATCAGTGATATCTTCTTGCTCAGCGGTAGTGAAATGAAATCCTTGACAAATTGTTTCAGCGGTCAGCTGGGACTGTTACCAGACAAAGATATCTACCTTCCTAAATTGACCAATTCTGATACGCTTGGAGATTGTTCTACTTTTCTTAATGTCACTTCCACTGCGCCCCTATTTATATGTCTGTCTGCAACAGTATGGCGAGTAAGACTTTGCAGGCCGGGGATCTCCACTGCATAGAATCAAATTTTTAGAAGACTTTAAAGTACATGTTACAGATAGGTGCACCAATTTACATACATGTGTGCAGAAGTATGGAAATACGAATGTTGTTAGCTAAGCATCTCAACCATGTAAAATCATATTTTTAAAAGACTTTAAATCACGATTGCTGAAGTTGAGAAGTATTTCATCACTGAGGAGGAAGGAAACTACAACGAAAAAGAGTCAATCATCTTGGAAAACAGACTCCATAACATGAAGGGCCATACTTTGAAAGATTCGGGAAGTTTCCCATCACTTTTGTGTTGAAAATGTTAGCAGAAGAAATGATAATAGCATGTCTTTTGTTGTTCTCGGATTTTAGAGTTAAATGCATTTTAAAGATTGAAATAACAAAACCTTTTCACGAGATACGGTAATGGTTAATGCATGTGCAGACTTTCAGACAATGCATTAAGATATGGTGCATTTCTTTTAGCAAAGAATAGTAATTGCATTCTAAGATATTGAGTCGTTAATTCAGTTGAAAGCCACTGTAATGGCAAGCTTGCGTTATTGAGTGGTCTGAGAACAATCTGCTTCTCAAATTCGTAAAAGAAAAAACATATTAAAGTGTTTGAAATGATAATGGAGTTGAAGAAAAACATTTTTGACGTTGGAGGGGGGGGGGGGAGTTATCGAAGCCACTATTATCCTTCAGACTTGCTAGGGAACTTGATCTTGGGCAGAGTCGTTAACTGGTCGAAGGGCTCTGTCACCGTCCTATTCCAGTAGTGTGATAAGGCAGTGGTAAAGGCGATGTGATCAATCTTCTGATGACTGGCTGAATTGCAAAGACTAATATTTGGGTAATCATTACCAAACGGCTTCCGACACGAGTTTGGCACATCTAACGAAGCTAAAAATAGCATCAATAATGGATCAGTTGAAATTTGGGACCAACTGTTTTTTTGTGTTTTATTATTTTTTTTGGACCTTCTTGCGTTTTTTTACCTGCCGGGTGACTTTCAGAATATGAGTGTCCCTGCCAAGGTGAACATCGAATTTTAGGGCGGCCAATACGCCAATTGTTTGTAGCAATATGACCGGAAAACTACTAACGATTTCCGGCACGTGACCAAATTGTGGAGAGACAGCACAAACTGACAGCTTACCCTTTGTTCTGGATAGTTTTTGAGGGATGCTTGACATCTTTTTTTATGATTATTCTTTTTTTTATTTTCCTCACTTTGTGTTTATTAAATTGACTTGTATAATCGAGTGACTTTTTCCTGAACATACCAGAACATGTCCCTGGATCTGACCAAAAGTGTGGTTTCTAATGTGAAACGTAATTTTTATCTCTTCACCTTTAGGAGCGATTCATCGACTGATCATTTTCTGCATAGCTTTTATGAATGTTTTAGTTTCGTCACCCAACGAAAACATAACAGCATGCTTGCAGTTTGGAGATATAAAATGTCATCAATATTTCAAATTTAACTGAACAAACATAGAACCATAAGAAACGTCATAACAATATTATTTTAGAACCTGTTTTAAACATAGTGGAATGAGTTATGATGTTACGAAAAAGAAAAACAACCAGACCCTGAAACTATGATTTTAATATACTGTACGCTTTGACTTGAAAGCAATGTCCGGATTCACCTGATACAGAGAAATTGTTAGTTATCATGGAGAGTAGGAAGCGCCCACCGCTTCGGCTGATCTCCCCTCAGTCGGAGGGTGATGTCGATGATTCCATGACGTCAATACGCAAGTTACAGCTCGTTGAGTTAGGAGTAAATGGAGATCTGTGGCAGGCGAGAGTAGCTGCAGGGTGAGTTGATGAATGTGTGTGTGTGTGTGTGTGTGTGTGTGTG
>NW_004797281.1:1077701-1079816 GCF_000002075.1 Aplysia californica | reverse complement strand
AAATAAATGAAAAATAAATAAATAAATAACAGAAATTAGAGACGGTCAAAACGAGTCCTACGTTCTTTTTCGATAAAAAGTTTTATTTTTCAATTATTTGGATCTTCTTCGGCCTCACTATTCTTTCGATCATAGAGGAATTGTCATAGGCTCAGTACTCAATACGTCGCTTGGATCAGTTATACATTGTGTCTTTTGGGTCTATTGAAATCCTTGATCGTCAGAGTGAGAGAGAGAAAGAGGGAAGGAGAAAGAGAGAAAGATGGAGAGAGAGGAAAAGTGACAGAAGGGGCAAGAGAAGGAAATCGAAATAGATAGATAGGGGGAGAGAGAGAGGAAGAGCTCGAAAAATAGAAACACAGAGAGAGAGAGAGAGAGAGAGAGAGAGAGAGAGAGAGAGAGAGACCAACAGAGAGGGGGTTGGGGGGTAAGGTAATGGAAAAAGAGAATGGGAGAGAGAGTGAAAGATAGAAAGAAAGAAAGATTTGGGGCTGGTGAAATACAGACAGACAGGCAGACCGTCACCCAGTCATACCTACACGGCTGCTCATTATCCACACGTCGGAACCAATAAATATGTGTCACGACGCGATGGAATCAGGCGCTCGTCAATCTTTGGGCGTACAGCATTATTGGTATCATCTTTCCATTTGTCTGTCTTTCAATGAAAAAATACCCATCTATCTGGAACAGAAGTCGAGGTGTTTTTGATTGAAAAGAGTGGGGATCGCCTTGTTCTAGAGGTAAAATTAGAGAGAAAATGGCCACGTAAGATTGGTGAATTCCTTATCTTTAGAATTTTAAGAAACTGAAAATGTATAATTGTGGGCCTTAATCAACGTTTTTCGGTAAAAATTGACTCAGACATTTTATTTTAAATAGACATTCAAGGTGCTGAGACAAGAAAAGAAATAAGTACTGCCCAATCGGCGGTAAAATGCCGATATCTTCGATTTCACTATTTTGACAAGCGCATGATTTCCCCACGTTGCCTCACATATTATGTTCGATAATCGATTGAAGCACAAAAAGGAAAGTAGGTTTATGATCACGGCTTCCAATCAAATGAAAGGAAATCGCCCAATATCGATTCTTTCGCGTCTGCTTAGATGAGCACTGAGAATTTGCCCAAGCTATGAGAAAATAGTATATTGTGTTACATTTGTGTGATGGGTCGTTAATATGAATCCTGCTAGCTTTCTTCGGGGCTTTTATATTATTATTTGTTTGTAATTGTATGAAAAGTTTAATGTACTTATTTTTAATAAGCTCCTGCCCTTTAATTTGCACTATTTTTAATACACCCCAAGCTTGTTATGATATGATCCAGTGTAGCGTGACAATGTAGTTTATTTGCCTTTGTCCGCTTTCGAAAAAGAAAACTATGAAGAAAAAAAATCCTTTCACCTTTTTTTTCGTGCGAGATTGAAAGTGTATAGGTTTATCCGCCCTTGCAACACAGTAGAGTTTGTTTTTTTTTAACTTAAGAGGTGGGATCTCCGAACTTAACGATTATGAACTATAGGACCAGACCAAATGGGACAATTCATGCTAAATATTTCTTCCCTAAAGACATTGAGTGGGATAGAGTTGAGTCTCGAACCACCGAACTCCCAATCTAACGAATACTTGTCTGGTAGCTTGACTTTGACTACCAACGCCTGTTCCTGGCTGTAAGTAAATTTGAGTTGAACTCCTAACACAACGTCTTCTTAAAATAATTAAGACGTTACCCACAAAGTCAAAGAATGCACACCCCCCCCCCCCAAAAAAAAAAATATATGTGAGGCGTGCTGACAAAATGAGTTACTTCTCACAATCCACAAACGGAGATATTGGCGAAAATCGACGCAAAGTTCAAATTTGTGGATTTTCCATTGATGTCATATTGGTTAAGTATAGCAAGCCTTATATTATTTCATACTTATACATTGTTAAAACTTCACCTAATAGCGTGATGTAGAGATTTCCAACAGGCTCGAATCCGAGAAGTAACTCTTTTTGTCAGCACCCTTCACATATGTGCATTTTTGCCCAACATTAAGTTGGACGGTACTGTACATCAAATAGAATACTCACCATGTAGCATTATTTTTGTACAGACTTACAACAGCT
>NW_004797281.1:1073725-1077132 GCF_000002075.1 Aplysia californica | reverse complement strand
GGGGGTGCATGCGTGAGTGCGCTCCAGCGTATGTGTGTATTTTTGTACCTGTAGAAGATTATGAAATTTGATAAGCTTTTCGATCTCTTCCACACCATACTCCTTTGACATCAATATTTCACACCTCTTCATTTACTGTCTTTGGTAATGTAATGGCCATGCAACTGCGGTGTGCACAAGAGAGTTAAGTTCGATTTCAGTTTGGGAAAGCATAATAATAATATTTTATACTCAGGGGCGGCTCGTGGGTCTAAAAGGTGGGCGTGCACAATTAAGCTATCGCATGCTGAAGATTGTCAAGGGCATAGTAAATGAGACGGTGTATAATTTTAGGATCTTTGGGTTTGTGAGGAAGGACCTGGTGCTTTTATTTTAATTATTTTTACTTGTTGCTTTGATTTCTAGAACTTGAAATCTGTTTGTTATCAAAACATCAAATTCGTTCATGCTGAATGAAATCTGATCACTCCAGTAATAACTTTCACCACTCCACTACAAAACCATTCAAAGGCACAGCCCATAGGACGGTGACTTAAGTACATCACGTTCACCTCCCTCAGGTTCACGGTCTCAGAGTCACTTAAAATAACGACAAGACGATGAACCAATCATAATTCACTTGGGCACTCCGCTGGATTGCTCTAAGGATCACATACTTTTGGCAGTGAATAGCGTACAGTCTATCGCGTTTTTTTAGACTGCCTACTGTGGGCTATATTTCGGCACTATTCGGCAGCAGCACATTTGAGATGTGCCGGGTTATTAATATTAATGTACCGCCAAACTCGCAATGAGTGTTGTCATCGCTTGGGTTATCCCAAAGACAGATTTATAGCTCAGGTTACCAGCGTTGAATATCCTATTGTGTTTAGGTAAAGCGTGTGGACTTTGGCATAGCATAGTAGATGTTTCACGGCGCTATAGACACAGAAATGACAGTTACGGCGCCAGAAAGGACCTTGTTTTGATATTATATTTGGCTAGTGCTTGTTTCTTGCTTCTTTTATGTTATGTTTGTGGGTGCTTAACGTAATGGAATATTTAAAAAAATTTGGGCGGCACTGCACGACCGTGCTCTATGGACGAACCGCGCCTGTTTATACTGTACACTACCTCTTTCTTTCTGCTGGGGCAGTGAATGCGTTAATTAATTAAGAGAAAAGGTCGAAAAGTATTGCCTTCTTAAATGTAATACAATCTGTTAACACGTTTACGATCTCTGGTTAAGGTTTACTTCAATCACTCACACCCCTATCCATTCTGACATCTATGAAAGCTAAAATTATCCTTTGAGCATTAGTGACTTCTACCACCATGTTGGCGACATAGATACTGGGTGGGGGGGGTTCCAGATATTATTATGCGCAGTAGTTCAAGTAAGTTCAGACAGGGGAGCTATGAAAACTTTAATCCAATCATTCTGCCCTTATTTTTCCGATCTAACGTTTGATCAGCCAGTGTCTTAGGGGTCTCTTTAGATCATTTATCTCAGGGGTTTTTTTTGCCCCACACGGGCACAATTTTTTAATTTCGGAGGTGGACTTCAACTCTCCCTGTCAGAGTCAAACCCAGCTTGAGAGGGATACAATGTCCCAGCAGTAAGTTAGAGAAACCCGATGAAATTCTCTCAGCTCAAGAATCGAACTCGGGTATTCTGTGTGCAACGGTAAAAGGCCTGCTAATCACACTGCAGACGGACACTTATACACTCTTTCAGCCACTCATAAGCACTATTCCTCTGACGACACTAATGCCCGCGCCTTCACCCCCCCCCCCAAAAAAAAAAAACCCACAAAAAAACCGCGTCTCTCAGATACTCGACTGTTTATTTTCTAACGCTCGAGCTCACACATAGCACACATGTCATGTATCAGTACGCCCCATATCCAAAACTTTTATCCCTTTCCGTTTTTTGTTTCTGATTTTATTTGACATTTTAGATAGGCTGTAAACTGTGAGTAGTAAAAGAGCACGATTAGAGCTTGCTCGTTCATATGTATTTTACACAATCGTTTTCTTTTCTGTATGCTTTTTTCTGACTGCTTTTCTTTTAGATATAATATAAGTACTTTTACGTCCCTATTGATACAGTTTAAATAAATAATTTAGATGGCGGGCTGCAACCCAGGCTGAGAAGGACACAGCGTCCAAGCAGAAAGACCGGGATACTAGACAAAAATTATCCTATACACGGGAAGCGAACTCAGGTCTTCTGGGTGTAACGGCGAAGTGTGATCGCAAGACCACCTGCATCAGTTCTCTCTAGTTGTACACACGCTTCTGTCTGCTGTTCTCGAACTTTTAATTCGTATGTTTGTCAGATTGAAAGCTGTCAAGAGAGAAAAAATATCGTTTTGGGTTTGTTTTTGTTTGTTGTTTGTTGTTTGTTTTGTTGTTGTTGGGTGTGGGGGGTTTTTTTTGGGGGGGGGGTGTTTGTTTTGTTTGATTTTGTTCTTTGTTGTTGTTATGGGGTTGTTGTTTTTTTAGAGCGTTCTATTTAATTTACAAAACTCAGATTCCGTACTTTATTATATATCGTGCTCCCCACTCCTCTGACTGACAAATATAGAATATCACGTTCACTTGAAACTCAAAGCGATTATGGAATGAACAGTTTACTGATAGACTTTCTATTTTTCTAGATGTTTGGTTACGACTAAATAGCATGGGCAAGGCACAAGAAGATTTAATAGCAATTAAATATACTGTAATATTATGGTTAATTATTACATTTTGTCGTTAACATTGGGTTGTGCTTCAGACGGCAAGGTTGTATTATATGCATGAATCGATTCCGTCACATAGTAGCACCATGCAGTAGCCTAACCATAATAACTTAGACCCAAAAAAATCAAACGCGAAGACAGGAAATCGATCTTTGGAGAAAGACTTTCGGAAGTGAGCTCGTGGTGTTAATGATTCGGTATCGTAAAAAAAAAAATTTTTAAACCAATAAAAGAGTTATCATTCTGTCACGAAAAAAAATTTAAATCAAAAAGACTGAACTCGAACATTGTTCGGAGCACAGGAGGGTTTTGTTTGTTTTTTTCTTTCTCTTTTTTGTTGTTATTGTAATCATAAAGAAAAATACAGGACATAACCAAGGACAGACAGTATCTGATACCTGCCACGCCGTTCTTAAGTTAGGTGATATTTTCCCTTTCTCCGAAAACAGAATTGAGGACACAACGAGGAGCAACTCTACATCCTGGTTCCTCCTTCACTCCCGTTCATGTGCCTGCCGCCATATATACCCCTTTCAAAAGTGAAGTCGACCTTGCTAACAAACTGGACAAGCTACTTGAGCTCAAAGACCCAGCGCCTAGACGACAACTTTGCTTACCCCCGCTGTCCTTTAATTTGCGTCGAGCGGAAGAGAAACAGGGTGCACACACACACACACACAC
>NW_004797281.1:1058790-1073071 GCF_000002075.1 Aplysia californica | reverse complement strand
CCCACTTCCTACCAAACCACCCCCACCCGCCCCACCCTGCCCCTATCTCTCAGCCAGTACACCACAAGCCACTGTAACTGTCTGGCGCTCTGAGACCATTGAGCAGTCCCAGAAAAGCCCACACAATATCTCTTCCCTTACGATTCCCCCACGACACTGAAGATATAGCCCGCTGTGATTGTCTCCCGGGGCTAAGACAGGGGGATACTTGGGAGATACAGAGAGCTATGTCTGGATTTGCTATCATTCTCATTTCAACGTCTCTTCTTTATTTCATTCCTACCGTCTGAAGTGTAAGGTAAGAGGATCAAACTTAATTCAAGTGCATGTTCGTGATAGGTGTATATACAGCGAACTACATTTTAATGAAACATGTATACTACTATCGTGTTACGAGCATGATGTACTTCTAATACTATGTAAACCTTGCTGTTGTTTTCAAGGGATTTAGATTACGTTGTGTTGTCTTTGTGATACTTCGCTCATCACAAGTCTTTACAAACTTAAGCTAAGCGTAAGACTCCTTTGTTAATTGGGTTTTGTTTTAAGAACTCCGAAACAGCTGTTACTGTTGTACGTTAAAACATTTTATAGAATACATTATAGTCAACTTGTATATTAACTCAGGCGTTCTGACGAGGAATTGTTGGGCTTTTCTCTTGGTAGGAATGTTAAGTCCTCTTCAACCATATTCGCACTAATACAAAATCTCGGGCTGCTGCCAGGCTGCCACAATGTCGGTGTTGAGAAAGGACAGAGAACAAGAAGTATTTAACGCAGCTAAATTGGTAGTTTGGTCTCAAACAGTGGTCAACATCGTCAGTTTTAGACTCAACGTTTTGCCAGTCTTTGTATTACTAGAAAACAACTAATGGCTCTTTTAGGGGACAATCAGGTTCTGGACAAAGCTGAACTACATTTGTTTTAGAAACTAACTAAAATTGCAGTACCCCCCCCCCTCCTCTTCCGTTTTCTATCCCCCAACCTTTCCTCCTCTATAACAAAAAGAGACATAATGAACTAAGCTAATGCCCCCCACCCCTCTCCTTTCAAAAAGGAAACAAAAATATCAACCCCTACCCCTTTTTTTTTCTCTTTCTTTTCGAAACCAAGGATTGAACTTAACCAAAGAAGATGGCCCGCTAACACAAAATAATCTCTTCTGAAAAAAACAACAGACAGAGTACGCTGCTGTCGGAAACTGACGCAGGTCCTGTTAAAACAATAGTGTTCTTAGATTTTACGTTGCCAGGCTTTCGAAAGCACTATCTAATCTACAAAATGTGACAAACTCTCCATAGCCAGAATTTGGTCCTATTGGCCGTAGAAAAGGTCAGAGATCACCGTAATCATTAATTTTTGGAGGGCCAGTTTCGCTCAAGAAAATTATATTCTCCTCTCCAGATGCATTGGTCAGACATTGACAGGCGATTTATCAAATTATTATCATATTTATTGTTAAAATTACTACCCTACTCCCGATTGTAAGAATTAGTGGGTGGTTGAAGGGCACCATTAGTAAATCCTATTTCTTTTCTTTTCCTCTTTTGTTTCTGTCTGTCTGTCTTACGTTTTCCCTTGTACTAATTATTGTTATTGTGTCAATGTACTTCTCTTTACTTTTATCAACAAAGTTTGTAAGAACTTACGCGACGTATTTTCATGGGTATGACGAGGTTCTAAAGACTAGGTGAGAAAAGAAAACTTTTAACATTTATATTTGAGTATACGTATTCAATAAATAGGTTCCACTTTATTGATCCTTGAGGGGAAATTTCGGTTATAATGGCACACAAATATTTAATCAAACTTTCGATACATACATATTCAAACACACAAATATACATAGAAAGAATATTATATCAACATTATCAGATACACAATACCACATAACACAGACAATATTACAAAGACTCAATAGTGGTCTCCACTGTTTCTTTGCCAAAACCTCTGGGGCTTTTTCCGGGGGTCATACAGGTTTTATTAGGTGACCTAGTTCTACCTCATAGAAGGAAAAATAATCTATACAAATAATCACCGTGCTGGAACGTTTCCGATATTGACCTTTCGGCCCAGGAAGTCATTACCCAGCGCTGCTAGTGAGGAGGTATATAATGTGGCATGACGTGGTGGAGTCGGGCGCTCGTCAGTTTTGGGTGTATGGGGTTATTGGTATCATCTTAAAACCTGTTCATTTACCTTGCTTTTGGTGGAAAAAGTATCAATCTATGTTGAATAGAAGTCGGAATATTTGCGACTGGAGGAGGTCAGGGTTGTCTGGTTTCAGAAGTAAAATTAGTGAGGAAATGGCCACCAAAGTTTGGCGACTTCCATAGCTTGAGAGTCCTTTTCGGAAACTGAAAGTTGACATTTTGTGCGCCTCTAATCAATATTTTCAGCAAAATCCACATAGAAACGCGTTTTTTAATGAATATAAAAGGTGTTGAGCTAAAAAACAAAAACGGAAATTTAAAAAATATTGCCCAACAGTAAAAAAAAAAAAAAAAAAAAAAAAAGCCAATTTCTTTGATTCCACTATTTTGACGAGTGCCTGATTTCACCATGATGCCTCCCATAATGTGGAGATGTAGCCTGGTTGTGCTGGCAATTACTGAGGCCCGGGGAACAGCGACCAGGCAACAGTGACTGTGCTGAGCGAAAAGCTCGGGATGGTGGTACTGATCATGATCTCTATACTCTTTGTTTTTGTCTTTTGAAGCTTACATAATATTAAGTAAGAAAGATGAATGAAAATTGGTTCTCTTTAACATTAGGGTACTGTGGGAACTATTTCTAAACAATTTCTCCACAAAAATAATTCTTGTGTCAGATTCACCTCCTGGTGATTGTTTAAAGGGAACAAGATTTGTCTTTTTTTGCTCTTTCGTCTTGATGCTTCGACGATGTTTCCTAAAAGCCTTTTTGGTGGGGGGGGGGGGTTTGTGTGTGTGTATGTATGTATGTGTGTGTGTGTGTGTGTTTGTGTGTATGTTTGTGTGTACGTGTGTGTGTGTGTGTGTGTGTGTGTGTGTGTGTGTGTGTGTGTGTGTGTGTGTGTGTGTGTGTGTGTGTGTGTGTGTGGAAATCTTATGTTTAGATCCAACCCCTACCCCAATAAAGACAGAATAAAAAAAACTCAACTTTATCGTGAATCGGTAGAGATCTAGGTATCGAAAATCGGAATAAAATGTATCATCCTAAATCGTCTAGCTGTATTTGACTATACCGGGCAGTGACTGACGTCCAAATCGCTCTTTCCCGCTGCAGTCAAAATTGGGCAGAGCATTGAACCTCTCGGGTAAACTATAAGGCTTCGGGTGGTGATTGACCGCTAAAAGTTCCCGCTCCTTCGTATTTGAATGACAAGTTATACTGGCTGGAGAGAAATTGGTTCAGACAACTTAAGTCTTAAACGATGAGAACACAGGTATATTTTCTCAGGTGGGCAATAATGGTGTGTCGGTTTGAGTGGCGAGTGGACGAATGATAGGCACTAGCGAAATGAGGTCACGGGTGACTGCGCGCGTACACTTTACTGAATACACGAGGGAAGTGCAATTCATTTATGAAATGTGAGGCAGCGGGGGGAAACAGGAGCTCGTCAAAATAATGAAATCGGAGAAACGGGCATTTTTCAGCCTTTTTGGACATATTGATCGAAATTTTTCTTCTTAACCTCTTTCATGTCTATATAAAAACACAATTTAATGTGAATTTTACTGAAAAACATTAATTAAAGACTCAAAATATGTCATGTTTTAGTTTTCAAAGACTCTTTAGTATTGTGGTTACCAAACTTTGGCAGCCATTTTCTCTCTAATTTCACCACTGAAACCAGGCGCCCTCACTTTCTGCAATCGCAAATAGCTTGCACTCTGTTCAAGATATATTTATATTATTATTTAATTTATTTCATCGGAAGCAAGGAAAATAAATCAGCTTTCTGGTGATACCAACAACTCTACAGGGCCAACAATAGACGAGCGCCTGATTCCACCGTTTCGTGAAACAAATTATGTAGTATTCATTACATTGCTGATCAAGTGTACTGAAAATGGATAAATGTGTTTGTTGCTGCTGTTGTTGTTGTTGTTTTTTTTTGTTGTTTTTTTTTGGGGGGGGGGTTAATTGAGTTGTTGGGGGAGGGGGGGTTGTTCGTTATTGCTCACGCCTTAGTCTTCCTCTACTGTCATCTTTCTTTGAACTATGTGCAGATTTCTGTATGTTTTTGTATTCTGTTTTCTCCCTCATTTACTATGTTTTCTTTTCTTTACTCTTTTCATTTCTTGTCATTGTTCTTCGGTCTTTCTTAAATCATTCTTTTCTCTTCTTTCTTTCGTTCTCCTCTCTTTTTTCCTTCATTCTCCTTTGTTTCTGTCCTTCATTCTCTTGCACCCTTCTCACCATCATTCTTCAGTCTTTCTTTTGTCATTCTTTTTTTCTTTGTGTCATTGTTCAGCCATTCTTCCTCCATTCATTTCCCCCCTTTCCTCAATTGTTCTGCCTTTTTTTTCTCTAAGTAATTGAACATTAAGTGGGTACATTCTTCGGCAACGAACATAATATTATGAAATACATTAATTGTACGGTACTGAGGGCCTTCAAACCACGGTGTAGCTGCTTTCTTCGAACGACACTTATTTTGTTACAAATACTTGAAATACTTGAATTGACAGTGCTTTTCAGAGAACCCACACTTACCTTGATCTAAAATCCTATGCTACAGTATAATATGCTAATAATTTTCTTTGGTTGGGATCCAGAGCCCTTGTTTACTAGAATTACAAAGTTTTATCTGCTCAGTACCTAGTTTTGAGAAATTTAACGCTTTAAATTTTCACATGTCAGGCTTTTTCGAATGCAATTCTTTAGCTTTGAATATCTTGATAGCGCCTCCAAATAAATTTACGATTTTGATAGAGCAGATAGAACACTTGGTTTATGATTGCGTATGTTCTTAATTACTCAAAACGGCAAAATATGTCAGATAGAACTTTGTTTTTCTAAGGTAGTGTTGCTCAACACGTAGATCTAGACCAGTAATGTGGTATTCACAGTCCCTGCATGTGGGAAGGGTAGTCTGACACAACATTGATTAATTTAAATGTCAGCTGAAGTCGTTTCTGATTTTAAAGTTTAGTTTAGCTTTAGTAGAGGTTTTACGGTGCTCACAACTGCATAAGGTCATATGAGCGCCATGATTTTAAATTAATAAGGTGAATATTTGGAGTGAATTTCTTTTAGTCAGAAAACAACGTTTTATGTTACTGTTGTACGTTATACTGTATTGTAAAGCGCTCAGACCCTGTGTACTTTAATCAAGGTTGAGCGCTATATACATGTAATTTATTATTATTATTATTATTATTATTATTATTATTATTATTATTATTATTATTATTATTATTATTATTATTATTATTATTATTATTATTATTATTATTATTATTATCAACAAACGGGTGCTAAAGTTATCACAGACATTTGTGTCTTACTTTACAAATCCCCGTCCTGACATTTTCGCATCATTCTGGGAACTGGCGTCTATGGAACAGCGGGTTGGCGCTTCGCTGTCGTGCTTAGAGGACCAAATTTCGATTCCTGAGTGGGGAGAAATGTGTATCGAGCATCTTGGTCTTTCAGCTGGGATGTTGTATCTTTCTCAGCGGCGGATGGTCCTAACAAGCATGGTCGGAAGCCAGCCTCCTGAATGATTTTCGATGGGCCTAATTTTGTTTTTAATGGAAGTAATCAAAGGGGAACAACTCAAGACAAAGATGGCAACGAAAATCGCTGTGAATGTAGTGTTTTATCAGACGATAAGAAAGAGATACTCAACAAACGAAAATATAATCGAGAACAAAGTGTCATCACAGTTTACTGCCAAAGAAATAGTGAAACATACTTACATTTATTGATAGATGTCTCAGAGCATGCCCCTTTCAGAATTATAGATTTCTTATCAAATGTAATCCTCCTGGTTTTAACCCCCCCCCCCCCTGTACAGCTTCGACCTTTAAAGGGTCCACGAGGAAATATGAAATGAATGCGACTAATTTTACTAAATTGAGTTTGCAAAAAGTGAGAACTTCAGCATAATTTATTTCACCTTTCTTCCAATAGGTATCGAGTGCAATATGGATCACTTTAAGAGTAGTTCAGTAACTTAAAACGTCGTCGTTGGAAGAGTTTCAGGATACCTAAGATCAAAGGGAAGTCGAACAATAGATTCCTTCTCGTTCGAGAGTGCTCTCTGTAGAGCTCCCCCCTTCTTTGCGATAACGTAACTTTGCCTTGCTGGAAAACAATTTTTATCCCCCCTCCCCCTTTCCCAAGTTTCCACACAAACGTACAAGGCATAAAATAGCATGTTCCTACCGACCCTCTGCCTTCTCTTTCCAAGTCCCTCCTGCTTTAAATACTATTTTTAGAGAAGTGACAAATCAACTACACCAGTGCTTGTCAACCTTTTAACTGCTAGAGGCCACCTTTGCCGCCTTAATGTGGCTAACATTTTAGTACCGCCCACTTGCTTGTATTTCCAAGCTGGGCATAAAATAACACAAGTCAGTACTCGGGATCTAGAGCCTCATCGCCCAACAAATTTTTCCGAATCTGCCACAAGTGGGCAATATCCTACAGGATCTATAAAAAGAGAAGTTATGAACATTTTCTTTCTAATTTCAAGTTCTATTACAGAAACGAAGTAGAGTATCACTTTTTTCACCACCAAGGTCGAGATCTGTAATTTTATAGGAAGATCATTGAGGACACTTTTTATTTTTTTAAAGAGAGAGAGAAAGAGAGAGAGAGAGAGAGAGAGAGAGAGAGAGAGAGAGAGAGAGAGAGAGAGAGAGAGAGAGAGAACCAGTCATTCTGTGCTAAAATTTTTGCCACAGCTCAAAAAATCGATCCGTTTTACCTTGTCAAGCACATTTCAATAATCATAGAAAAGTAAGTAGAATTTACGGGCTGATTTCTATACTTAAAACGGGAGCCTTCTTATGAAAAGCCAGAAAATGCAAATTATGGGAGGTCTTTAAGTCTCATGTGTAAAGGCTACAGCAGTTCGGGCAAAGAGAGTTTATATTATTATAAAGAGGCAACTGAATTTCCACATATTCATAGTCTTTTTATAAAACCTGCCCCCGTGTATAGCTCTCGAAATAGTCATGACCGTTAGTTCGTGTTCACGCCCTCGACACCTGCATAAGAAACAGAAAACGTATAAACGTATGCGTCTGTCAGAGACGAACAGAAATGCATAGAGATTGAAAAGGGTAAGGTAGGGAAGAGGGGGGGGGGGCATTTGAAGGTGTACGAAAACGGGTGGGGTGAAAAGAAAAATGATGGGTGTTTTGTATTTCATATCGCTAGAATCCTATCTAACACAGCGTTTAATCTGCTATAAAAGTACATTGTAAAAGTCAAAGTGTGATTGCTACAGAATTATATTAAGCCATCGAACCCTCTGAGACACCAGGATAAAAATGGACTCTGTTCGGAACAGAAGTGATAAGTAAATTAATCATTTTCTTTGAAGAACTGCTTATCAGCCATGTGATATCGCCAAAAATTGATCGGTGTTGTAATATTAGTGGGCAGTGGGGCTGGTGCGGGTAATTAAAGGTATTTTTTAAACGATCGCGCTAGGAAATAATATTATAATTTATAATGTGTAGGTACGCCGTGCCAATAGGTTAGCCTCTTAAAAAGCAACGATTTTTAAAAAAATAATATGTCGTAACCGGCATTGTTCAGAACGTTTGAAAATCTCAGAGATAGAGGAGAGAGAAGCATCGTGCAACATACTATCTTTCACTTGACTCACGACTTGCCTTCCGAGATATAAAAATTACGTCATTACTTTGTTACGCCATACGTCAATACCTCTCATATCTTTTATAGCAGTTGCCAACAAATTGGTCCACATTAGACGCTTTGTCAAAACAAAAATTTTACATAACGCAGATAGTGGCATTCAAATTTTGGCAAAGTGGCCCAATTTGAACTAACAGTTTAGGACAAAAATTTTTAGCTTTAAACAACCTGGCTGTTGGTGTTGTTCCGTGTCGTCATAATTAGTAAGCGGTTCCTTTGATGTTTTACAGACCACAATTCAGTACCGAGATTTTCCGGGATCACCCCCACCCCCCCCCCCCCCCTCCCATCCACACACACACACAAACACACACAAAAAAAATCACCCACACATAGGCACCCCCCCCCACACACACACACACACACATACATATACACATACAATAAGAAACGACCCCAAGTCGGTTGGCCCGCCCGTTGCCCGCCCGTTGTCCGGCCGCCTATCTGTTCCAAGATCTCCGACACTCTGTCTCTCTCTCTCTCTCTCTCTCTCTCTCTCTCTCTCTCTCTCTCCTATCTCTCTCTCTCGTCTATCTATCTATCCATCTATCTCTCTATCTATCGATCTATTTATCTCTATCTCTCCCACATTTTTTCTCTCTCTCTCACTCACACACACACACACACACACACATACACACACGCACAAACACACACACATACACACACACACACACACACACACACACACACACACTCGCCAACCGATGAGCCACATGTCGCGAGGCCAACTCCAAGACTTCAAGCAGTCAGAAGACACCAGACAACTCGGCACTAAAACTCCCATTATGTCGCTCCTGTCGCCGTTCGTTTAGAACTGTCATGATATTAAAAGCGCGGTGGTGTGATATATAAATACGTTCACCATTCAGAACTTTAAGCGATCGTGCTCCTCTTAATTTCCGATCGTTATTTTATGTATTTAACGTTTAAAGCGAGGGAAGTTTTATTGCACTCATAATACAAGTCTAAAGTGCACATTAAATGTATCGGGAAATATCATCGAATGTGTCAGAAATAGTTCCACCAGGTGTAAGGATTTCATATGGCAGTGTTCAGAATTCTGTAAGAAGTCAGAGACACAAGAGAGACACAGAGTGCAACGCTTGAAACACGCCACTAAAATGGCACATGGAAAAGGACAGACTGCTGAATTCTTTGCTTTGATGTCGGGGGTGTTGGTGGTGCTGATATCGTTTCCACTGAATAATATGGGATTGTGATTAGTATTTCTGGCTAAGCAACAGTGTTTCTAGATTTTTTTCTTCTGAAGTGTGAAGGTGGGTATTAATCTCAAATTTACAGTATTACAATTTACAGTTGTAACATCGAATTTTAGATCTTTGTTGCCATGAGCAACCAGTTTATGGCATTGGAGCAAGACCAATTTTTAAAAACATGTTGATTAAGTTAAACATATGTCAAAGTACGTCTTGTACTCTGTACTTTCTAGTAAAGATGTTATAATATGAGAATACTTTCGAAAGTTGTCTTCTTATTCTCGTGGTACTTAAATATGGGGTTTTTGATTGTCAAAGAACAATAGATGTAAGCTGCACAAAGGAAATTGTAAAATAAATTAAGCACGGGCATCATATACCCCTAACACGAAGACATATTCTCAACAGCGTCTGTTGAAAATAAATAGCTCTGTGATAACTCTCTTTGTACAAAGCATAACGACAAAATGTAACGGATATGGCTATCAAATAACACTTAAACGAACCCAAAGTCCCCTTGGAGTCTGGAGGCAGTTTGATAGAAATAATCTTCATGTATTTCAGCAATCGAGGCTTTCTCTAGGAACAGCGGATGCAATATCCTCGAGGGCTTTCAGGAATGCATAAAAGCTGGGTACCTTTTTTGATCACCCAGTCTTGTTGCGTGCTATCAAGATATTGCAGATATAGCCGGACAGAGAAACGATTGTGGGTTCTGGCAGCCAACTGCCTGTATCTAGACTTAATGAACTGGGAGCACCAGGTAAACGCGAGCGTCTGGTTTCCTCTCTTTACAGCCGGTTGATTGTTTTCTCGTGTTTTTTAAAGTCTGTGTTGGGTATGGAACCGAGTCGAAGCTGAAAAAGATATATTGATGGATCGTAGAAACAGGATGTGACAGCAATGACGAAGGTGGTAACAAAAGCTCTAATTTTATTGTGGCGTATTCAGCTCAGTGTGTTTTACTTTTAAATTAGTTTTCCAACAAAGTTACGCTAACGTTTAATTGAATGGATTCCGGGTTCATATGCAAGACTTGTTATTTCACGTGCATTTATATAGTTAACGTCAAAGTAAGCTTATCCTTTTGTAAATTATGCTATCTACCAAGCACCAGCGGTACCTTTCCATCTACCAACCCAGCAACCTCATGTTGTGACTTCTTGTCTATCAGTTCCTGTACATATCTTAGTCTTTTCCTTTCATTCCCTGTTTGTAGAAAGTCGTATTTTGCAATGGGGAACAATGTGAAAAGGATTGAATGTGTTATATTGATGCTTTGCATGCAACGACAAAGAGTGTAACCAATCAACCTCGGTTGGCCAGTGCAATTAATCGTAATCTCCCTATTACCGTGAACACGTACTTCATAGAAGCAAGCTCCTTTATAATCTCGACAAAGTCTTCTCTGATGGTTATCCAATATACCTTTTGTGCTGCATAATAACATTTAATGGTTCGCTCCTTTGACGTAATCTTTAAAGAGTGGTTTTAAATAGGTACCTTAACAGTTTTCTTTTTAACTCTCGTTTTATAACATTTTGCCGATGTGTTATTGTCAACTGCGGAAATGAAACAGTTATGAGACTGACAATCAACTAATCATGGTTTTTCGTTCGTTCACATTTTAAGTAGCACTCGAGTGCAATCTGTGCATCAGTTCGAAGAGGTTTATACTGGGCATTAGGTTTGCAGAAAGAAAAACGAAGAGTTGAATCCGGAAGATTTTTTTCTGGAAAACTAGACTTATTATTTTTATATATCATGTATCTTTAAAATCTTAGACATCAGCGGTATTGTAGACACGTAATAAGTAAGTTAGTCTATGAGGATATTAAATGCCGACTTTGAAACACCTCTGCCACATGCAAATTTGCATGCACATTGAAAGTATTTCTGCTGTAGGGTTGAGCAGTTATGAAAGAACAACAACAACAAAAAGTCTTGTTGACAATGTTCTTGAGTTTTGTCAGTATTGGCCTCGAAACCTCAAATAGATCCAGATTATAGTGCTCGGTTTTCTAACGCTTAAAAAAATGTGGATATATGACCTATATCTGAATGTGTTATCTCTGACTCATAGGTCAACGTGTAATGACCCTGCAGCCTTCGTGGTCACGAGCTGCTGTTGCACATTCTCCTGCACACAGGCCAGTCCATGTCTTTATGTTATCCAGCTATGTTACTCTTTGTCCACCCCTGGCTCTCCTGCCCCGCATCCTATCTTCAAACACGTGCACCACAACTGTCTGATGACGTTTTAAATGACGAAAGTATTGTATTTTTCCGAATCTTGTTTTGTTAAGCAGGGTTTGTCTTGTGTGGAGAATTTGGCACACCTCATAGAAAGGCATGTTTTCTGAAATAAGGATAGGTAAATTTCACTACCACCCCTCAAACACCCCCTCCCGCAGTTCTTAAAAAATGTAAAATGGTATTTCGAGCATGAAGGCAGGTTGACCTAAATGTGACCTGACACAGAGTGGAGTCCTGTACATGGGTTCAACGTCAAGTGAGTTACAAATGGAGGACTGAAGTTTACTTCTACCGAGAAATAGAGCGCCAATGTCCAATACCACTTGTAGTATGATTATGGAGATCTACAGCCCAATCCCCTATATCACTCGAGACAGCATTCTATTGTTCCCTTATCTCTTCAGACGCGGATTTGTTCGATCTCCCTCAGATGCCGACCTCTTAGACATTGTTGGACTGACAAGCCAACGTTATGTATGATAGACTCTTAGCCGGCTGGTCGGGTCTGCATGATCGTGTCTGGTCCGAGAGTCCAACAAAACAGTGCGTTATTGAATACCAAGAGAATTTGAAAAGAATATACTTTCAATTTTAATAAAGCTAACAAGTATGCCCTTGTTTCAGTATTATATTTTATCACTCAACGTTCCTATAGTATCGCCATATAGCGTCAGTAGTCTAGTGACTAACGTCACCTGACTCGTGATCATGAAATTGTGTGTTTGGGGATTCAAGACTCAGCTTGAGCCAAGATATTGTCATTGAGAAAGGTATTTTCCGCATTCAGATGTCTCACCTCCTAAAACTTTACAGTTTTGCTAAGGGCCATAAACCTATACAAGTTTGCATAATATCTTTTTGTATGTCGTACACCATAATATATACTTCGTGCCAAAATATGCATAGAGTCACGAAAGGCATGTAACGTAGGTCTGGCATCATTCAAAGATGTGGAAACCTTTTAGGGGCATACCTTAATAATTTGGATGCATACAACTCTTCTATATTTTTCCTCGAGAGCTTCCTAGAGGGTTGTGCATCACACAGCAGTCAATTAAGATTATCGCTCCCAAAAATATATTATTTTCTTTAAACCCGGAAAACTGTGTTTCGTGTGATAATACAAAGTGGGTGTTAACAGAAAAAAAATCTTTTTTTCTCAAAATCTGTCTCTACGGACAGAGATGCAGTAATGCAAATTCTGAAAAAGTGTACCATAGTAAGTACCACATAACAAACTGCACCGAAGTCGATCATATCCCATACCCTCCCAGAGGAGTCATCGTCCATTGAGAAACGTCTGGGAGTAGACACGTTCTGTTAAGTCGCCCGTCTATTGCTGACAAATAACTCAAATAGTGGCAGATCGCCGTGCGTTTATTGTCTCAGACGACATGGTCTCCTACTGGGCAGGTAAGGTAATATTGCTCTTCTGGCTGTCTTAGACAATGTCAAATCTAGCATGATTTCTGGCTGGTTCCCTGAGTGGTTGAGCTGTCGAGAGAAAATCAACGCGTATAAGAATATTTCTCCAACTCTGTTCTGAAAGCTTGTTTCATTGCTCTTTAGACTTTACTGTAAAACACGACTGAAAGAGAGAGAGTGTGTGTGGGGGGGGGGGAGGGGACACAGGAGAATTGATGACGAACGAGTGGGGTTTTATAAAGCTTTGTCTTACTCAGCCTCGCCAGCTTTTGTGGTGCAGCAGTTAGGCGTTTGTCCGTTGCACGCGGAAAACGGGAGTTCGATTATTGTGAAGGCAAAATATGTCGAGTATGTCCATCTTTCTGTTGTGATTTGGTCGTATCCCTCACAGCTCGGGTTGACCCTGACAGATATGAATCTCCAGAATTATCCAAATTGCTTCAATGAGGGGGTTAAGAAACTGCAGTCATACTTACAATTGCAGTCGTATGAGGTATGGGTTAATGGGTTAATGGTTGCACTCTTATCTTTACTCACACACCTGAAAACGGTTTTAGAAGTTTCCAACAGGAAAACTCTGTATCATCAAGTGCATCTGCTGGGACGCTGGTTCTTATTCAGACAGGCGTGGAAGTTGCGCGCCCCCTAAATGACATAATAAATTGCGGCATGCGATTTATCGATTGTGGTTTATAAGAAGATTTTCGGGAATTGAATTAAAGGAAAAGAAATCAAACCGTGGACCGCTCAATGCTTAAAATATAGAGACAAATTGAATGCAGTTTCTGGCTGACTTGAATCAACATAATATAGGTGTTGGATATCTAGACGATACAGCAAATTATAAACATCAAAGAAAAGTTATATTTCAGCACCGGATAGAGTAGGGAGGAGGGTGAGTTGGGATGTAAGAGTTTTGGGTGGTGGGAAAATAAAATTAAGGCCAGGAGAGAAGGGTGAGGGTGCCACAAATAGAAAAAAAGGACACTTTCAATGCCTGGTGTATGAGCGCTTGAAACTTTCTCGAGTGTCGTATACATTACAGTCAGAGGATTGCGAACGCTTTTGTTCGGTTTGCTTCTTCTTTTCTATTTTAAAAAAAGTCTTCGTTTTCTCTCTCTCTCTCTGCTTTTCTTAGCATGTCACTCTAGTATTACCTTTAATGTTCGGGATTTATATTATGACACAATTATGCTTCAAGTGTCGTAGAACTCTGACTAATACTACACCAAACTGCATCGCAGGTCACATTCTCCTGATGAGATATCAGACAACCAGATAACATGGTACCTCCCTGGATCTCATTCCAGCGAGGAATGTTTGAAATTTGAGCCTGGATTTAACAACGATCCAACGACGTCTGCCACTTGGCTTGTAATGCATTAACTCTTTCACTCTTTTTGGGGGCGTAGCGGCCACATATGTCTGATCAGTAGCAGACCAAAGCAATATTGTTGCACATTTCGAACCATTGTATATAATATATCTATCTATATATA
>NW_004797281.1:1046309-1051309 GCF_000002075.1 Aplysia californica | reverse complement strand
TTCTAGCAGCCTGAGATCACTCCTTAATGGAGAGAGATCCGAGAAAACAGACGGCCGGTATCTGCGGATAGGTGCAGATAATGACTCTGAAGTGCATGGGGGTGTGTCGCCAGAAACACGCACTCAGCACACAGATTCTCCAACACGAAAATCAACGCCTTCTTCTCACCCTACAAATGTTCATGACGGCGCTGGCAATTCCCAGCCCGTACTTCATAAACCCACGCCAACCTTGACTTTCGGGAGGACAAAAATAGCTGACTCTGGAGGAAGGGAAGTGACGAAAATGTTACCAGCCGGACTCCCATACACTCACGAAACTTCCAGAAGAAAGTTCAGAGTTCAAAACCGAGAGGATTTCTGGGAAATTCGTCCAGCCGCACCTCCGAGCACCCCGGACCACGGAGACCATCGGGTATCTCCGTTTATCAACAGCGGTTCAAACCCCGTCCTGTCTTCTTCTCATTCTAGTCATAACAGGTTTTCGCGGCAAAAGACTAGGCTACCAGTTAGCTCTGAACTTGAGACAGAAAGGCTTCCATTTTCACCCAATGGCGATTCCTTTCACCATAATGAGCCAATACAGAGTAATAAAACACCTTCGTATCTTCTCCCAAACCACGCTCAGAACGGTGAAGGTCACGGCTTTCCGAGAAATGAGTATTTGACGGCAGATGAAGTACAATATTCAAGAAATAACCTCGATAACAACGTACCCCCTACTGCTGATGTGCTCCTTTGCGAGTTGAGAGGTACCAGTGCTGCTGCTGCTTTTCAAAATGACAATGAGCATGAAGGTGATATCCCTGACACTAATCACAACAACAGCACCACAAACAACAACAACAACAACAACATTGTCAACCACGACGACATCAACAATAACGACGAAAACACAGACGACAGCTGCAGTAACAGTTCCAACAGCGAGCGCAAACGAGTGCGGGTCAAAGTCTATCTACCTATCGCAGGCGTGGAACAGCTGGAAGAATCAGGACGTGTGACCCCAGCAGCTGTTAACACAAAATTGACCCCGATCTTGACCCCTGACACCACAACCCCGTCCGCCCCTGCCCCTACTACGCTCCCAAATAATAAAACCACTACGGTTTTGACGTCAGTTTTACCATCTGCCCCAACGTCTACAACAGTAGTCCGTTCCGAGAGGCTCAGCACTTCGCCTACTTTGACGCACAAAGTGACTCCGTCTGTCATCAGCATCAGCGAGAGAAAAGAGGGCGAGGGCGGTTTCTTCCACTGAACTGACATGCAGCGGTAAATGGTCGCTTTTAAGGACAAGCAGGCTAACCCAGATTTCGGGTTTCCAGAAATCTTGATCTACACCAAAAGTGGGCTTTTCCCTACCTACAGGAGAATTTTGGTTTCATTGGTGTGTATATTTGTTTGGTTATAGAGAAAACTCTGCTTGTCTTTTAAAGAAAATTGAACAAGGGGCAAAAATTTTGCCTTCGATTTTCTCAAAACAGTATTTTTCGGGATAGCCCCCTTGTGCTTAAAAGTAACCAAATGTGGTGCAATGACATATTTCAACTTTAATTTCGAGTTTAAATGTGTTTACTGTACCAATGTGGAAAACCCATCGGAAAATAGACGAACAAAATAAAGACAGCAATATTATTATTATTAACAGCACCAAAGAACCAAACTCCTCTTCTGTTGTTGAGATGGCATGTGCTACTGTTATTACTGTTAGTTTTTATTATTATCATTATTATTATTATCATTAATATTATTATTGTTTTATGTATGATTATTATGATTATTATTATTATCATTATCATTATTATTATTATAGTCGCTGGGCTATGAACAAAATACGAAGATAGGGGTTAACAAACGTTGTTGACCCCTAGTGAGGACAGACGTATCGTCTTTTTATTTCACCACTTAATTAGTCTAGAAGAAGTGATATTGTGCATGGCCTTAAGATCAGTCTAATTTTCATTCATTGTTGTTTACACATTTCTCTCTCTTTTGACTTTATTGCTTCATAACTATTAAACATCAGGTCACAATTCTGAAGTATTTCAGCATAGATTTGTTCTGTTCTTCCCTCGGGGAGGAAATTGATTGGATAATTCTAATTCTAATGCTAATGGTCATCTCAATCAGAACACAGTCATTTTGACCTTTGATATATTATATCAAGAGAGTAGTTGTTGGTACTGCTGCTGTTGTTGTCGTTAATGTTTTTATATTTAAGCTTTTACACCTTTGGGCGTGTGCCCTTCACCCAATGCCATGTCGTTTTTGTTGAAAGTGGAGACATTCGATATTGATTTGTTTTTTGTTGTAGTACAGGATTTTGACTGTGATAGGGATGGAAGGAACAAGTTGCCTACAGATGTTTTCTGTAGCTTAGGATAATGGAACAGCATATTATATGTAGGGCTTGGATAATATTGTTAAGAAAGATTATCTTACTGATTTGTTCTTCAACTGATTATAATTTAAAAACATAGAGTCCGCCATCAAAAACATATAAAGGAAATGAAAATAATATGTCACAGATGGCAAGTAGATATTTGTTTATAGTATTATTAATATTACATATTACAATCTTAACAGAGAGAGTGGGATTGGGGGGGGGGAGTGGGAGGGGGTGGGGGCGAAGGAGAGAGAGAGAGAATGAGAGAAAGAGAGAGAGAGAGAGAGAGAGAGAGAGAGAGAGAGGGAGAGAGAGAGAGAGAGAGAGAGAGAGAGCAAGAAAAAGAGAAAGATTAATAGAGAAAGAAATATTAAAGTATTTATGTATATTATGTATATATTATGTATGTACTGCATACCAGCTCGAATGTATGCATGCCTGCCTGCTAGTGTGCCTGCTTGTTTGCCAACGTGGATGTGTGTTTTTGTATGTATGCATAAATTATGTATGTGTCGGCATGTGTGTGTGTGTGCCTGCGAGTGTACCTTTGCGTAAGTGTACGTGTGTATGTATGTATGTATGTATGTATGCATGTATGTTTGTATGTATGTATGTATGTATGTATGTATGTATGTATGTATGTATGTATGTATGTTTGTATGTGTGTGTGTGTGTGTGTGTGTGTGTGTTTGTGTGCGTGTATGTGTACGTGCATGCGTGTGCCTGTGTATGTGTATGTACGCTGCTCTAGGTACGCATTCGATTGGTATTATTCACCTTCTCCTTCTCCCCCATTGTCCTTACACCACAAAAGAATCATGTTCACGTTTCTTTTCCTCCATTTTTTGAATAAATCAAATACATAAATATGAATGTCGGCGAATTGCTTTGAGTATGACTTGTTTATAGTTATTATTAAATTGTTGTTTACTTTGAAATTGTTGTCCTTTTCAGAATCTACCCTGTATAATATTCCACCAGTTCAAGCGTGACAAAAAATAAATTTCAAAACTTGCCTCATAACTCAATACGCAATAAAGTCCAAATTGCTTTTTCGCGGGAGCTATCACGAACCTTATAAAGGCACTCCCCGTTTTGCTTGAAAGAAAATGAGATATTCCAGTACACAACAAAACAACCAGCTAAATTCATATAATACACTCTTTTGAGTAATAGTCACTTAAGATATCTGCACACGAGTCATCTTAGAATATTATTCATTTTCTAATTTTAAAAATATTGTTATTCAGTTGTACTCTAGTCAACAATAATATTACCGTAAATGTAGAGTTTTTCTCGTCTTGTGTCAATAATGAGAAGTATTCTGGGGTAATTTTATATTCTATTTTTGCATGAGGTGTGGAACGATCTTAACACTTGTTTCAAGACTGAGATAATTGTTTAGAGAATGGTTTTCTTTGGGGTTAGAACACTATGTACTGTTTATATGTCGCTGCTGTACTCTAAAGCACCCAGAACCTGTGTACTCGAAGCGTTTTTAACGCTATACAAATAAATGTTATTTAAAAAGCGGAATTCTTGATTAAATGTCGGTCTTTGATAGGGTAGACCAAGCCTTGCAGGTGGGAGCAGAGCCATGGAAATCCCAAAACAACAGTTTAGCCGTTTTAAACTATTCCCTCCCACCCCCCCCCCTCGCCCCCTCCCTTTTACACACACACCATCCTCTCCGCCTCCTGTGCTGGAATTGAGCCCAAGCCTTGCACGAGTTAGGTTCAGCAAGCGTGTTTCTTTTTATAACTGATTACCTTTACCAGATCTGGTGTAAATGAGAAAGTGGATTGATAGCTTCAAGTAGTAGCTGTCTAAGAAAAAAACAACCATGAAACAACCCTTTTGAAGGGATACAAGGCAGTCACTTTTGCCTCACTTTTTAGAAAACATTGCTTAAAATTTACGCTAAAAAGATAAGCACAAAAAATTCCCAGCTAGAATCTAATGTACAAGCTCAAGAATAATCAAGTTTTAAAAATCTTAACCGAAATTGAGTAAAACATTAAAATTTGCAATTTGCTAAAAAAAAAAAAATCAAGCATAATGTGCAGTTGTGCACTGAAAGTTTTCTCCATATCATTAACACATTTGACATCCCTTTGGTAGAATTGTTATTGCTCGATAATTTTGTTTAAATTTGTGCAAAGATAACCGAATTATTGCCCTTTAAATAGATCCTATTTTTTGATTCCCTGTTCCTTTTGCTCGGCACCCTTTTTTAAGGCAATATAATAATTTCTTGGTTAATTATGAAACAAATATCCGCAAAGTTTGTTAAACAAAATAACCACAGAAGAGATCCATTTGCATATGCCCTGTCAGAACAGTTTATTGGTCTATGAATTTATAATGAGGTGCAAAACTATAATCATTGTTCTAGTATAATTGAATACCAAAACTTCTCAGAATTTACAAAATCTTTACAATTTGTAACACGTTTTTTTTTTCTAAATTGATACATGGAAAATGTGTTTAAATTCTTACAAATCTCTGAGGTAAAACAACGAAGAAAAGGGAACAAATGAGATTCATGAGCGTTTTGTAAATGACATAAGTGATATATTACAGCCCCCACAATAATAATAATAATCATAAT
>NW_004797281.1:1042036-1044905 GCF_000002075.1 Aplysia californica | reverse complement strand
AGAGAGAGAGAGAGAGAGAGAGAGAGAGAGAGAGAGAGAGAGAGAGAGAGAGAGAGAGAGAGAGAGAGAGAGAGTGAGACCTATTGACCGCCTGGTTTCAGTTGTATTGGTTATAAATAACTTTGAGAATTTCACCAATGTATTCAGTACCTAAGTATTGCTACATTTGGCACATAACCGCCGCACATCACAAAAGTGATTATCCCCGTAACGTCTTGGTACTTATTAATATTAGGCTTTTGTTTTAGAACTGTATAGGGTAATTTATACGCCCAAAGGACATTCTACACAGATTAAAACGAGAAATGCAAGGCAAATAGAACACATGTGTCATAATATGCAAACAGAAACTGACTGGGGACATTCGAACAGTTGCAACAGTTGTGAAGTAAGGATTATGGTTAAGCCTGTTTTACATGCTACCAACGAAGTGTTGAGTAACTTACACTTGAAAAAAATAAACGAATGAAAATAATTCCATCTTTATAGTGCGAGCTGCTATGTTGTAATAATAGGTAAAGACAAAAAAATGGTTTATAAATACCTAGTTTTTTGTGGGTGCGTTGCGTGCACTGCGTACTGTTCTCTACACGTGGTTTTTGCATATACTGCATACTGTTAGATAACCAGAGGGTAGACCGAGTTACTTCTACATTCAACAAGCATTGGGGAATACAACAAATTAAAGATACTGCACTTTTGCACGGTACGAGGAAATGTACTTTACTACATGCGTTTAGACAACCAGATAACACATTTTTATATCATTTGTACCTTCGAAATTATAGCCTTTTAAGAGATTCGGATACAAAATATTACGTCCATTTTTCATGCTTGAGGCTTAAGAACTGCAAGAACTACTTGTATCTGCATGCTTATAATTTATGTTCTATAAAATTAATATTTGCATCAGGCAAAAAGAGCCAAAACTATATATAATGAGTAGCTACCTCCCATGACTTATGAGCCGGTAAAATATTTAAATAAGATACAAAGTTATTAGACTGAGTTGTATAGAGCTAGGCTCAATGAACATATTATATGGATTATGGTTCGCACAATAATTTTCAGTGTCTTTAACAGTTAAGGTATATATTTCTTATTAACATGCAAACAAACTATGGAAATACGCTTGTTAAGAAAGAGAGAGAGAGAGAGAGAGAGAGAGAGAGAGAGAGAGAGAGAGAGAGACAGACAGACAGACAGACAGACAGACAGACAGACAGACAGACAGACAGACAGAGTGAGGGAGAATGAGAGAGAGTTAGAGAGAGGGAGAGAGATCGAGAGAGAAAAAAGTGGTAGTTTGCTTTACTCACAGGCAGATAAATAGCAACAAAACAGATAGATAGCAAGATAGATATAGCACGCAAAAGAAATAAATTGAGAGATAAGAAATGTGGGAGTATTGTGTTCGGTGGAAACACAATTGTGGTTGCAAAGGTGAACAAACATTGAATGTATTATTTAGAGGATATTCAAGCTGATTGAGATAAAATCTCAGTAAAATGGAATATCAACAGACTCAAATTTGCGTTACCTGTTTAGTGTTTCATAATACTCAACCCTCGCTATTCTTATTTACCTTTGCCCAGCTCACAGTATTCATAAATCGAGTTTCAAATTTTACAAACCCCTTAATCGTCTTAGTCATTTTGGTCAACCCTAATACGGGGTGCCCACTACGGCTGGATCGGGCTGATCGCCCGTCTCGATCGCCTGAAACTGAAAACAAACACGTTTATTTTTTAGGCGACCGAGTCGGGCAATCTACCCGATCTGCCGATCCCATAAGAAATCAAGCCGGCAGTTCACTTGAGTAGGACTAAAGGAACGGTTTCGATCAAAGGAACAAAATGAGATGAAGAAAAGAAAAACACTAAAGGAAACGTAAAAGAAGCTTACACATGCCTGGGGGGGGGGGGCCTTTCATTAATTTTTTGCTGGACATACTACGCAATTCAGCAATCTCCAGTTCACATTATTGGTTGGTAAAAGGCGTAACGAAATGTGAAATTCGGATGTGCACCCATATTACAGACATCCTAATCCCCCTCCCCCCACCCCTTTCCAATCATTGTAAAAAAAAAAAGCCAAGAAAAAATTTAAAAGAAAGAAACATTTTTAAAATTATTATTTTAAACGCAAACATAATGTTTTGGATTTGTTTGATTTATTGTATTTATATTTGTTTGTTGGGCGGGGGGGGTGCATATATTATTCCCTCAATTTGTTTTCTACAGCTGGTGAGGAACAAATTTAACACTTCTTTCAATAAAGCTAGAAATTGGCAGATAAAAAGACAGTGCAGAGATTCCCCCCAGGAAATGACTCACATGGAGGAGGTGCTGTTCCCTGATCTGTCGCTGAACCGACAGCCGGCGCAGCAGCGGGCGTCTGTTGTGACGGACCTCCATCTTTTACGGCGTCTTCGGGCTTCGAAGGGTCCACAGCTTTTACGGTGCCATCAGACTTTGGTGGGTCCGCAGGTTTTACAGTGTCACCAGACTTCGGTGGGTCCGCAGGTTTTACAGTGTCACCAGACTTTGGTAGGTCCGCAGGTTTTACAGTGTCACCAGACTTCGGTGGGTCGACAGGTTTAGCTGGGTCATCTTTACTTCCCCCTGCAGGACCAGCGCCGTCATTTCCTGAGCTTCCTGTCTTGTTGTTACCATCTCCGGGTAGCTTCAAGCTGCCCGGTAAGATTTTCTCAGGACAATTTACCATTTGCGTTCTGTCGGCGCAAGGATTGCTGCTCTCACCAGAACTTTTGACGTCAGAGAGGTCTCTGAAAAAGGGAAGGATTAAAATAAGCGACATATTGGACTGTGGGTAGCTTTCGAGTGTGGTGTGTGTGGAGGGGGGGGGG
>NW_004797281.1:1034098-1039098 GCF_000002075.1 Aplysia californica | reverse complement strand
ATGATGATAATAATGATGGTGATAATAATAATAATAATAATAATAATAATAATAATAACAATAATAATTAATAATGATAATAATAATAATGATAGTTATCAATAATAACAATAACAACGACATTGAAATGATAAAATTAGTTTATCCACCAGTGTCCTACTATGACCAGTGTATCCTCAGAAGAGATTTTTTTTTTAAGAGGGGAAGAATAATAACCAAAATTATGATATCTTGTGACTTCCGATATGGTCAAGATTCCAATTCTGGCAGACAGGAGTTAGCCATTTTTTTAGATGTAAAAGCTTTATTACCACTATCGGTGATGGAGGTTACATTTAGCGGTGCTGCCTCTTAAACATAACATCATAGTGTTGAAAAGGGTGTTACATCTATGCAACTATGCATCAAATAGGATGGACTGTGCATGAATGCAATTTGCACTTACGTGATCATGGACTGGGAAGGGAGGTAACCGTTACAGTACTCATCACTGGTGAAACAGTCGCGGTCAGCTCCCACAGAGAAAGCAAGCGGGTCGGGCAACGCTGAGTACGGCAAAAAAAAACACAAAAAAACTGCAGGTGTTAACAGGAGATTCAGCTGACAAGACATTGAGAAATTCTCGTTTTGCATTGTCATTATCAAGAAATTCTTTTTCATTAACCCTTTGAGGCCACAGCATAGCTGATAATATAATATGTCCGATCAGCAGCAATTTTCGGTACATTTTCTAATCATCATACACAATCAGAAACCCACTCATTTCATAGTGCGTATATTGTTGTTTTTAATTTTTTAGGTACAATGTCCCAAAACAGCGTATCTTCAAGTCTTATCGATTAACCAGAATGCGGGTCTTTAATGGGTTAAACAATCTCAATACTTGGAGAACCAGTGGATAGAAAATTGAACTCCAACCAACTCTCAGACAAAAAAACTACCCACTTAAAGTCTTGTGTAGCCCAAAGGATAGAAAGCATAGGATGCATTGTATTATTGATGAACCATGTACGAGGCACGAGGTATAAGCTGTAAATGTTAACAATGGTAAAGCCAAGTGGTGACAGATAGTATTAGAGAAACTGTTGTTATTTTATTCATAATGTATATGTTTTTGGTCTCCATAGGTATAATTCCAACCCGAAAGGAGAATGGTACAGCATCCAAGAGAACAAACAGAGGTGCTCAATAAAAATCGTTTCCGCTTGAAAATCGAATTCATATCCCTGGAAGGAATAGGGTACCATAAATGCCAATGCTTGTTCAAGATCTGACACCTGAAACGTCACATGCAACGGCGAGACGCCTAACCACCGTAGAACAGATGCCGGTGGTCACACATCTCACTCAGATAATACAATAGCAGTAAGTGAATACACAAGTGTTATGAAACAAGAAGGTCATACCTTTGCGAAGGTCAGATAGCCAGTCTTCCGGCGTGACCCTGTAGGCCGTCTTGAAGCCAATAGCTTCCGCCTGCCTCCAGGTGCCCACGTTGTCCAAGTCCTCCGGTTTGTTAATGGTTGCTGTAGAAATATTTTTTTAATGTAATTGAAGTGTTACACTGCCTTCGACGTTATTAAGATCATTAAATAGACAGCAGACTGCTTCGACCCTGCCCCTCATCGTTAACCAGGCCTAAGTGGGATACAACACCCCAGCAGAAAGATCAAGGTACTCCAGAAAAAATTATTCTCGTTCGGGAATCAAACTCATGAGTCCAACGTGAGACAGTGAAACGTCTAAAATGCTACATCACAGACGCTGGTCTGCAGAACGAGGCACGAGGTATCATAAAGTATTATAAGATAAAGATATTATGCTTGTTAGTAACTTACCAACCATACCAAGGAAAATAATGTTTTCTGCCATAGTCACAGCGCCGTCAGTAAATAAGCATGCGCCTTTCTTTTAATCAAAACCTCGGCTTTAAAAAAATATCCTTGCTTCCCACGTCATACGTCAAAAAAATCCTTCATGAATGCATGCCATACTATTTAACGCACTGTCACAAGCACTGATGACGACTACAAGCTGTACCATTGTAGTGATGTCAATGGTCTCATCAATAAAAATAGAAAGAGTTTCAAGCCTTGACTATATAGCTTTTAACTGTTATTTTGCACCGCTAGACTTTATCGTCAATCTATTTAGTATCAGAGTTTCTGATTAATGGAGTGTCTTAAATAAGCTTGCTTTATTTATTACAAGGCATTGCTTAATGAAGTCTCCTGATTTCTGCCAGTTTCGACTAATGGCGATCTTTCGATTGACCTCATATCTTGTAATAACAAACAAAATCCCGTTTCTGGACCTTGTTAACAACTCTGTTTTCTCGTCAAATTAGCCTCCAAATCCTTGAGTCTTGAAAAATGCATTGGCCTCCATATTTATCATAAGATCTGCTCCATACTGTTTCGAAAATCATTAAGGGAACATGGGAGCTGGTTAAAACATTGAACAATAATTGGCTTACGGGTCAAACAGATGCCCATCACCGACTGCACGCACACCAGGAGCGCGGCGACAGTGGGGTCACCATGGCTCTTGTCCAGCACACAACTACTGCAGATGTTGATGTCCACGTGATCTTCTGCTGGGATGACACCACGTCTGGACCAGAGGAGACTGGTGCCGGAGTAGTCGGCCAGGGGCGGGACTAGGGAACAAGTTGAACAGCAGAGCAAAGATAGTTTAGTACATTAGATAAAGTCACAGAAAAACACCCTATACTTATATTGACTGACTAGTGTGAGCCTCTGTCGAACGTCACTTTTTTTTCCCTCAAAATTGCGTATGGTAGAAGCTTAACACTAAGCTATCAATATGTCTTAGGCGCAAGGTGAGGCGCTGATTCTTGTTCCTCCCATAATAATATACAAGTAACAAAGAAAATGACAGACAGTTACGGCACTATTGAAAACCACTTCACAGAATCAATAAATAGAAATGTAACAGAATTAGAATTAGGAAATAACTGAAACAAAACATGGTTGGTAATCCAAAGGACTTTCTAAAACAAAAATATATAGGAGGAAAAAATTGTCGGAAAAGAAGTGCAGTGTCCTTCGATCGAAAAGAAAAATGTGATGGTTTTGTTTTTTGTCTTGATACTGGCAATCTATAGCTGCTTCCTTTTCCGAATTCCAAAATCAAGTCAAGTTCCAATTTACGGACGAGTAGAATTTTAACACTACTGTTTAAACTCACATGACGCCAACTGCATTTACGCAAATGCAACCAAATTTGCAAATCCGTATTTTGTTTGGTAGGTCTAAGTATTGAAACTTTTGGGGTTGTGTTGAGAACAACCAAAAAAAAAAAACGTGTTTGTTACTCTTCTACCTATTGATTCTTGAAAACTCCTCCACTAAATGTGCTTTTGCTCAAAGATGCCAACACATAATCGTATGAGGTCTTTGCTTTAAACAGTAGACTATTTTTCCCTTCGTCTGTACTGTAATGGTTAGACACATTTATACTTTAAACGTCTTTGGTTGTGTTACAAAATTTTAGGCTCTCCTCCAACGTGGCTCAATCATATCGGAGATGGACATTAGATACTGTAGGGGTCTACTTCTTAAATAACGTTAACTTAGGGTTGAGTGGAGTTTTAGACCTTTACAGTTTCTGTCTATTTCTGATCAACTTGTGTTTGAGTGCTTAATCAGCTGTTTACACTGCATGCATTACCCTCGGGATGCTGATAATGTTTTTGAGGGTTCAAGGGCGTGTTGGGGTAATAATAGTTGTCAAGTGAACAGAACTTGCTGTACAGCTTGGAGGTGCACTATTTAAAAGCAATTGTCATTAAGTTCATTATTCTAAAAACAATAATATTAATAACAATAATGATAATGATAATAATAATAATAATAACAGTAATAATAATAATAATAGAAAATAATGATAATGATAATAATAATAGTATTAATAATAATCATCGTCATCATCATAATTATGATAATCGTAATAATAGTAATAGGACAAATAATAATTTATTAGCATGATGATGATGATGATGATGATGATGATGATGATGATGATGATGATGATGATTCATTATCATCATCATTATTATTAACATTATCATTATCATAACTTACTGGGTTTTCCGGTTGTGAAAGTAGTACTTGAAGTCTTTCCGAGTCCATCTTTGCTGAAGGGGGTGACGACAGCCTCGTATTGAGTTCGTGGGTCCAGTCTCAGGAGAGTGAAGTTCATCATTGTGTCCGGGTCATTGATGAGGGCCGCAGGGTAGTGGACAAAGTTGGCCGGTCTGTCACAAGGAGGGGATGATTCTATGGTCTGAGGGCGATGTTAGATGCAATTAGATCAAGGGTATTTTTAATACCTAAAAATAAAAACGAATATAATAATTATTCTATTGCAATGACAGTGACATTATAAAGAAGCATAAACACAAACTATGAAGATTGGGGATGGTTCTATTGTCTGTGGGCGATGTCAGATGCAATTTAATTAAAGGGTACTTTTAATATCTAAAAGTGGGTGGTTGGTGGGTGCTCTGGTATGGTTTGCTCCTTCTTTCTTATTAAAAAAACTATTGTCATTATCTCCACTTCGGTTATTTTTTGGTGTTTGCTGCTCTTTTGTAACACCTCGAATCTTCTGGCGCTCATGACCTTATGCAGTTGCGAGTGCTGTTGAACACTTACTAAAACTAAACTAAAATCTAAAAATAAAAACGAATATAATAATTATTATATTGCAATTACATTGATATTATAAAGAAGTACAAACACTAAACATGAAGATTGGGGTTATGGTAAATTACTTCACCAAAGAAGCTCAGTGAAGTAATTGAGCAAGAATTCCAAATTGCTATTACCGAACAGTATGGATAACAAATACAATGTACCTTATTATTTTATTTATCTTCGTTTGATTCTCTGTCACTGTTTCTCCTTTCTCTCGGTCTCTCTGTTTCTCTCTCTCTCTCTCTCTCTCTCTCTCTCTCTCTCTCTCTCTCTCTCTCT
>NW_004797281.1:1032659-1033998 GCF_000002075.1 Aplysia californica | reverse complement strand
TCTCTCTCTCTCTTTCACTCTCTCTCTCTTTCTCTCACTCTCTCTCTCTCTATCTCTCTCTCTCTCTCTGCGTGCAAAGATAGATAGACAGATTGCCAACTCACTAGCTAGCTAGATAGATACATAGATAGGCAGTATCTCAAAAGGCCTAGTACCGTTAGTTGAAGACTGAATAGGCGTTCCGGAGCTCGCTCTAACTCCAAAAATAGGTCACCCGTCGGAGATGCTGGTCAGATGATATCGTGCTTGACAACGATGCTCATGCCCTTGTTTGGAGACAGCTTTCATGGTCACTGGTAGTCAAGGCTCGGGAAGATTGAAGAATACCGGACCACTCGTACACTATTGCCCGAGAAAGTGGGGTAGGTGGGGCGGGTGGTTGGGGTGGGGGGGGGGGGGGGGGGAGAACGGGCAAAACACCCCCCCCCCCCCTGACAAAACAACCCAAGAATTGATTCAAAGTGTATCGATGAGAGTCTAAAACATCTATGATTACATAATATTTATTACAACGTCGTCCACCAACTCACTCTGCTAGCTTTACAGTCCTCACAGATGATCCGGAACAGCCTCAAACAAGCGTTGTCCTGTCTCAGCTGAAGCAGATACCCGTCTATGGTGTCGGGACCAGAGGTGGGTCTGAGCCAGGTCACAGTATAGTGGGGAGGTGGCGACACCTCCAGTTTCACCACTGGACCCGCCGTCAGGCCTCTGTTGGACACTGGCCGGACAAGAGAAGAGATTTTTTTAAACGTATTTCTCTGTTTTAAGTCTCGGTTTTAGTTTTAGAATAGGTTTTAGGGCACTCGCAACTACATTAGGTTATATGAGCGCCAGAAGATTGGATTTGTTACAAGATAGTAACAAACATGAAAAAGAAGAAGGGTAGATAAGGACAATAGATGTTTGATAGGAAAGAAGAAGCAAACTACGCCAGAGCACCCGCCAACCACCCACTGCTTTAACTTTGCATGGATGAAGAGGATACATTTCTCCGACCGATCGACCAGCATTAGACCAAAGTCAATGCCGCGGCACAATTTAAACTATGATACCCAGATTAGAAGGATTAATTTTCATAAATAAATAATATATTATAGCATGCATTTAGTTGTCTGCCATTTAAAGTTTCATATAAAGGACTCAAAACTGACATACATATACAAATAAGCCCACACACATACGCATACACGAACATACACACACAAACAAGAGCACACACACACACACACACACACATACACATATACACACACATACACACAATCTCTCTCACTCTTTCTTTCTCTCTCTATCTTTTTCTCTCTCTTTCTTTCTTCCTCTCTCTCTCCCCCCTCCC
>NW_004797281.1:1029574-1032559 GCF_000002075.1 Aplysia californica | reverse complement strand
TCTCTCTCTCTCTCTCTCTCTCTCTCTCTCTCTCTCTCTCTCTCTCTCTCTTTCTTTCTCACCCACTTACATAATACTATATAAATTACGTTTGTGTAATTCATCAATTTTGCAATAAAATACTATTGCATCAACATTAGATTAAACATTTTTGTGTCCTTGTTACTTACCTACTGCCGCCTCCGAACTTTGCCCACCAACCACTTCCTGTAAACAGAATAGGTACGATAACTGCAACATAAGTATTATACTAGAAAAAGTATTACGTGTCAATAGATAGAAAACAGATCTTTTGAAAATGGAATAAAATGAGATTCATTTTTGAGTATTTTTTTGACAGTGTGAGACAAGACTTATATCACACATGTTACTGGAGACCAAATAGAAAAAAAAGAAGAAGAGGTAGACTAACGGGCAAGAGTAAAGCAAAAATCAGAGATGGGATAATCTCTCGGGGTTATTGGATGTGGCAGCACTGTAAGAAATGGCCGTAGAGCAAAATGATACGTCTCTTGGAGACTTAAGTACTCTTGCATAATATTTAATATTTGTAAGCTGTACACATAGGCAGTACGCATTAACCCTTCCATGGCAGAGGCATTTCCATCTGCATTTGTACAAACAAAATTTATACGTGAATTTAAGTACAACGCCATATTTTCCCACTTTTAAAACAGAATAATCAACTGTACAGTCTGTTACTGTATCTAAAAAACTATTTCGGTGAACCAGTAAAAAAAGGGCAAAAATGAAAGAGGATCGTATCGGAGAGTACAAACGAATACTTACCTCTACGTAGCAGAGAAGGGGTTAAGGAGAGGATAAATTCTTTAAAAATAAAATTGTGTCCCACATTTATTCTATGTTTTCTACAATGATTGAATGTCGATTGATGAATGAAAACAGAACCAAGACAACCAGTTGGCATTCTTGCCCATTTCTGTAGTTAACCAATGACCCTAACAGTTATATAACATTTTTTCTATCCTTTAAAGCATCTTGGTTAATTTGTGTCTTTCAGGCTTCTTAGTTGTTGGGGTTTTTTTTGGTCAATCTTAACTTCTCTACTTTCACGTGGTGTCCACGTTAGAGAGAGAGGGGGGGGAGAGTGAGTGAGTGAGAGAGAGAGAGAGAGAGAGAGAGAGAGAGAGAGAGAGAGAGGGGGGGGGAAAGAGAAAGAGAGAAAGAGAAGGAAAGGATTAGGGTTTAGGAAGTTTTATTCTTGTCTTTTGTTGGGTTTTTTGTTGAAGGGGGTGGGGTGGTTGGGGATATTTTTTGGCATTCTTGCAGATTTGTCTTTGACCTTTTCGTTGTAACAACAGCTATGAGTAAAAATGCATAACATAGTCTCGTAGTCGAGGGATTGGCCGACAAATGTTCATACAGTCAATAGGAATTTTACGCTTAAACGAAATTCAATTTCGTACGCTGCACGTAGCCAGACTGTTATACTTATCGCGTCTCATTTTGTAAAATGCCTACGGAAATCACGAGCGAGAGTGCCAGATTCTAATTTGGAGAGACAAGTTGCAACATCAGAACTACAAGGTTTTCTTTGCTCAGTACCTATATTTTAGAAAATTGACGTCAAAGATTTTGAGTTTCACATCACGTTAAGCTTTTTCGAATGCAATTCTCTGAACACCTTGTATAGCGATTACGAAGAGTCTTACGATTTTGATAGAGCAAACAGAACATTTGGTTTCTTTCCTAATAATCTTAGTAACTCAAAACGCCCAAAAATATCAGATAGAACTTTATAATTCTGAGGTAAATATGTACTAATGAAAATAGTTATGATAATATTTTAATGATAAAACATTTAAAATGTGGGAACAAATACTATCGACGTCACAAAAATACTTCGACAGCAGTAAGAAATAAACCATCAACAACAACAATATGCTTCACGACGCTTTGGAATCAGGTGATCGTCAATCTTTGGGCATGTAGACTTATTGGTTTAATATTAATACTGTTTCATTTGTATATCTTTCGATGAAAAATACAAATTTTTCGTGAATAGATGTAGGGATAATTACAATTGAAGGTGGTTAAAGATAACTTGGTGGTCTAAAATCGACAAGAGTAGGCTTCGGCTGCCACCCGTGCAAAATTAAAAATTGCCTACCAACTGAAAAAGTTGAATGTGTCCCGAGCGCTCATATGACCTTATGCAGTTGCGAGCGCCGTAAAACACTTACAAAAAAAAAAAAGAAGGTGGTTGGTGTTTCCTAGTTCTTGAGGTAAAATTAGCGAGAAAGGGCTGTCTAAGTGTTGTGAATTCCATAGCTTAAGAGTCCTTGAAAACCCGAAATGTACATTTGCACCCTCTTAAAACAACGTTTTTCCTCACAAAATATTATTTCAAATGAACGCATAAGGTGCTGAGCCAAAATATCCAGTAAAAATTTCCAAATGGACGAAAAAATGCCAGTATCTTTGATTTCACTATGTTGACGAGCATCTCATTCCACCACGATGCCTCACATATGAACCAAAAAAACCCCAAAATAAAAGCCCAAGGAACAATCAAAACAGAGACAGGAACAGCGGCCAGGGTAAAAATACGCCAAACCTAAAAGTCCTATTCATTTTTGTTTGCTTTATTTCTTTCAACCCCCCCCTCTCTCTCTCTCTCTCTCTCTCTCTCTCTCTCTCTCTCCTCTCTCTCTCCCCCCCCCCCCCCTCCCTCTTTTTTTCACAAAAAAATCCAAGGGAAAAGAAGGCACTGAATCTCACAAGAGTCGAAAATAGTAGAGGCAAAAGCAGGAATGTCTTAGCCGGCCGCGCCATTTTTTCTTGGCTTCTGGGGAGAAGAACTTTGGCTTGACACTGGCTTTGTTGGTGTGCTCAGGCTGGGGTGGCTCAGGCTCCCCAGGCATAAATCCAGTCGGGGCTGTGGACACACGATCGTGCACACAGTTTTAGGAATTGAAAAGATAAACGTATGATGATGATGATGATGATGATGATGATGATGAT
>NW_004797281.1:1026430-1029229 GCF_000002075.1 Aplysia californica | reverse complement strand
GAAGAAGAAGAAGAAGAAGAAGAAGAAGAAGAAGAAGAAGAAGAAGAAGAAGAAGAAGAAGAAGAAGAAGAAGAAGAAGAAGAAAAAGAAGAAGAAGAACAAGAAGAAGAAGAACAAGAAGAACAAGAACAAAAACAAGAACAAGAAGAAACAAAAACGATGACGATATTCATCACATCTTATACATATTGAGTACTATGGAATACAATAAAGACTAACTATCAGGAGTCAATCAAAAAAGTATAAGTTAAAGACACCCTGGGGTATTTTCTGTTTACGCTCTTTTAAAAACGCTTTCAAACTCAGGGATAGGCCTCTTATTCTGTTTGCAAGAGCTGAATGAGATATAACGTCCAAACAGACAGCGGCGAAGCTGGACAAAAAAGATCTTCCTCCTTTAGGAATCTATCTCGTCTTCAGCGTACGACGACGAAGAACTTAACAACTACAACACAGACGACGGTTTTAAAATTGTCACATATCGTGAAGTTACACCTGCAACCTATTCAATTTTTCGTCCACCATTTGATCGTAAGTGAGGTTAAAGAAAGAATCTTTTTTCAAATAATTTTCAAACTATTAGTCTATGATGAGTGCAATCTTTTAGAAAATAGGTTTCCTACAATTTATGGAAATGTCCGTTTTCTTTTTAAAAGGAATATTTTTGTCTCTTTTTTGAACAATCTTCGAGTCTGCAATGAGCTAGCAGTGAAGAGAATGAAGACATTCAAAGAGTCTAAAAGAGTAGATAGGATACAAACGTAACGTACAAGTTCAGTTTGGTATTTCATGTACGAGTATTTGGGTTTTTTTCTGCATGTATCCTCATTGATACCTATTTGCATTAGTCTGTCAGAGTACCAAATCCCCCCCCCCCTCCAAATATGCATACTCAGAGGTAAAAAAAATACAGATGACTACAGCATAGACCAAACACACTAAACTTATCAGACGTTTATCTTGTGTAAATACTTTTTTTCGTCTTAGTTACACAGCCATGAGGGTATCAATAGGTGGGTTTTTTAGTGTAGTTTTAGCGTCGCTATGTAATTTCTGTGAACTTTATCTTGGGACACAAATTATATAACTACGTTAGCTGCAATAACCACGCTACATCATTGACCCATAGAGTTCTAGACAGCGTTTATTTGTCGACCTAGGATCTGTACCCATTCCCGACTTATGGCTGTAGCCAATTGAGGAGCTGTCAGTGGTAGCGGTTGCAGATGGTTGAGCTACTTCTTGTTAGCGACCCAAACATGCTCAGTTTGGTTTAAGTCAGGGGAACAAAACCAAATGAAGCAAAAGATTGATGTTGTTCTGCCCCAGGAACTGTCATGTTATAGTATTAGGTCCTGCATTCTTTTGATGAACCCCCCCATAAAAAAGTTTAGATGCCTCAGGAAAAAAGGCACCACATGAGGCTGCAGAACTTGGGCGTTGTGCTACTGAGCTTTAACCCATTTCCTTGTCCATGACCCCCTTCCTTGAAGAACACTGTTCCAAATCTTTAATTCAGGGCAATAACTCCCCGAACCTAGGCACCTGCTCCTCTATACGGGTTTTTCTTTACGACAATGGTTTCAGCGTAGCTCGCCAAGTCTTGGCGCCACACACGGATGCTCCTATTTGCCGGATCAACGCAGAATAATATGCTCACGTCGGTGAACATCACCATTTTTCATTGTCCATTCCTATAGTTTACGTGAGCCTGTGCCCATAGATGTCGTTCATGGAGGTGCTGAGAGGTCAGAGCTGACCTGCGAGTCGGCCGTCTGCACCGAATACTTGTGGAGTGCAAACTCCGCCGTACGGTTCCGGTACCCAGATGGTGTTTCTGAAGATATTGGAGGCTTTCAGGAACGGATTCATCCAACACTGGTGTGCCATAAGGTGATTCTGAGTTTCAGTTGGATCACTGGATGCATTGGTGGCTGGAAACCGGTTCTGTGGTTTGTAGATGGTGGAGACAGGCAAGCTTGTAACAGTTGCCACATGTTCAGCAGACTTGCCAGCCTGTAGTCGTCCTACTCACAGTTTTCTGATGAAAGTTTCGGCATCTTGATACAGTTTTCTCTTTCAACTGAATTCCACATTTCGAGGCTCCAAAATAAATTACAGGCTATGCCTACAAGACCTCATGAACACAAATTCGCCTATCGAACGATGAGGCAAATGGGTACCTGTGAGCTATATTATTTGTTTCGTTGTTCGTTACAAAAGCCACCAATCATGGCAATCCGATGTTTGAATGTAACCATTCTAGCAAATTTAGACAACGCTTCAATTGAACATGTAACTATACTCATCCATTTTTTTTAAAAATTGCTACCACAACGAAAATTTAGCGTTTCTTTTGCCTCTAAGTATATTACACAGCTAAAACATTGAAATCATACCTTGATAAGTATCTTTATTACAAACAAAATTACTGATTTCTCCTAATTGCAACATTAATTTGGCGGTAGTAATGAATAATAATAAACATAAAATGTCCCATATTATTATTATTACTGCTATTATTATCATTGTTAGTTTTATTATTATTTCTATTATAATGCGTTGACCGACGTATGTGGTGTCGCAGTAAGGCGCTTTTCAGTCTCACACAGGAGCTCGCTTCCAGAGTGGGAACATTTTTTATAGAGTACTTCGGTCTTTCTGATGAGATGTTGTATCCCTCTAGGTCTGGGTTCGCAGGGTCGTTACCTGCCTCCTAAATGATCTAGCTTCCGTCGCTGGGGCTGTGAATACACCCACATTGCAAAAACAAGAGCAACAACAACCCCCCCCCCCAAA
>NW_004797281.1:1020852-1023352 GCF_000002075.1 Aplysia californica | reverse complement strand
GACAGACACAAGGAGAGATACAATAGAGATTTCGATTAATGTGTTACTTATCTGTCCTTAAAAGAACATCGATGAAGTGAAATACTTCCTTCCCAGTCCTGTTGGATTATGTCTACCCATTTACATAACTTGCCACAACTCACTGGATTACTCTGGTGACACCTGTGACAAAAATATATGAGGTATTGTGGTGAAATCAAGCGCTCGTCAAAATAACGAAGCCAAAGAAACAGGCATTCTATCTGCTCCTTGGGCAATTTCTGTCAATTCTTTTTTGTTTGTCTCAACACCTTTTATGTCCATCAATAAACACATTTCTGTGCAAATTTTTGTGACAACGTTTTTCACATGCACAAAAATGTACATTTGCTGTTTTAAACTTCGTAAGTCACCAAACTTTTGGAACCAGGTGTTCGCTAATTTTGCCTCTGATACCAGGCCACTCCCAGCTCCTATAATCGCAAATACCACGACTTTTATTCAAGATAGATCGGAAATGTGTCCATCAACTGCAAGATGCATAAACGAACTTAGAAACGATACCAATAACTCCATTGTCCCAAAAATTGACGACTGCCTCATCCAATCGCGTCATGACGCAATAGTATTATTTCTTTGACAAAACAGTTGAAAACGTGTAACTGGCGTCTGTGGTGTTATGGTTAGGTCGTTCTGCATCAAAGTTGCCGTAAAACATGTACCAAAGCAAAACGGAACCCGACCTCATTTGATTCCTGTTTGTTTGTGTTTTAAGTTTTAATAGAAGAGGTTTTACGGCGCTCGCAACTGCATAAGGTCATATGAGCACCAGACGATTAGAGGTGTTACAAGAGAGTAACAAGCATAAAAAAGAAAAAGGGGAGATAAGGACGATAGATGTTTCATAGGAAAGAAGAAGCAAACCACACCAGAGCACCCGTCAACCACCCACTAGCCATGAACTTCGTTCTCTTCTCTTTTAAACCAAACTCACCAGTTGGTCAGCCGATGGTTGTTGAAAGGCGTCACTTGTTGGTTCTACGTCTTTACTTTTCCTCGATTGTTTCTGACTGTCTGTCTGTCTGTCGTACTGAACCCCATCACGAAATGACCACGATTGTTGTGTCTATGTGCTTCACTTTACTCAAGCAAACTAACAAGCACACCAACCAACAAACAAACAGACAGACAGACAGACCAACAAACCGGTTGGTCCCAGTCGGTACCCTTATGTTTTTTTAAGTTGGAGGTATCAGTTTCACCTGAAAAAGTTGTTCTAACAGGTCAAGTCTGTAACACGCATCGCCACTACGACTGGCGCTACTATTAATTAATAGTAATATTTTTGTTTAGGCTACATTTGTCTATAAAGTAAACGAAAGACCTCAATTCGGAAATTTACTAGACCAAGTATGCACTTCAGGGTTTCTACTCTTAAAGGACTCACATTTTGGTCGCTGTCCACTGTAAGGGTGACAGAAAGGTGCAAGCTAGTCCGTCCTTCGTCTTTCCTTTCGCTGGGTCTATTTTTTTTTTGTCTATGAGACGTGATCTTTCATCGTAGCACTAAATGTATGACATCTTGGTGAAATCAGGCGGTCGTCAAAATGATATAATAAAAAAAAGAATTTTGCAGCCATTTCGGCAACCTTTTTTTGTCGATTTTCAACTTTTTGTTTTGTTTTCGTTTTTGTTTTGTTTTGTTTTGTTTTATTTTTTATTTTTTAACCCATTCAAACCACTAAAAACAACAAATCCGCTATCTGTCTCACGATTATGAGTTCGTTAACCTAATCACAAGACTACCAACGTTTACAAGTACAATACCAAAGTAACCATGATTCATCATAATAGACCCTGCGGCGACGCACGCTGATGGCCTGGGTTCGATTCTTGTTTGGGAAATATAATTTTATCGAGAATCTCAGTCTTTCTGAGGGGACACTGCATCCCTCTCACCAGGGGTTGGCCGAAACAAACAGGATAGAAGCCTGCGCTCCTAAATTACCTAATTTATGTTGATGAGGACATAAAATACCAACTTTAAAAACAGACTCAACATGAATTAGTCGGTATTAATTTACTTCAGCTTGTTTTAAGTAACATTTTTCCAGAAACGTTGTTTTAGTAGATGCGTCAGGTACGAGTATGTACCTGAGCCCAGGTGACAGAACACTGGTGAGGGCTCAGGACTCAAATCCAGTTCACAGTCTTGGTCTGTCATAAAAGTTTTCAGAGTTCTCCATTCTGTCCGACTGTTGGAATTTAGCAGTGGTATAAAAGTACACAGAGTAATAAAGTGAACATGAACCAAAAATACCATTTCAAAAGAAAAACAACCATTGTAGGAATTAAGTTTATTTAGAAAGATTCGTATTAAAAGTTTGGCTTCATAATGTCCAAAGAGAGATATAGACAATATTTGGCATTTTAAAGTATGAATCCATAATCATGTGCATACACAAACACACACACACACACATACACACACACACACACACACACACACACACATACACAC
>NW_004797281.1:1017138-1018119 GCF_000002075.1 Aplysia californica | reverse complement strand
ACACACACACACACACACACACACACACACACACACACACACACACACACATACACACACACTAAAGCATAGGCCACGAAACCAAGAAGTGAGTGAGTCATATTTTTCTAAGGAATTAACACAAAGGGGGCGGAAGCGTCACGCGAACAGACACGTTGCTACGAGCTAATTTAAGGTTCAGGTAAACCCGATTTGGCAGCTCTTAGTCACCTGGGCAAGCAATATCGGGAATTCCAAAAGTATCACATGCGGGAAGCGTAGTAATATTACTTTGTTTACAATTTCTTTTGCTGTTTTGTGGGTCGGCTTTAGGTGATTTCTTTTTTACATAGAACCAAAACGAACAAACAAGTTCTTCTGTATTTAATGTTGCTAAAAGATGACGTTATCTGTATATTTTTTCTGGCTCCTTTTGAGATAAACGCCGTCTGTCATGTAAATGATGTTATCAAGTTATTAATCATTATGTTGTAATAATACTGCTGATAGTCTCATTTTACCAGTAAGGATGCATCGTGTTTATCTGTACCTTAAACAAGCTTTCTTTTTTTCATATTCTTACTTGGAGAACTTTTTAAAAAATGCTGTACCATTTTTTAGATTTTGATATTTAATTTATCACGGCAATATTATTAATTCTTTTATACTGACAACCTAAATGGGGTAACAGCAACAGTAGGCTATATGGTTACTGTGCTTTGCGACATATAATTTTTTTGGTACTTTATTTATTTTTAAGAATAATATAAAAATAATAATAATAATAATAATGAATAATAAATAGCATTTGTATAGGGCATACCCTTGCATAAGATCACATACTGCAGCTATGACTGTTACTACTACTTTTGCTGTTGTTGCTGTTGCTTCTATTGCTACTACCACTACTACTGCTACTACTACTGTCACCACTACTATTACTACTACTACTACTACTACTATTACTACTACTACTACTACTACTACTACTACTACTACTAC
>NW_004797281.1:1014106-1016738 GCF_000002075.1 Aplysia californica | reverse complement strand
ACTACTACTACTACTACTACTACTACTACTACTACTACTACTACTACTACTACCACCACTGTTATTACTACAATTACTACTACTACAACACCCCCGGGGCGGTGCCACTGACTGAAGTGTCTTTAGGCCATTGCCAAAGGGGGGACATTTCTCGTTCCAATGCACAGTAGAATTGTAAATGGGCTGATCCAACAATATCATGCTCATAACTGTGCCTGGACTACAATAGGGAACTGCTACTTTTTCTTTCCCTGTCCTTACGATCGTCATTTTATCTATTTCTTTCGTATGTTTGTCACACTCTTGTGACCTGCTATTTCCGTTGTTGCCTTGATAGTCGAAGCAGACCTTGAGCTGTTGAAGCTAGAAAGGTGAGCAGAGTAAGTCTGATTCCCTGTAAGGACTTCTCTGTTGACATCCACCCCTAGGCGCTCATATGACCTTATGCAGTTGCGAGCGCCGTAAAACCTCTACGAAAACAAACAACTACAATTATGAAACAATAACAATTATTACTCACTGTGTTTGCAATGAAAGGTGACACCAAACCTCCGATGCGACCGAAAAAGGAGCAGATCCCAATCCCGGTATTCCTCACAAAGGTTGGGATAAGTTCCGCAGTAAATACAAACGCAGTGGCGAAACACACAGTTGTACACATCTTTCCGACGCTTGAAAGCACCGTGTTGATCCACGGTGCATCTAGAGGAAATAGTGAATGTTTCATTTATTAGGATACTAGCAAGCCTGTTAGTCGAGTAAGTAAGTGTAAGTTAGTCAGAGATTTTTATTAGTTTTCGTTTTAATAAACGTTTTTCGGCTCTTGCAACACAGTTAAGGTCTAACAGTGCCAATAATTAGAGGAGTTACAAGAGAGTAAAAAACGCATTAAAAAGGAATGAGGGAAAGGACGATAGATTGACGTTTGATAGGAAAGAACGAGCAAAGCCAACCAGAGTAGCTGCCAACCACCTACCTTTATTATGTTTTGCGTGCACACGAAAACCCAAGCTCATATTTTATTACACTTTCAATCACACCAATTTCAACACAAGAATGCCCTAATTATTTCTTTTTAAATTACTCTACAAAACTTAAGTTCAAACCTCAAACTTCCAACATTAACGTCACCAATCCCTATCCAACCCACCTGAGTCAGCCAACACCGGCCCCATCGTTGCTAAGCACGCCATTCCCCCTAGCAACATACAGGAACAGAAGAGTGGCTTTCTCCCCACGCGGTCAATCAGGACCTGGCTCAGGATGTAACCCGCCAATTCCATCACGGACAGGATGGTGAAGTTGAGGTACAGGTCGCCCTCAATCAGCGACCCAACGTTCAGGGTAAGCCCGTAGTAGCACACATTGAAGGCGAACCTTTGAGATGTACAACGATGGTGGTGATGATGGTAATGATGAAAATCGTAATTATAATAATGATAGTAATAATAACCGTATGTAATAATAAGGATAGTAAAAATAATCGTTATAGTAATAGTAATAATAATAATACTACTACTACTACAACTACTACTACTACTACTAATAATAATAAAAATAATAATAACAATAACAATTATAATATGTGAGGCAGCGTGGTGGAATCAGGCTCTCGTCAATTTTGGGGCATATTGAGTTATTGGTACTATCTTAAAGCTTATTCATTTGTCTTGCTTTCAAAGAAAAAATTACCCATCCATATTCAGTAGAAGTGGAGATATTGTGGATTGAAGGAGGTGGGGGTCACCAGGTTTAAGAGGTAAAACTAGGGAGAAAATGACCGCCAAAACTGGTAAATTCCAAAGCTGGTGAGTCCACGAAAACTGTAAAATTATAATTTTTGCCTTAAATCAACGTTTTCGGTGAAATCCCCAAAGGAATGCGTTTGTAAATTGACACAAAAGGTGTTGAGACAAAAAACAAAAATTTGATAAAAATTGCTAAGCAGGGAGAAATCTGCTGTTTTCTTCGATTTCATTATTTTGACGGGAGCCTGATTCCACCACGCTGCCTCACATATAATGATGTTAAGACTAATAGATTTAATATTGTCCTTTTCATGTACAAAACAACCCATCTTTTAAAGACAGTTTTTGGTCTCAGTAAAAACAATCTGATAAATAATACTATCCGTTTACTTTGCCTTCCTCTCGGAGAAAGGATAGGAAAGGGAGCATTTTTCTCTCACGTATTTCAAAAAAGAAAAAGAAAAGAGAAAAAAAAAAAACAGAAGAAAAAAAAACAGAATAGTGAGGCCCACTAGTTTGGCTCTCAGACTCGCAACCGTAAGGTCGGGGATTCGAATCCCGTCAGAGACCCGACGTTGTGTCCTTGGGAAAGGCACTTTACACCAATTTTCCCCACTTCACACAGGTGAGAATGGGTACCCAACTATAGACAGTGAAAGGCGTTATCAGTTTATTAGTGCTTAAGTGCTTACACAGCTGCTTGCGCTGTGGGCTTCCCGGAAAGCTGAGAATGTTTCTGAGTGTTCTATGGTCTGCTGGGGTAATTATAACATAGTGTAAAGCGCGTAGAGCTTGGTATAGAGCGGGGTAATGCGCTATACAAATTCTATTTATTATTATTATCTTTTTATCTGTCTAGTTTACGCTTACCAGACAAGGCAAAG
>NW_004797281.1:1001606-1009106 GCF_000002075.1 Aplysia californica | reverse complement strand
CTTCTCCTTACTGAAGACCCAGCGATCACACTTGGCAGTTTCATTCTGATCAAACCCTATCAGATGCTGGTCCTGATTCTCGTAATAACTAAATACGTCACGGCTGCCGTTATGCGCGGGTGACGAAGTAGGAAAGACGGGTTTGTAAGTGTAACACTGGGAGAAATCGGCACTGCCCGTTGTCTCACGGGGGATGCTTGCGTTGACCAGTCTGGCGTGTTGGTCGTTCTGAATGTCGTATGTGTCGTTTTCCAAGCCGGGGACAGCACACCTGGAAATATGATCGAGTTTTAGTTTAGTTTTAGTAGAGCTTGTACGGCGCTCGGAACTGCATAATAAGGTCATATGAGCGCCAGTCAAAGTCTAATGTGTGGATGACACTGGTGAATTTCAAGCATGGAGTTCTTAAGCTTGGGTTGTATAGAACGTTTTAAGGCTCTTCCCTCACTTGGTTTTTTTTTATAAATCCTTTCAGATAATGGATGATATTAGATTTAGAGGTCTCGCCTTTTAAAAGCTGCAACCATGTTTATAGGGGCGTCAAACAATTGTCCATATCATAAGGTATCAAGATAATAATTTGAAGTCTGTCGTGTACTTAAAAATGGGACATTTTGGTGAACGTTGTATATGTTTAAAATTTACATTTTGGCTTAAATAATTGTCTTGATCAAGTATTCTTGCTTTGCGTTATTTCGTGAATTCCAATTGACGCACGTGAAGCCATTCTGGGCCCAGAAAGCAACATTTTGCGTGAGAGAGCAAAACCTTTCTCATTCTTTTTTTTATGAACTACGTTATATTTTTTCTCTCGTTTCATTCAAAACTCAGAATTTGAATTACAATAAAACATTCCTCAAACATGCACTCAATAATCGGGTTAAGGAGCTGAAACACAACAAGGAACAAGAACGCAATGTTGGGCGTAGGGCTTCTGGACAGCTGGCAGACTAAAATATTGTTCAAGGTGTTCGTTCATAAAACGCAGTGCACCAACGGCTTGTACCAAAAATATGAACGAAGTTTGGTCTGTTTGTAGATCTATGTGTGTGTGTATGAGTTGCATTTGTTTGTGTGTGTGTGTGTGTGTGTGTGTGTGTGTGTGTGTGTGTGTGTGTGTGTGTGTGTGAGAGAGAGAGAGAGAGAGAGAGAGAGAGGCGGCAGGGGGGGGAGTGTGTGTGTGTGTGTGTGTGTGTGAGAGAGAGAGAGGGAGAGAGAGAGAGAGAGAGAGAGAGAGAGAGAGAGAGAGAGAGAGAGAGAGAGAGAGAGAGAGAGAGAGAGAATGTCTGATTTGAGCTCCAGTTGTTGGATGGGAGGTCGTGCCAATAAACTATTCTCATTCATATGCTTTTTGGTGAACACCCTCGCAGCAGGGGGAACCGACTGGCTTCGATACGCCCCGAAGACTTTGGTAATCGGTGTGACAACTCGCTTTTTGGTGGGTGTGAACAGTTCGCAGTTGTGTTTCATATTCTGAATCGCACCACCTCACATGAATCATTTTTTGGACGGAATTTAAAGATCTTCAAAATGGCGGACTGTGCCAAAATCGAGTGGGTAGAACATGCATAGCCTAGCCAACCAAATAGGTTTTGATAGCCTTTGCAACTAAATAAAAAAATACATATAGTTTTATTGTAATGAAAATGTTTTCTTCTTTTCTATTTATAGTTACAGTAAAGATGAGACTCTGCAGTAGCGTACTATTTCAAACCAAATAATGAACACGAAATGTCCTTTCACCATATAATGAAACGTACTGGTTTGAACCTGAAAAAAAAAGTACAGGAATATGTTTCTGCACCCCTCTTGGCGTTGAAAAAGTCGTAACCCGTCAACTGTGGAGAACAAATCAACCTTGAAGATAAACGTTGATCTTTATTGATCCTTTAAGAGTAGGCCTAGGCTTCAGCGCCACCTTCGAAAAATTCAGAATCCATTAATTCCTACCAAACTAAAAAATGTTTAATGCGTCCCGCGCGCTCGTATTATTATATGACCTTATACAGTTGCGAGCGCCGTAAAAAGCTTACTGAAAAAATAAAAAAAACAAATGATCCTTATTTACGGAAAATGTACTAAAGGACTTACCGGAAATCTGGTTGCTCCATGTTGAACACCATAGACAGGTTGTGTAGAGCGACGTTGATGCAAGGAAGACAGAGCAGAAAGACATTTAGCTTCTGAAATCGCCCAAAGTCCCCAACACTTCGCAGGAGCTTTTCGTACATCGTTGTCCTCGTGAAACTTCCTTAGTGAGTAGCCTAGTTAGGAGGTTTCTACAGGCGGGAAGAGCTGAGAAGGCAGAAACAGAAATGTCCTTGACCTAATCCATTAACAGAGAAAAAAAAATCTTGCAATTTTTAAACCAGCATAATAAACATAGTTTTGGGGTGAACAGGAAAGTCTGCATGTTCACTATGAAGTTGTGAACAAAAAAATCAATTTTGAAAGCTTTTGGACGTTATTTCTGTTGACTGTCGGATTTGTTTGTTGTTTGTTTTGTTTTTTGTTGTTGGGGGGGGGGGGTGTCTTCTTTTTTTTCATTTCCCACTCTACTAACTCAAACTGAAATCAAATAACAGTTGTATGGAAAAGAAGTTGTGAATCCTAAAACTTTTCAAATCCTCTTCATTTCTCTTTTGTGACCTTGGCCGTTTTTCGTGAGGACAGCATTAGAAAAATACAAAAATAAGATAAAATATATAACACAATTATAAAGACAAAGTAGAACTTGAAAGCAGAAGCAGCAGCAGCAGCAGCAACAACAACAACAACAACAACAGCAAAAAAAATAACAGTAACAACAACAATAACAGCAACAACAATAAAAATAACAACAGCAGCAGAATGCAACAACAACAACAGCAACAACAAGTGGGAAAGCTCGGTCCAGAAATTTTAACAACACTGTTGGGAAACAGCAAAGAAAAATGTTCTCGACGAATCAGATAAAGTAAAAGAGTTATAATTGAGAGAACAAATAATGGTAGGAACAGCAGTTAACAGATTTATACAAACTAGATAGGTAGCATTTGAGGGGAATGACAAACAAGTAAAATTATAGCAAGTGTGTGAGCTAAAAGCAGAGAAAATTACAAGTACAGAAGAAAAAAAATTAGAAAATTACAATACTTGAAATAATTGAAATAATTGAAATGATTGAAATGATTTGAGTACACGTTGAAGAAATAATAATTCACAGTATAACAAGAAGGAAAAAACAATAAATGAGAGAGCACTGCCTACGGGGATTTAAAAAAAATATTTAAATATATTAGAATAAGACAAAAAAGAAACTTTGGTAATCTCAAACCTCTCTTCCCTTAGTTAAATGTTAATGGTCATAACAAACCCTGCACATCTCTAGTCTCCCTGTTCATGCTATTTGAGTTAGTGCTGAGATGTTCATTAGAAGATTAGCCCTTTTAGTAGGAGAGAAGATACTTATTTAAAATTGATATATACAATAGACTCCATGGAAAGAACAGTTTGACAGTCACATTATCTTTCTTTCGCGTTTCTTGGTGTTCACGGGTTTTGATCAATAACACACCAACCGAAGAAAAGCTGAAAGAACAACACGCATACCATGTTAGTGATAGTAGGCCTAATTATGATAGTTGTCATTTTAAATAACGATTGAAATTATCCTACTTGTAGGTGTTATTCTATGCAGTCAGCGTCCACTTGAGTTCGCTGTTTTATGTAGATCTGATAGCATACACTCTACACTCTACACTCTAGACTGTGTGGTGTCTTGTGTAGTTCTTATCATTGTTTGTATTTTTGGCTTCTTGCCTGTCATTTATTGCCAACATGCACAATTTATTTGCGTCTCTCGACTGCATTACACAGCCTTTTTATTTATTTTTTGTCTGTGCTGCCCTAGAATATAACAGGGCACGTTCATGTCGTGTTGTTTGTTTTGTCTTCGTAAGGTTTTACTTCGCTCGCATCTGCATAACGTCAAATGAGCACCAATTCATGTGGTGTAACGAAAGACAGGGGTATGATAATATATTGGTGCCTGGAACGAGCAGACTACGTTGAACCCACTGTTTTTGATCCTCGTTATGTCCTTTAACCAATAACCATACATGTACTTTTATCACGCAAACAGAAACAAAAATGGACCTAATGACAATTGTGATTAGGGGGCAAAAGCAGGCATAGAGAAATAAGGGAAGACCTCCTGCATCAAACATCAGAAACGTTAAATTCGACAGTGGTCCAAAACTTTGTGAAATGAAACAAAAGTAGATATCGGGGAAGACAAAAGCCTGTACAGTTGGCGTGAAGTGTCTGGCACCAAGGGACGAACAAAACCATGTTGACTGGTGACATACTTAGAAATGTCTTGACTCACAATAAAAATGTAGTATCACATTGTGTCAGAACTGTCGAAGAATGATTATTATAATATTATCGGAATTGCCAGAAAATTATGATCGTATCAGAACTGCTGTGGTTTCTTCTCAGTCCATCTTCCATAACCATTTAAATTAGCTCACTGATTCCATGCCTCACTTAGATATCACGATCGGCGATGACCTAACACCCCAGAGTCTTCCTCTTTTATTAGAGAAGCTAATTAAAAAAGAAAATGTTTTCATCGAAATGGCAACGAGAGAATGAATGAATAACTTATGAACGACATAGCGTTTGCCAGAGAAAAAGAGAAAACATCCCAAGAGAAAAATAAAGAGCGGAGGAGGGAGTGGAGAGAGGAAAATGGGGATATAAAGAAAGAAGACAGATGGAGAATGTGTTTGAACGAACGTTTTTCTTGTGAGATAGGCGACAAGTATATATATATAGAGAGAGTAAGAAAGGTCGAGAGAAAGAGAGAGAGGGGAAAAGGTCGAGAGAGAGAGAGAGGGGTGGAGGAGAGAGAGAGAGAGAGAGAGAGAGAGAGAGAGAGAGAGAGAGAGAGAGAGAGAACGAAATGTTTCAGACATACCTGCCTGCATTTCACGAAGCTTCGTTAGACATTAACAAAACCTACCTGTAATCTTGTTAATATTTTTCCTCTATATCTTTCTCATTATCAGGTCTTTTTTTAACACCCACAAGGAATTCGGGACAGGATGCTAAGGCAAACAAACACGTTTAACTCTCTAGAACCCACTGGTTCATATTGAACCATGGCGTCCACATTTGTATCCGACGGGGAGGGGGTAGTTTTTTATGTTTGGTTGTTGTTGTTGCTTTTTTAGTTGTGAGTTGCTTTTGTTTGCTGTTTCTGGAAGAAGGGCGAGGATTTGGGGGGGGGACAAATTATATTATTAAACCATTATGTTGACTTCAAATGTTTCATAATATTATATTGCCCTCGTAACAACAGCGTTATATGTCATAATTTTCTGTAAAATATCATTTATGTTTTGTAATGAAGGCACTAAAGGGTTAAAAAAGGAGTAGCGATGGCATACGTGGAAGCAGCATATAATCGTCGGTGCCAGACTTTTTCCGTGTGTCCACCGAGTGGAAATCGGTCAAGCAATTTTGGGGGAATAAAAACTCTCACCACAATGTCCCCAGCAGCAAAGGAACAGCAGATAATTTTTTTAAATATCTGGAACTACCCGGTTCCAGAACTTGTTATCACTAGGTCATGCTACCCCGTCATCTATGCGGGTCACCTGTTCACGTATGCCCCCATCCTTGCATTGTGCTGAGCCAACTTCAGGTGAAATACAACCTAATAAAATGCAATACGTGCATTGCCTACATACAAGTGTCATTGAGATGAACTGACAGGGCAGTATGACCCGGAGATTGCGAGTCATGGAGACATCTTGCTCTGCAGCACCGCTTGCTCCTTTGTTACCGAGAGGGAGAGGTATTTTTAGTTTTCCTGTTATATTCTTATATACTTTGTTTTTGTTTTTGTTGGAGTTTTTATTGTTGTCTTTAGTTTTGTTTTGATTTTGTTTGTTTTTTGTCTGGTTGTTTGTTTGTTTGTTGGGGTTTTTTTTTGGGTTGTGGAAAGGGGGGGGGGGAGAGATTGTGCAAGGAGACAACTGGCATTGGAGTGTGGACTGTGGATTGTCTATGTTTGTGATAGTATAGCATTCGTGCATTCGTGTATTAATGTGCATAATGTAAATAAGTATCCAAAGGCGACCTGTAAAGTAGAAAAATATATAATTTGTATTGAATTTCGTTTACATTTGCTGTATTAGGTAGATATTTGAAAAATAATTTTAGCAGATAACTTCCAAAGATAATACAATGACAGCAAGACTATCGTCAGTTAGTAGCGACTGTACTGGAGGTCGAAAGCAATATTTATGTTAATGATTATAGGCAAGAAGCCCAAGTCGCAGGTCGGATTAACTTATAGCTCTGTAACAGTCCACAGTGCCGCTCAAAGCGGTTGACTGTTTCCTGTGTTTTGCAGCAGAGACGCTCAGAGGGTCCCTTTTCTATTATTGCTACCTTTCTTCACATCGCTTTCCTCACTTCTTTTTTCCTAACCACGTAGATCTACATGTCAACCCTAGTTTCTGGAGTCATTGAATAGTTTGTTTATCTTGTTCTGAACATTTTTATTTGCCACATACAGGGTGTTATCAATTTTATATAATTTCTTTATTTACTTTTTGTGAGACCACCGGTGAGGTCACGAAACTGTCACAAATTGTGAGGCATCTTGGAGAAATCAGGCACTCGTCAAAATAATAAAATTGAAATCGAAGAAATTGACATTTTTCTGGCCGTTGGTCAATTTTTTATCTAATTTTCTTTTTTTTATTTTTCTCAACACTTTTAAAACCACTTTTCTGTGTTGATTTTACTGAAAAGCATTAATTATAGACACAAAAATGTCTGGATCGATAACAACAACAAGACACAAAAATGTAAAAAAAAATTTTCCATGGACTATCAAGCTATGGAAATTTTTAAACTTTGGGGCCATTTCCTCGCTAATTTTACCTCTGAAACCTGACGACCCTGACATCCTTTAATCCCAAACATTTCGACTTCAGTTCAAATAGATGGATAATTATTTCACCTAAAGTAAGACACATGAATAGGCCTTAAGATGATACCAATAAGCCAATATACCCAAGAATTGACGAGCGCATGGTTTCACCACGCCGAAACACACATTTTTTGCGTCCTGGGTCTCGAATATCTCGCGTGCAAGAGCTCGAGAAAAATGGGTGAAATGTGTTGAAATGCCCAGGCTATCAAAAGATAGATTTAAAAACTGACACTATGACCATTAATGTAACTCAATAACATAAATTTCATGAGGTCAGAGGCGAAGCGTCTATGTAATCAAATAATCACTGCTTCCCTTCCTAATTTTGAAACATTGTCGCAGTCAAATTCACCCATAAACGTAGTCTTCATAAATTAAATGTAAAAAGACGTTCATAATCAACAATGAACAGTATGCCTAACATTCTAAACGGTTTCATTGCCACAGAAATAGCCTGTTCTCCCCTCTTGGGCCACTCCATAAGCAGTCACAAGCTTTGATTAAGT
>NW_004797281.1:999017-1000136 GCF_000002075.1 Aplysia californica | reverse complement strand
CCCCCCAACAATTGATTTTGTTTTTCAGGACTGGCACTTTTGTTCTTCATCATTGTCAACTTACGCTACAAAGGGCCCTTTTCATTTAGAATTAGTCGGTCGAATCGCTGGCCAGACTGAAACTCCCTGCAGGCCAGATAGTCCGCGGACCGTATTTTGCCAATGCCTCCTCTTAGTTGTCGTGTCAAAGGCACGCGAGCAGTTCGTTTTACATAACGATAAAATAGTGCTGCTCTCACAGGAGTCATCTTGGTTGTTTTCTTAGCTTTTAAAGACTCAACTTCGCTAGATTTACAAGCACTGTCTTAATTAAACAAACTTAGTTTTGTAAGTATGGTAGGGTTTAACTAAAGCATTCGCAACTGAAGCATTTTATTTCAGAACCGAAAGATTGAGTGTACAAGATAGCACTAAGCTCACGTGTATGAATCACGATAAGCCAGAAATATTTCTCAGTGGTATGGGGTCTGCTGGGGTAATAATAGTGAAAAACGCATATTATAGATCTTGCTGTCGAGCGGGGTATGCGCTATACAAAATGCTATTAATATTATCATTAATAATACTGAAAAAAGTAACACAGTAGATATAGATTTGCTTACCGGGGCGCTGTGCTGATTTAATCCTTGTGAATACACACAAAACAGCTCCGAGAACTCAAAAGTGGCATTATCTAGATCTAGGGATGTAGGGCAGGCGGCCTCGAGTTATAATTTTTTGTTTGTTTTTTGTTTTTAGTTTGTTTTTTCTCTAGTTTTCGTGTATTTCTTTGCGGAAAGCCGACGGACCAAGATGGTTTTATGATTCTTCTCGGATAGGGAAAAGTTGGTAAAATGGGGACGCGGATGGGTTGAGACGTGGGGTTTTAGGGGGCGGGGGTAAAGTATTGAGTGTGGGGTTGGGACTTGAGGCGGCACGTTCTGCCTCGTGGAAAAGGCGCATAGTGCGCGTGTGTGCGCGTGTGTTTGTGTGTGTGTGTGTGTGTGTGTGTGTATGTGTGCGTGAGAGTGTGTTTGTATGTGTATGTGTTTGTATGTGTTTGGGTGTGTGTGTGTGTGTGTGTGTGTTGGAGGGAGGTGAGACGGGGTGAGGGAGGAGTGGAAGGAGAGGGGTGGTGGA
>NW_004797281.1:994654-998515 GCF_000002075.1 Aplysia californica | reverse complement strand
AGAGAGAGAGAGAGAGAGAGAGAGAGAGAGAGAGAGTTTTGACGTCTGTGTGTGTATGTGTGTGTGAGTGTCTAAACGTGTATGTGAGTTTAAAAATGAGTGTAAAAACAAAACCAAGTAAACATTTTTGAAAGACAATTAAGGAAATAATGTCGAGCGAACGTTCACTGTTTTTCCAAAATGTATCCTCAACACCTCCTGAGAACAACAAAAACAAATGGCATTAAAAGTAAAAATAGTTGTTTGGTACACAGTGCCGGATTAACCATTAGGCAAATAAGGCAATTGCCTTGGGGCCACTCAGAAAAATAGGCCACAAACAGGCCAGAGTCAGGGTACAAGGCCACATTTTTTTCGTTTTTTCCCCCGTTTTCATCAGGCCCTAAGCTAGCCCAAGACAGAGTCCGACTTGGATTTTACTCCCAGACCTAGTTCAGAACGTGCTGTGACATTTTGTTTCGACTCTCTCTAGACCTCTTTTTTTTCTAAAATTAAATTGAATCATTAGCAGTGGGCTCCAAATCAAGCACCTTTGGCCTCCTAAGTCACCAGATACCTGGCAACCCAGATAACAGTTCCAAAGTTGTGGCCCTGCTGGAGTCAAAAGCCTGCGAATGTTACATTTCTAGCCTAATTTCTGTCAAATTGACATTTTTCTAAGTGCACATGAGGTCACGGGGTGAAAGGTGCTTACAAAACCCCCAATATAAATAAAAATCAAGGCAGGCTATCTGTATAATAATTCAGACATGTATTATTAGGCCTAGATCTAGATATTTTAAGCAAGGGAAGTGACAGGAAGGGATGCCGGCATTATACATGTAAAAAAGTTATTTTTTTGTGCTAGACCTAGGTTATTTAAAAGCAAATTGAAACCTTACAAACTTAGTGTCCAGATTCCGAATGAATAATATAAAACGTAGAATAGACCTAGATCTAGATCTAGATAAATCTAGTCTAAGTCTACTAGCGCAGTGTTTATATAATTTTTAATGGTATCCCCTCCATTAGTTTTAGGCCTAAACCCTAGACCCCCCCCCAAAAAAAAACACAAAAAAACAAACTCCCCCTCCCCAGAACTCGGGCCTTAACAGTTGCCTGTGAGGTTGGCCTAAAGATCCCACTGTTAGCTTTTGAAGCAATACACAAAATTGTACCATCCTATCTCACAGAACTCATAAATGGGCAAGCATCCTTCAGAAACACAAGACTGAGTAAACACATAAGATTGTCAACTAGAAGTACCAGAACAAAAATCGGAAATCGGGCTTTCAGTGTTTCAGCCCCATCTTTACGGAACGCACTGCCAGCATCAATAAGAAATGTTGAGACTGTGGATTCTTTCAAACGACACGTCAAGACATTTTGTTCCAGAAAATATTCAACTGATCCATATTGTAGCGCCTCAGAGCAGATCTTCTGGAGTGGGCGCTTTATAAATGCCTTTTGACTTATAACTTATGACTTACATATTGCTAGCCTATGCAATGGTGAGCCAAGTAGTAATTTTCAATACTAATGCCATTCATATGTCGGTATAACTAGGTGTTAAATTACGCTAACAAATGTTTCTTCGTACTAACAGGAAAACGAAGAAACACAACGGGAAAGTGAGAGTTGGTGGGATTTGGGGCAGGGGAGGGGGGGTGGAGAAATAGACAGGAGAAGAGTTCGTGTGTATGTGTGGGAGAAGGTCTTTTAGACTGCAGCTTTGGCTGCAACTGGATATCTTTTATTTTGACAGTGGCCATGCAGTATGACCGCATTCTTATCTCTGTCAGTAGTACAAACTAGTACTTTACAATAATATACAATATTGAGGATGCTTATAGAGACCAGAATCAACATAATATAATGCAAACCTTTGCAGAAGCAAAAAACAACAACAACAACAAACAAAAACAACAACAAATAAACAACAACAACAACAACAACAACAACAACAACAACAACAATAACAGCAGCAGCAGCATCACCACCACTACCACAAAATAGGCCCTACCACGTTTCTTCATAATGTACTCTTCTTGAGCATGTTTATCCTCAGCGTCTGCTAGGATTAGTATCTTGAAATGTCAAAACAAAAGAGTGGATGGGAAAGCGAAGGAGTTGGAGAAGAAGAAAATTAAAGAAGGAGAAGAACTAAAAAAATTAACAAAACTGACTTCAACTTTTCATGTGAAAGAGAAAAGTACATGTAGTAGCGAAGCTTCTTCATCTCAAATCGACAACAAGAAGAGCCTACTGCTAGTACTATTGGAGCTGGGGTAGCTGATGGTTAATCTTCTTCGTCTAAAATCGACAACTACCAAGAAGAGCCTACCGCTGAAGCTGAGCTACCTGATGCTAAAACAGTCGAAACTGGTAATACTTCAAGAACAATGGCAAATGATATAAGGCTTCAAGGTGATATAAAGGACCATGTGCTTGAAATGTGCATAACTCGCGGAGCAAACCAGTTTCGGAATTTGGCAAGTGACTATCCAGAAACAAAACGAGACTTTTCTGGCGTGAATCGAGGTTTAAATAACTGTGCATTCAAACGTGTTTTGTCAAATGGAGAAGTAGTTGATCGTGACTGGTTCGTATAATATTATTCTCCAGGCAAAGCCAGTGTTTTCTGTTTCCCTTGCTTTTTGTTTTCGCCAAACCGTGTACATCTTTCTGGTCAGGGGTTTACAGATTGGAAGAAAATAACTAACTATTTAAAAATACATGAAACAAGTCCCAAACATATAAACTCAGTCTTGACTTTATGTCAGGGTAGTGTTGCTGCTGAGCGAGTTGACGAGCGGTTACACCAAAACTTACTGGAACAACGAAAATACTGGAAAAACATTTTGTTACGTTGTATAAGACAATCATTTTCCTTTTTGAGAGAGGGCTGGCTTTTCGAGGCAGTAATGAAATCGTTGGGTCCAAGGACAATGGGAACTACCTGGGTATTTTAGAACTAATTGGGCAGTTTGATACATTTTTATCTCAGCATATTAAAACTCATGCCAACCAAGGACGTGGACACACTTCATACCTATCAAAAACAACCTGTAAAGAATTGATTTACTTGTTAGACAAGCATGTTCTTGACCTCATCAAGGATGAAATTTCTAAGGCAAGGTACTTTTCAGTCTCCGTAGATTCTACTCCAGATGTTACGCATTCTGATCAGTTAACGGTTGTTTTACGCTGTGTTAATATGGTCGATCACCAGCCCGAGGAGCGCTTTTTGACATTCATCAACATCTCCAGCCACACATGACAGAATCTTGCAGATACGTTGCTCCAGTGCCTAGGGGTGCAAGGCATCGACTTTGAGAATTGTCGTGGCCAGACACACGACAATGCCAGTAACACGTCTGGGAAATACACTGGAATGCAGACAATTTTGAAAAATAAATCTTGTGGATCATATTCCGTTCGCAGGCTACTCTCTAAATTTAGTTGGTTAATCAGCTGTAGATTGCTGTGTGGAAGGTGTGTCTTTCTTTCAATTCCTGCAGCGCTTGTATTCATTTTTTGTTGCATCAACACATCGTTTGAATATTTTATTACAACACTTTGGGGAAAATCCTGAATGTCTTGTCCCAAAACACCCATCGGATACCCGGTGGTCTGCCCGGGCTGATGCGACAGAAGCAGTCTTCAGGGGCTACAAACAATCCAAAGTGCTCTACAAGTACAAGAGATTGCAAAAGTTATTGACCTGAATGGTCTCACGAAGCACAAAGCTGGCGCTCTTGCAAGTTATATGGACACCATTGAAGTCATTTTCCTGTGTGAACTTTAGAATGACATTTTGAACTAAGCCCGGCCATTGGATTGTTAAAAAGTTTGGACACACACACACACACACATATATAT
>NW_004797281.1:975625-994541 GCF_000002075.1 Aplysia californica | reverse complement strand
AAGGCAAGTGACCGATGTGGAAGCAGCAATATATAAATCAGACAGTCGGAGAGCACGTGTACACAGGAAAACAGTAGATGACGGAGATGCCGCAAGTGTGATGGATGAAATGTCGGGTCAGGAGAAATTCAAAGTGAATACATTCTTGGTTATCATAGACCAACTGAAAAGTTCCCTATGCAAACGAATCGACGCCTATTCAACAGCAGTGCAGAGGTTTGGTGTTTTAATAGAGTATAATTCAATGTCAGCTGAAGACATCAATGCTGCAACATCAGTACTTGTTAATGTCTATCCACATGACCTCTCTCCTCACTTTCCAATGGAATTTAGACAGTGCCTATGATAGGTGAAAGAGCAAGTATATCCGGATAATGCAACTGGAAGCGCTCAGAGCTTTTTCAAACTCTTGCATACCACTGGTGTCCACTCAGCTTTTCCAGACAGCGAGATAGCATTGCGGATGTACCTGTCTCTAATGTCAACTAACTGCACTGACGAAGGTTCATTTTCGTAATTGAAACGCATTAAAGACACGTTCAACCATGTCTCAGCAGAGGCTAGGGGTGCTTGCATTTCTTTCAATTGAAAGCGATTTACTGCACAACGTTGACATTACCAAAGTCGTTGATGAATTCGCTGTTGCAAAAGCACGCAAAATGGAAATCTAGGTAGAAAAATAATAATGCATAATTTTACTCTGATGTGAGACCTTAGTTACATTATCCTACTGGTATGTTGTCCATATTCCATACTGTTATACTTTGGACTGCATAACAGACAGACACACGCACAGACAGACCGTGCATGTGTCTGTAGTTTTGAATTTGCACGTGTGTGTGTGTATGTGTGTGTGTGTGTGTGTGTGTGTGTGTGTGTGTGTGTGTATCTGTGTGTGTGTGTATCTGTGTGTGTGTGTATCTAACTTTTTCAGGCCACTCAGTGAAGTGTGCCTTGGGGCCAGCTGGGTCTTAATCGGGCACTGTTGGTACAGGCTGAGCTGTGACAGAATAGACATAAATAAACTGTCGACCTACTTTTGTTCTAGAGAGAAAAAAAAGTTGTCTTAGAAATAGATTAAGTAAACAAATATTATATCCTGACCCCCCATCCCCACCCCTCGCGCCTCTAATAAATAAATTAATTAATTAAATCAAATAGATGAATAAACGAATAATAACGTAATAGTTGGTGGAATGTGGGCGTTAGTAGGATGCAACTAGTAGGCCCTGCTTTTGTTCAATAAAGGTCTACTTTCAACCCCATTCCAGAATTAACTTGACCAACTACGCACATCCCTTGGGTCTCCACTCTCTGTTGGCCGTACATGAGGGTAGCTATGGCGTCATGCTCGAAAGAAGATTAAAAATTTTATTTTATTTTATGAATGGAAGGTGGGGGGATGAAAGCTATCTTTACTTTTTCACTTCTTTTTTTATTTATTGAATTGAAGGTTGGGGGGGTTGAGGGTATTCCTGAAAGCTACCTTTACATTTTCACTTCTTTCATTCTATTGTGTTTATATTCCTTTTTGTTTCCCCAGAAAATAAAATGTTGGTTGCTGTGTCGCTGTTCTTCATTTTTAGTGACCCAATCTAGACTGATCAAGAGCAGAGAATATTAATTATTAATTTGAAGTTGATGTGGAGAGGAAATGAAGCATTTTTTTTCGTAGAAACCAACGACAAAAAAACCTTTTTGCGCAACTTCCGTTATAGATCAGTAGTATATTTTGGAACGTTAGAGACGATGAAAGAATGGGACACAAAGCACAAAAGAATCCATTGATGGCATATACAAAAAAAGGTTACGTTTGTCAAATACGTCATTCATGTCATTGTAGACCCTCAGAGTACTAAAAACGGGATGTCTCCTTTCGGTCTGGTTTGACTTTTTCAGCCCATTTTCGGGTGAAATTAATCATATGTAAATATGTCGTACGTTTGACGATCTACTTGTTTTCGAGAATTTATTTCTAAGAATTGCATCATCGAAGAAGCTAAGATGTACGGTTTGGCTCAAAATTGGATTATGTTGTATTACAATGGAATGAAAATAGCGTCTCTGCTTGTCGCTTCATCTTTCATCTTATTATGTTTATATTATTATTTTTTTGTAATTTTTTGAGGAGGAGTGGGTTCATTTGTTTGCTTGTTGGACGTAAATGAGGCAGTGTGTCGGGCGCTCGTCAAAACAATGAAATCAAAGAACACAACATTTTTCTTGGCATTGGGCAATTTTTTAATTAATGGGGGTTTTTTGGTGTTGTTTGTTTGTTTGTTTGTTGTTGTTTTGTTTTGTTTTTTTTTGTTTTGTGTGTGTGTGTTGTTGTTGTTTTGTTGGTTGTTTTGTTGTTGTTGTTTTTTTTGGGGGGGGGGCTAAACACCTTTCATTGTTCTCTTAAGAGCGCATTTCTGTGTAGATGATACCTAAAAAAAACGTTCATTAAAAGCAAGACAAATTTTAATTTCCAGTTTCAAAGCACATTCACGCTTTGATATTCACATGACTTTGGCGGCCATTTCCTCGCTAATTAGTTCACCTCTTATACCAGGCGACTCCCCCCTCCTTCAATCGCAAAATATCTTGACTTCTATTCAAGATAAGTGGGTAATTTTTTAACCAAATACAAAACAAATGAACAAGCTTTAAGACTATATCAATAACTTTATATGCCCCAAAATAGACAAGTGCCTGATTCCACAGCATTGTGACAAATTTTCATTTCTATTTTTATACAAGTTATATAATTTAGCATCATTTTTAAGTAATTTGACTATTAAAAAACGCTAATCATTAAATTTGTTTATTTACTCATTTATAGTTACAATTATTGTTATCACTTTTTTATTATCCTTATTGGCATTATAATAATACCACAGTATTATCTTTACTATCAAAATATTATATCTTTGATAATACTTGTAGAGGAGAGGCGGTACTCTGTTTGAAACGTTTTTCGAGATTTTGTCAATCTTAATTCAAATATTGCTTGTCTGACTGGTTAGCTTTGCTTTTCAAAGCTGAAAGACCAGTATTTTTTTAATAACATTTTAGTTTTTGTTTCATCATTTAGATCTAATCCTACATTTTGAAAGAAAAAAAAGAATTGTATGTTTTCCAGGCAGATAAAGTTTAAAATTCACTTTACCGAAAAAAGGTAAGGTTTTTAAAATGAACATCCAAAGAAAGATGCTCCGAAGTAATGACAAAGACATGACTTTCCTTCCGAGAAATAAACCGTAAAATCATAAGGACTTATAAATAAGGAAAATTACTGCCTGTGGCTCCTGTCTTTTGTTTCCATGGTAACCATCCAATAAAATTGTAACATAATAATCTGTAATCGTCATTCTAAAAATCGATACACAAAATTTTGCTAATGCACAACGGTTTGTTCAAGTGTAGGCCATTTCTCCTAAATGTGTTAATATAATAGTGTCTCCATCGGCTCGGTGTGTGTGTGTGAGGGGGGGGGATGGCTAGTAACGGGTGAGGAATGGAGGCGGAGGTTTAAAATTATTATCTAACCATCGCCCTGTATGGGTGTTTTGTTGTTGTTGTTGCTGTTATTGTTGCTGTTGTTGTTGTTGTTGTTGTTGTTGTTATTGTTGTTGTTTAGTTGGGGTTTTTTGTTGGGTGTTTATTTGCTGGGGCTTTTTTTATATTTTTTTTTTTTAAAGCATGTCATCGGCAGTGCAAAGGAACTTTGCCAAACTCAGAGAATGACGGAGACAGCTTCCTTGTCAGTGTCAATCTTCCTTCCGGATACCGTGCTTTCGTCTCAGTAAGTTCTCTCTCTCTCTCTCTCACTCTCTCTCTCTCTCTCTCTCTCTCTCTCTCTCTCTCTCTCTCTCTCTCTATCTATCTATCTATCTATCTATCTATCTATCTCTCTCTCTACCCACTCTCTCTCTTACACAAACACACACACACACACACACACACACACACACACACACACACACACACACACACACACACACACACACACACACGCACGCATACGTATTATTCATTAGAGTAAAGATGTCTCCAAAGTTAACAGGAATTGCAATGCTCTACGACGATTTTTACTTTTTCCCATTTGTTTGCCGGCGTTAAACCAGAAATCTCTCGGTTTAATCTTCTCAGACCTTTGGATTCGGGTGTAAAAACGCGATGACCAACAGAATCTAAAAGCTTCTTCGTAAAGAGCACAGCAAACTAAGGTTTCGACACATTTTCTTTTACGGTGTTAGTCCACGGGAAGTTTTAAAAAATAATAAAAGAGGATTTAAGGCACAGACCTGCTAAAATATTGCAAAGTTGACATTTGTTCAAAGATAGTACATAACAAGATAGTTCAGTCCTTTCTTTGAGCCAATTATAATAGTGGCCTCAAAATCTGGTGGCACCCTCTTCAAAAAAGTGGGGACTTTGCGGACAGAGTTATCCTACCTGTGTGAGAAACTATAAAAGCGAAGCTAACAAACTGTGCTATTTCTATTCTTCTTCTGGAGGAACGAAAGAGAGCTTCTAAACAAAGACATCAGTGCCATCTGAAGCAATGCGTGAACTTTCGCGGACACTTTTTTGGCCCAGTAAACCAATTTTTTATGAACGATCTTTGATATTTTCTCAAAAGGCACTTTAATACATTTCTAAGAAACATAGTCCAACAGACATGGCAAGTACCTTTCGAGACTTACGTAAAGACGTCTAGACAGCCGTAAGGGTGGTGTCGCTGTCTCCTAATGAGCAAATAGTTGGCTGGGTTGCGTTAAGTAATTTATTTTAGGGAGGCTGTGTATGCACCCAAACAGTGGTCTTTAAAGTAAGGCCCAAATAGAACAATATTCTTATTACTGAATGAATCTTTAAAAACACCCACAATTTCGTCACGACGCGGAGGAATCAGGCACTCGTCAATTTTGAAGCATAGATCTGTGGAGTTATTGGTATAATCTTAAAGCCTGCCCATTTCCCTTGCTTTTGGTGAGATAAATATCCATTTATCTGGGATACAAGTCACGACATTGGCAATTGAAGGAGGTTGAGGTTGCCTGGTTTCAGAGATAAAATTAGCGGGAAAATAGTCGCCAAAGTTGAGTTATTTCCTTAGTTTGAGAGTCCCTGGAAAAGGAAAATTTGCCTCGTTTATGCCTTTAATCAATGTTTTTGAGTAAAAATCTTCACAGAAATGTGTTCTTTAATGGGCATGAAAGGTGTTGGGCCAAAAGCAAAAATTCGAAAAAAAATTCCAAAAGTTGTGGGAATGCCAGGTTCTAGATTTTCATTATTTTGACGAGTGCCTGATTTCACCACGCTGCCTCACATTAATTTTGTATGGTTACTTGCCTGCAGAAGTGTCATGCAAAGTTTCGAGGGCAAACCTCTATAGGTAAATTTATATGAGCTAGGTTGTTTTTTAAACACGGACAGGCGAAAGGGAACAAGGCATAGAAGTATTCTTTACTCACATGAACTGATAAAGTGAAAACAAGGAGCCTTCACCAAAGAATCAGATGTGTTGTTCTGAGAAGAATGCAGCAGAAACTTTTTCTAAACTAACACACAGCAGGGAAGTCCGGGGAATTCTGAGATACCCTGCAGTGGACACTGGTACATTTGTAGTAGATCGTCCATCCGACCATGTCGTTGTTTGCCCAGTCTTTGTCAGTATCTTGCGGTCAGCGCGCGGGTTGTTGATGTGTCCAGCTATGGAACAAGTCATAAAGACTTGACTCCGAGCTCCTCTTGTAAAAACACTTCAAAGACTGGCAGAGTATCCCGAGGCGCTGTAGCGTCAAGCAAGAGCAGAATTTTACTCGAAACAGCTTCGATTACTTTCCAGTAAATTGTAGCTTTTCGAATACCTCTCAGTACATTGTTGTTTTTAGGTTATTTTTCTGTAAATTGTAGCTTTTCGACTACCTTTCGGCAAATAGTTTATTAATATTTTCCACCTGCGTTTCTCGGGCTTTGGACTGTCTCAGAATGAACTACGTTTCGAGTCAGTGAGCTTCCATGATAGGCCTCCATCAATGATACGCCAGCACAACGTTTGGAATGGCCCAATAGCAACCTGTCTCAGAAACATACTCGTGTAAAATGCAGAATCTTCATGCAAAAATCACACCTAGAGAATTGTTCATAATAGAGATTATAAAAAACAAATAAACAATAAAAGTATGGTTGTCTGCAATTTAAAAATGGAGGCATTTCACCAAAAACACGACAATAATTTTCCCTAGCATAAGTTTCAGTTGGCCGAAGACCCCAGAACATTAATTTATAACCTCCTGGAGGTTGGCTCATCTCTCTATTCTGATTTTAGACTACTGTGAATTTCCTTCTAATAACATCAGGTTAGACTTATTGTAGTAATGGACTTCAGTTCACTTTTTCTCTCTACTGTCTCGAGTCTTCAAAATGTGAACTAACGAGTATCGAACCTAAAAGAATCGAGTACAAGCTAGGCAAAAACTGACAATGCCTTGACCAGGCAGATTAGTTTTAGCTTGTTCGACCTCGGAAAAATAACTGACCCGTGAATAATTCCGCTCGTGCACAGAGGCTCCTAGATTGTAGGACGTACGCTTGCGAGCAGCGGGGTGAGTGGGGGTGAGGGAGGGAGGCATTGGAAGGTGATTACTGCTGCGGCTGAGATGGATGTTTAGGAATTTTTTTGGTTGTTATTTTACTCATTGTAACAGAAGGCTCTGCCTCCATTGAAAAAAAAACCCAAGGGCCTCTCGTGGTCTAGAGGTTTCGGTATTTGCCTCTCATTCAATAGTTTCCGGGTTCGAAACTTGACAGTGACGGAAAATTCTCTTCTCTAAATTTTTCTCCTTTCAGCTCCTTTCCTGCTCCCGTACCATGTTCTGTCGTCTACTTTCATCTCCAATTTCTGCTGCTACAACCCTCCCCTTTGACCTCCCCCCCCCCTCTCGGCTCCTGGCTTTTTCTGTAACCTTTCTACTGCTTCTCCTTGGCACCTCCTTACTGCTGTATTTCAGCCACACCCCTGATCTTATGGTAGGTAAGATCTAACACCTAGCATTCTCGAATTTGGGCAAAAAATATCGGAGGTGCCGTGTCCAAGATGCGCACATTAAAGATTCCTTGGTGATTCTAAAGCCAATAAGAGAAGGCATCATCCGCCACCCGGGCAAAACTCAAATTCCTACCTAACTTAAAACGTGTAAGTTATCCAGGGCGCTAATATGACCTTATGCAGGTGTGAGCCCTGTAAAACACTCATTAAAAATACACATGACCAAACTAAATTCATTTTGTCATTCAAGTTCTCAGTATTGTTAACTTCATTTTAATTCCACTACTATTGAACCGGTTTGGGGTAAATTTAACACTCACTAAACTGAGTAGAAATTAATGAAAAACCTGACAAGTAAGCATACAGTGTGATTATGGATTTTAAGAAATAAATGTTGCTTAGATCTGGTAGATTTTTGTGTTTGTAAAGAACCGAGTCATGCCGTGAGCCAGCTGAACTGGCTAGTTATAATTATCATATATCATAAGAGTTAATGTTGGGGGGGGAAAAGACGTAATAACCAGACGCAGCAGATGGACAGTGACGAAGAAAAAACCTACCAAGAAAAGAAGTAAGACGTACCAGTGGCGTACTCCAACCGCCACCGAAGGGACAGTAATGATGTAGAAGTGAATTAAAATCTACCCTTGGCACATTTCAATCTCTAACAGAGATACAGTAAAGATGTAGTAGAAGAAAAGTAAGACCTACCAGTGGTGCAGTTCAACTGCCAACTGAGAGAGGGTTTCAAAAAGGAGAAATGGAGCAAGACCTACTTGTGGTGCACTCCAACCTCTAACAGAGAGACACTAAAGATGTAGAAGAGAAGTAAGAGGAGTAAAACCCGCCAATGGCGCACTCCAACCTCCAACAGACGGACAGTAACGACGACATAGAAAAGTAAGACACTAAATTCAATAAGGAGCAGTTCAACGACCTACGGAGAGAAAGTTTTTAAGAGGAGAAGTGGAGTAAGACCTACCTGTGGTGCATTCCAACTTTCAACATAACAGAGGGACAGTAATGATGTAAGACCTACCAGTTGCGTAGTTCAACTACCAATTGAGGGAGAGAGAGAGAGAAAGAGAGAGAGAGAGAGAGAGAGAGAGAGAGAGTGAGAGAGAGAGAGTTTTTAAAAAGAGAAAAGAAGTAAGACCTACCTGTGGTGCACTCCCACCACCAACACAAAGTTACGGCAAAGATGTAGATGAAAAATAAAACCAACCAGTGGCAAATTCCAAACGCCAACTGAGAGAGGGTGTAAAACGGTAGTGACAGACAGGGTCGACACCCACCTGCTAAAAAATCGAAATTGTGTTGAATCAGGCGTAACAATATCTATGTCATTTTTTTAAAAGCAGAAGAGTCCAAGCAGCAACTCTGTACTCCTGGATAAACCAAGAAGATGGCGTCCTCTTTTTTTTTAATCACTGAATATCGATTTTCTTGGATTCTAATTTTCTAGTGATTATTTTGCAGCATGCTTCTAATACTAAAGAAAAATTATTTTGACGTATTTTGGCTTTTGGAAAATCAACTAATATGATAAAACTGGGTTAAAATCTGTGCCTCTGATCATTCAGACCAGTATGGTCTAGTGAATTTAACCACCGAGGCTCACACTACTACATACATCTCTTCTTTTTTATTTCAACGAGAGAATGCCTCAATAAAACTTTGGCCTGGTTTACTCAAGTGTGCAAACGTGATAGTGATCAAAGAGCTCATCCAGTCTTAACGATGTAATAAATCAAACGCACCCTGCCCCCCTTTCAACCCAACTAACACCCCCCCCCCACACACACATACCAAACACATGTATACATAAACACAGAGAGAGAGAGAGAGAGAGAGAGAGAGAGAGAGAGAGAGAGAGAGAGAGAGAGAGAGAGAGAGAGAGAGAGATTTTCCCTGCATTGCATTTACAAACTGAAACGTAACGCTTATGTGTAACTTTAAATGTTTTGCATTCTTTTGGTATAATTATTACACAGTTTAGTGAAGGCAAGAAGTATAGCAGTTGGGAATAAATTGTTGGCCAAAGAAAAGGTGTTTTGAACAAAAAATTGTACCTATTACTGTGTGAAAACGAAGAGTAATTCAGTGTGGAAATAAGGAAAATTACGGGCAAGAAATTTTTCCGTATAATGACAGTGGAAAAGTTTTCTTGGCTAGAAGCAATCTACCCTTGACCGAATTTCCAAGTTCTTTAGATTCAACAGCAGAAAATGTATTTTAGTGTGTCAGTCATTTTTGTTTCCCCCGATGGTTTGTGAGAAGTATGCTCTGTTGAACCTCACTGCGAGACTGTTTTTTCTCGTATAAAATGTAACACATATGCATTTATAATATGTATAATACTTTGTTTTACGTACACACTTGTCGATTAATTTTTAAGATGTGATGTCTTGTTCATTGTAATGCGCATTGAGCATCGTTTAGGAAATGGAAAGGCGCAGTATAAATGCTATTTATTATTATTATTATTATTATTGAACAGGATTATCTCTCTCTCTCTCTATCTCTCTCTCTCTCTCTATATATATATATATATATATATATATATAAACGTAAAGAATGTTGATGGTAGGTGAGGTAGAAAGAGGTTAGTGAAGGACACAGTGACACGGCGCTGCAATAGAAAGAGGACGAGATAAATGCAGATCTGTGCATTTTTGCACCTTTGCTGAGACGGAAGGCGAGAAAAAGGGACAGTGAGACACACCCCTGATCCCCATTTATGTGTACTTTTAGAGAGAGGGAGCGAAAGAGAGAGAGAGAGAGAGAGAGAGAGAGAGAGAGAGAGAGAGAGAGAGAGAGAGAGTGGAAAAGGGATAGAAAAAGAGAACGGCAGGGGAAGAAAGAGATGGAGGGGGTGAATGATAGGAGGGAAGTATGGAAAACGTCAGAGAAAGAAAGAAAGCGAGAGAGAGAGAGAGAGAGAGAGAGAGAGAGAGAAGGGGGGCAGAGACAGATACAGACAGAGAGAGACAGACAGACAGCCAGACAAACAGACAGACAAACAGACAGACAGACAGACAGACAGACAGACAAACAGACAGACAGGGGTAGGAGGGAGTAAGATAGGGATGATATACAGGGTGTTTAAATAAAGAGGACTCACGCGACAATAACTCGGCCATCTCTCACCAAATTTCAACAAAACCTTGAATAAATAAAATCTAACAGTGGGGGGGTCAAGTTTGCAAGTATGAAGGGAACAATCTACGCTGTCGAGAATAGATATCAAGTTGGGTTTTTTTTTTAATTTCAACCAAAACAATGTTGGCTGGGAAGAACGCAAAATTTAACTTCTTAATTTAAAATTTAAAGTGTCCAGCTGCAGGGCGATGTTCGGCCCAGTCTGCTTTCAGGGCAAGGACGATCAAACCACGACCGTCACATCAGGTGGGCATCTCACTGTGTTCAAAGTTTGGGAGACGTTTGGCTAAGAAATTGTGTTATGTTGAAGAAGCCTGGTGCAAGTGGGATGGGGACCTATAGTCGAAAGTTTACAAATGAATAGTTGCTTTATACCCTAAACGTGAGCCCCTTTAACCCTATCCGTACACCCTGGGGTCATTTTGTACCCCTGGGTTTGTATTCTTCACATTTTAGAATACTCATGGTACGAAGATCTCTTTGAAACTTTCAGTATTTCTCAAAAAGTCATTTTGACAGACTGCTATGCAAAGCGTACGGATCTGGTTAGGGAGTAAATTTCCTCTTTGAAAGTGGTGGCACAGAGTTCCCCACGTCGTAAGGGTACGATAGTGAAGTATTTTGACAGACAGAGTCTACAGAAACAACCCACCAACAATCGGACAGTTGAAACTTAGTATTGAACAGGATGTCCAAAGAATCGACCGAGAAACATGCCACATGGTTATTCAAAATTGTCAGTGCAGTATAGGAGCTTGTAAGTAGAGAATCGATTAACACCTGGAGATTCAAATAGACACCACCTTCACTGAGTTTACTTATCAATATCAATGTTGTTGTTCTTCAATGCAAAAATAGTGACTATTTGAATCAGGACAATTAATTTTTGCAATAAGTAGGTTCCTACCTCCTGCAATAAGGCTGCTGTCAAATACTTACTTACTTGGATACTCGGATGTAGTAATGGGCTCTTAGGAAGACGGGTTGCTCAATGCTTCCTCGCCCCTCTTCATGACGGTCCATTTCAGTTGGGGCAGGCTGATTGTCTCCATCATCAGCTGAAATCAAATATAAAATCGATGTTTTTAGCCGTTGATATGTTTTCCAAAGCATATGATTATAAATACATTATACCCATACAACTGTGAAAATCTGTTTTCTAATTCTAGATGGCATCTGTGACAAGTCGGCCCCATTTCTCGCTCACTGCTATTTCTCTCGGGATCACTTCAGTGGCCGATCGACCAGACCTCTTAGACGAGGTTACGGTCTATGTGGGAACTTGGCCTGGCCGATAGACCCCGGGATATTATGTTTTGTATTTGATTTAATCTATAAAACTGCATCAGAGCATCAAGGTCTTATTGCAGCGAGTAATTCAGTAAAATAACAAAAGATCACACGACACGAAGGTGTATTGTACAAACGCATCTTTTTATCGTGGAAAAGTAGAGGCTTTTAAAAAAGAAAATAAACAAGTTGGTAGATGCTCACGTTCTTCACTGTCAGCTGCCAACTACGCTCTGAATTTTTATACACACGTACATTTTTCAAGTGTATAATAGGTCCAAGTTCTAGAAATCTGTTTAAAATATTTTAAAATTTTAATTAAGTATAGCACAGCTGCCTATCAATGATATCATAAAGGTGTCTAGAGAGTACATTTAATAGGATGGAAGCGGATTTTAAAGTGCAAGTTTATTGACCGTTACGGATGGGAGACTTGGCGCCATCCTTTTTGCGGCGATGTCACCCAACATCTCTGTAGATTTAGCAAACAGCTTAACACATTCCTCACAGTCCTCTTGTTTCTGCAGTTTGGTCATCTAGCCACGGCCATTCAACTCTTTGACATTGTCTTTACACTTGTAAAATATGGTTTCCTCTGTCTACCGCTTCATATCCCTCCTTGTGTAATGTTACCTGAACACTAATTGTCTTGGACACTCCCGATGGATCATGTGCCATGACCGTACTACTTCAGTTTGTGTCTTTTCACTGAGGTCACTCTTAGTCTTCCATAGTTTTAATTAGTGGAATTCCATCAATTCATGTTTATATGAAATGCGTAACTCGCATGAATTCAAAGACAAATTTACTTTCACTCTTTTTGGTTCAAAAGAAAATTATTAACCCCCCCCCCCCCCACCCCCCAGCCGACTCGGCCCATATACAAAAATATTATGCAATGTTTGACACGTATGAGAAGAGGTGCAACTTGTACTTTAATTACACAGCACGAATTATATAGAAATTTATTGAGATGTATGTTATTTGTGATTTGTACTGTTTTTATGAAAATCTCGTCTGTAAAATGTGTGGGTTTTTTTGTGATGTGTGCCAACGACCTCACTGAATAAACACTTATTTACTTTTTAATAAACGTCAGGATCACCGGGTGTTCGTATGGCACGATGACATTTCCAATTTCGGATTCCGCTTGGGGCTACCTAAATAAAACATATAATAATTTGAGCCATTCCCCCAGGCGCATCGGTCGCAAATTTAAAAGGTTTAAGTGGGCAACATGAAATGTTTTATCGTCGACACAAACAATGTACTTAATTTGGGTTAATTTTAATAGGAGAGGAGGAATGGGGTAATGCGTGTGTGTATGTGTGAGTGTGATTGTGCGTGTGTGTGTGTGTGTGTGTGTGTGTGTGTGTGTGTGTGTGTGTGTGTGTGTGTGCGTGAGAGAGAGAGAGAGAGAGAGAGAGAGAGAGAGAGAGAGAGAGAGAGAGAGAGAGAGAGAGAGAAAGGGCTTGGGGGATGGGCGTACAAGGCGCATATGACCCTCGCCTAGCGTCTCTCCTTATAAAATATGCATACATAATATAATATGCAGAGAGATGGAGGAGGGGGAGGACAAACATAGATATTAATTGAAGGCCGGAAAGAGAGAGAGAGAGAGAGAGAGAGAGAGAGAGAGAGAGAGAGAGAGAGAGAGAGAGAGAGAAGATTCGGGGGGGGAGAAAATGGAGGACAGAAGGAGAGGGAGCACAAACAAACAGATAGATTAAAAGACAACGTAGGCGAGAGAGAGAGAGAGAGAGAGATAGAGAGAGAGAGAGAGAGAGAGAGAGAGAGAGAGAGAGAGCGAGAGAGAGAGAGAGAGAGAGAGAGAGAGAGAGAAGGGGGTGGATGAAAGGTTGGCAGTGGATGACAGAACGACACTGAAACTTAAATAGCTGTTTCACCTTTGTAAACTACTTGCTAGATGTGTATTTCACACTTCACTTCTCGTAATGTATTGGGTAAATTTGTGCATGCTCGGCATCAAAGAAATGACATGAGACTTCTAATTCCAAATAGCTTCGCAGCTAAAATTGCCGTCACGTTCCTAAGAATACGAATACCAGTTAGTTTTCGCGCATTAAGCCGGCGCGATGCCATCAAGGCAAGTTATCCATGCATGATTATTGCCAAGAACAAGAACAAAAACAAGAACAAAAAGAACATAAATTTTAAAAAACTAGAACAAGAAGAATAAGAACAAGATGAAAAGGATGTGTGGGGGGGGGGGCGAAAAAAGAGAGGCAGAGAGACACAGATTGATCTGCCTATCTATCTATCTATCTATCTATCTATCTATCTATCTATCTATCTATCTGTCTATCCGTCTATCTATCTCTCTATCTCTCTCTCTCTATCTATCTATCTATCTATTTATCTGTTTTTCTATCTATCTATCTATCTATCTATCTATCTATCTATCTATCTATCTATCTATCTATATGTCTCTCTATCAAAAACTACTTGAAACCATTACACCAAAACCTGTTATTGTCGGGTGTTCAAAAAAAGAAAAGCGACAAACACATAAGGTTACTACATGAAGGTTAACCATTCCTTTTAATATTGAGATCACAAACAGCAGAAAGGAAAAGATAAAAAGGGCGCTAGTACTTTTAACTTCATGAACACACGCGTACTAGCTTTTCCACAACGCCCGAAAAAACGCTGTTTTGCCTCACTTAAGAAAACACTTTTTATAACTTGGTTTTTCATAACTTTTTTTCCTCTTTAAGTGCAAATTGAATTAAAAGTGTAAATTGAACAGAAGAGGCAACAGCTTGTATACAATAACGTAAGAAAATTCGTGCCCCAACATTGATTTTTTACGCTTTGCTGCGGATCGCTAGATATAACTGCTTGTATTATAACGCGATTGTTGCTTTCCGCCAAGGTCGCAGGAAAAGGGTCAATATTCTGTGAATTGTGTCAGGTTTTTAGAGCGAATGACACATGCAAAATAAGAACAAAATAGAAAAAAAAGGAATAGTTAAATCAGCAAGTTAAGGCCAAAGACATTTATATAATTTAATATGTGTATATTTACTAGTCTTGAAGTTTTCATAAAACTAATTGACTGGTCTGTTACGAAACTGCACTCGCCCAAAGGACCTGAATATACTATGGAAATTTCCACTCGTCGCACGGCTTCGAGGTATTATGTCATTTGACGGGGGAAATAGCGAGGAATTGTGAAAATAGGAGCCCTGGAGCACTGCCGCGGAGGATAATGTCGCATTGTAACCTTGCCGGCAGTTAGAGGGTATCAATTAATTACATGTGCATGATTTTTTAAAGATGTATCGATGCCTGCGTTTTCTACTGGGTTAACTCAAAGATTGTGTGTGCACTAGCCTAGGTCTGCAAGATGGTTCACTCCTCTCTTTGAGCATATTAAAAAAGGGTCGTCAAAATCACGGTGACGCCAGCAGCTGACCATGGAAGTATAGGGAATAATAATGTATCACGGTAATTTCGAAGTTAGTTCGTATGAAACTTTTTGTTTAAAGCTAAGAATGAATGCAACAACAAAGGAAGCTCCGGCGGTCTTTTAAATGTTGCTATTCTGCTTTATGGAACCGCTCATCACTCTTCGTAGACCTGTGAACAGCAATCGATCTGTGTTCACAAAGGGGTACTATTCCTATTCTTCTTCTACTAGAAAAAAGAGAGCTTCAAAACAGCGACTGTAGCGCCATCTGGGGAAAACGCGAACGGCCGCGGACGCTGTTTTTGGCTAAGTGAACCATCATGAAGTGTAGGATCGTTGGTTAAACCCTAGCTTAAAAAATGGGTGATTGACAGCCCCTAAAATAGCTTTATTTCTTGGTGACAGTTATACCCAAAACTAAGGAATTCCAAGACTTGACAATCGGCCTCATTTCGCGTCTGACTGGCTCCCCTTCGTAACAGCGATAAAGAGCGTACAAAGCGTAAATGAACGACAGGAAGAAAGGGCGCACAGTTCAACTCGAGTACTCTGTAGTGCCCAAGACCGACAACGAGCCTATTAAACGGGGTGCCCATTACGGCGGGACGGGCCGATCGCCAACTCAAAAACAAACTCGCCTGTTGTCAGGCGACCAAGAAGACGAGACAATCTTTCCTTACGTCATGTGTCAAGAGCAGGCCCCTGCCACTTTTTAAAGGGCCCCTATAACTCGCTGAGCTAGCGCTAGTTAACACTGGTTTTCAAAGCAAGGCTACTGGTCATCTTGGGCGCTATATGTCTAGTCTAGGCCACGTGTTACTATAATTTATTTTAGCGATGAGAGAGAGAGAGTGAGTGAGTGAGAGAGAGAGAGATTATTTAATAAATAAGTACTTAAATCTAGCCTAGATTTTGTTGTGCTCCCAGCCAAGAGTGTGCATTTTGAAAAGTAGTGGTGAGCGAATGACCAATTGTTGACTCTTGTTTGCATGACCTTCCTATGTGTAGGGCATGTAGGCTCTCCTTTTTCTCTTGCAAAGTCTTAGACTTGTCACATAATATAACTGGAAACACTTTCATAATGTGACAACATTTTCAAACTGCACCAGGTACTCTACTCTACTTCCAATGACTTGAGGAGGTTAGTTACTGCAATATTGTGGCTGCTCCTCTTTTTTGGACTGAATATTCTAAGAGCACAGGTGGTACAACGTTTGAGTTATAAGCTTCTCTCTCTTTCTCTCTCTCTCTCTCTCTCTCTCTCTCTCTCTCTCTCTCTCTCTCTCTCTGCCTCTCTCTCTCTCCTTCTCGCCCTCTCATACTCACAACATTAAGTTGTGAAAGTCAACAATCAGACAACGTCACAGAAACCAGACAGTTGAGCCCCTCGGTCGGTGTCTCGAGTCTCACAAGAAAACAAAATTGTCATGGCTGTCGGAGTCAGAGTGAGGAGTGTAAAGAAATAATATGTATTTTAACCACGCAAATTTACATGTTGCTCTATCTGTTTGTCTCCTTCTGCGAAATAAACCCCAGACAAAACCATAATAACGGAAATAAAAGTAAAGTAAGCGGAAGACCAACTGTTCAAAAGTTGAAAGACTAAGATACTGTATTAATGTTATCGTTAGAATAGAGATGACAGACATTGATTTTAAACTTTTGCAATCAAAACAAACCAAAGGCTAGAAGTTGTTTTCTGGCATATTGCATTACATTGGTCAACGGTTTTAAAATATAACATTATAGCTACAGAAGTTGTCAAATTATTTTTGGAAATAGACGTGTCAGGTTTTTCGCAGAATCCACATAGACCTTGCCGAGGTCTATTCCGTTTCAGGTATTATTTATTCTGTCAGGGGACAGAATCACAGAATAACAAGAGAAGAAGCTTTTATTAATTCCAGGAAAGTAATTAACCAAGTGTGTTGTACTTGTATAATGTTTAATATAATTTATTTTTATTTCATGTTTCTAGATAATATGTTTGCAACGTACTAAAAGATTATTGTGATATTGTAATAAGTCTTCCGTCAGTGTTAAAAAGATTGGCAGCATAACTCTGATTTGTGATCATTTTTTTGTCCAAGTATCGTATATGACACTAAAAGGGCAGTTACAAGAAAAGTATGAGATTTAGGAAAGTAAATCTTTAGTACGTCGCAGGTTGTATATACACAAACTCTGTGTGACAATATCAAGGCTGTATCAATTCAATCTTTTTCAGAATCCCTGCCAACAATTTGCGCGAATTTTGGTCTGTCGAACCCTTTGCATCTTAAAAATTCAAAAAATTGACAGTGAAATCATATAGGGATAGTGTGTTTTTGTTTCTTGACCCATACTGGTTATTGGGAATCCCAGTACACTTAATTTAGAGCCCAAACAAAAATTTTCATTTCAGCTATACCTAGTTCACCTTAAATGATCTTTTTCTTTTCTTTTTATAGCTGATTATTTAAAACATGTAGTGATAGAATAAATGTAACAAAAACTACAAAGACGATGCAAATAAGCGAAACCTTGTTGCTTTTTTAAAAGTGACTAGAACATTTCGCTCTGCTTGAAGCTGTTCAAGTTAGAATAAAGTAAATTAGATCTAGCAGATCTATATTCATAGATCTTGATGCTGTTTCCGTCTTCGCAGCTTTGTGCCATTTTGAGAATTCATTTTATTAATCTGTCCACTGTCCGTCTGTCAATTCTCTGTGACATCAAGGTTTGATCCTCTCTCTGGTTTGATGCTATAGACGTTTATATAATGTTGTTGTTGTTGTGGGGGTTTTTTATGTAAGTGTTTTAAGGCCATGTGAGCGCGCGGGACACATTAAACATTTTCAGTTGGTAGCGAATTTTGAATTTTGCCCAGGTGGCTGCTGAAGCTTACTCTTCTCGATTTTAGACGACCAATGGATCTTTAACGTGCGCAACTTGCACACGGGACCTCCAAGATTTTTCGCCGTTAGCCGAGAAGGCTAGGTGTAGATCTTTCTTACCAGAAGATCATGGGTGTGGCTGAAAGACAGCAGAAAGGAGCCAAAGAGTAGCAGTAGAAAGGCTGCAGAGATAGTCAGGAGCACGGAGGAGGGTGCAAAGGAGGTGAGGGGGTGGAGGCAGAAAGTAGAGACGAAAGCAGAAGACAGAACAGTGCTTACCCGGATTCGAGACGGGACCTTTGAATGAGAGGAGAACATCCTAACCTCTAGGCCACGAGAGCCCCCATATAACGTCTGGACGGAAAAGCAATTGCCAAACGACAGTTGTGCTAATTGATTTGAAAGAGTGCAGTTTAGCTGGACCTGACAAGAGTCATTTGAAAGAGTCACACGTGAAGACACATTAGAACAACAGATGATGTTTTCAATCGAGAAACAAAAATGTAACTAAGATATATCTAATGAATTGAACGTAGCAGGACCACACGTAATCCTGATTCATTATGGTGCTCATCATTTGAATCAATTTGGAACAAAATTCAGGGCAACGTAGAAAGGCTTGCATGTACTATCGACTGGTGTTTTGGCACTTCATTTGGGTGCCCATTATGAGCGCACTTTGCAGCGAAGTTTTTGGAGAGGGCTAAGAACGGCGGCCATAACAAATAACAATCTTCCCTTTGCTTACAGAGTATTAAAAGTGCTATTCACTGCGTCGAGATGCAATATGTAATATGTATTGTCTTTCTCGACTTCTGGCTTACACAGTATTAGAGAGTGAGAGAGAGAGGGGGGGGGAGAGAGAGAGAGAGAGAGAGAGGGGTTACATTTTTTTGGTTGAAAAGAGAAGGTACAAGCTAGTAGAGGAAGATTGGTCATTGTATAGGTTTATCGCCCCTTTCAGCGTTGTGATGAGTGGATGAAGTGGCAGGAAAAGTGAAAAGCAATTAAACATAGGACCATATTATGGGAAGTAGGGTATTTTGCACTTTAGAGGTAAAAGAAAAATAGTCCAACATATTTTGATGAGGTAGTGTGCGTGTGTGTGTGTGCATG
>NW_004797281.1:973554-975024 GCF_000002075.1 Aplysia californica | reverse complement strand
GTTGATGATAAAGTAAAAGTCAATTGTAACTAATATGGTTAGGAATAAAGTTAAAATTCTAGACCCCGAAAAATTGTTTCTCCTAATTTGGCGGATGAAGCCTACTGCTAGAGAAGGGAACCGCGTCACCATCGTGATAAGATCGGAAAAGTGACATCGAGTTATTTTTTCAGGAGGAAAACACTGAAGTATTAAAAGGACGGTTTAGAGTTATCTGATTTTCGAATTTTTTTTAATGTCCACTTCCGACTTTATTTGAATATGATTTTTTACCCCCAATAAGGAAGCATTCTTTGTAGAATACGTTTCGCTAGAAAAAAGGCAAAATCGAAATGTTTGTAGATATCCGGTCTTATCACGATGGTGACGATATTTTCAAAGGCTTTTTGTAGCATTTTAGTTATTCTGAGAGGGGATCTTTCGTACAATGCTTCCAGAGCAGTGTGTTACAGCGTTAATTATAATATACTTTTTTTGGGGGGGGGTTATAATTTTTTGTCCTGTCTTAAAGTTTAACACTTGTCTTGCTTTTAAAGAAGAATTTTAGATCTATTCATTGGGTTGACTTAGCGAAGAAATGGCTACCAGAGTGGGTTATTTCCGAAGATCTCGGATATTGAAATGTATATTTTGTGAACCTCTCATTCCATTTTTTCAATAAAATCCACACATAGACTAAATATCGAGCTAAAATTTAAAAAATTTTTAAAAGAATGAAAGACAAGAAACTGATAAAAATTGTCCACTTCTTCGATTTGAAAAAATGTCCACTTCTTCGATTTCATTATTTTGACAAGTTTCGGATCCACCATGATGCCAAACAGATAGTCCTCACGTATACGAAGGCTGAATACGGCTATACCCTGCTGTTAACCAGAGCTGGGCGAAGAATCGATTTCGGAACCGATTTCCACGATTAATGCTATAAAAGAAAAGCTCCGACTCCGTTTTACGTGAACCAACGATTTAATCATTAACATCTTTGTTTCGTTGGGGGTTTTTTGTTTGTTTAAAAAAAAATAAAAGTTGATGCTTCGAGGTGTTCCGAAATCAAGGTTGTCCTAAATCCTGAAGATGTTCGGAACCAACCAGGTAACCACCGAAAATCATTACAAAGTAAGTAACTGGGTTCGGAGTCGATTCCTGTGATTCCTAGCTTTCAATAATCCGGAACCTAGCCGCCCAGCACTGCTATTAACTGGTCCGTGTCTGTGATACGGATTCTGCCCTCGTCCTAAAACCATTACGTTCAGGTAGTGTATGAGAACGAAGGGGGGTAACCCATCCAAAGCCGAGGGGAAAAGTTCACGATGAGCATTAACCCTGCTTTAGTGCACTGAGGGACCTCCGCGGATTTGCACCTCTTGTAACCTATTTAGCATTTAATAAATTTCTCCAAGTGGTCGTAAAGGAGGGGAGTGGGAGAGAGGAGATGGGGTAAGGGGGAGGAAAATGGGGGTGGGGTTGGGG
>NW_004797281.1:969023-971382 GCF_000002075.1 Aplysia californica | reverse complement strand
GGGGGGGGGGTTGAGAGAAATAGAGACAGAGGTGCTGTATTAAGCTGTATTTTTTATAAAGAAAAAGAGACAACAACAGCAAACAAAAAAAACAACAAATTAATCTTTGTGAAAATGACACATGAAACCTTATGAGGAAATATTACATGTCAAAAACAAAACTGTTTAAATCATCTATTAATTCATCGATCGAGCACACTTGACCTATAAAACCAATTGATCAATGTAGAACTCAAGAGATAAAAACCTCGTTTGCTTCATAGTCTTATTAGATACATTACCTGTTTACGTTTTCATCGCTTTTTAACACAGTGTTAGTCATTACCGGAGAGTGGACTGCCTTGACCCTCACTTTCCCCTTCGCTGTCAAGGCCAAACTTGAAAAAAGAAAAAAATTGGGTTGGGGGGGGGGGGGTTATACGAACAGCGTTCAATAAGTCTGTATGCTGACTAAAAGGCTAAGGATTGACAACAAACAATGTGGCCAGATATCATCAAGTCACGGACAGGCGTAAGTATGACAGAGTGTATAACGTCAGCGACCAACCGCAAGCAAAGACGGGACATTGCGCGTCATCCTCTGAGAGAGATATACAATGTATCACCTTCAGGCATACATGGTCGCTTTTAACTACAAGGGGGCTATCCCAAAAAACGCTGTTTTGAGAAAACCGAAGGTAAAGTTTTTGACCTTTTTTCAGTTTTTTAAAAGACAAGGAGAGTATTCTCTATAACCAAACAAATATACACACCAATGAAACCAAACTTCTCCTATAGGTAGAGCATTGCCCACTTGTGGTGTAGATCAAGATTTCTGGAAACCCCCGAAATCTGGGTTAGCCCGTTTGTCCTCAAAAGCGACCACATGTACCCTGACTATGAGGCAATGCTCGTAAAACAATGAAACTTGGTGAATGTACAGTCTATTCTTTTAGAACGTTGCATGTGGTATTTTGGGAAAATCAAAAGAGTCGTTAAAACTTGAGCGTGGTTCTTGAATACCAAAAGATACCACGTCCTTCCAGGTGCATGGCACTGCTCTAGCGCACAAAACGGTGAAAGTAACTCAAAGGGTAAAGTAATGGGTATACGAAATTCTTCCACACCCACCCTATTTACCAAAAAGGCGACCAGTGACATAATATTCTTTTCCTAGATCTGAAGAAAACCTTCTTAAAGGAAGTTGCTATATCTGCATTGGAGAAATGGATTGTTGAGACCCATCAGAGGCTATATTATGCTTTTGGAGGTCATGGCAAAAATGTGTAAATTTGCTGGGTGTCTTTGGATAGAAGCGCCACTGTGATTGTCAAATTTCAAGATTTTAGTTTGCTTCGTTCTTAGGTAAGGTAAAGACTTCCTGGACACCTGTCATGGATACATCCTTGCGACAATACTAAGTCTACACTGCCAATCAGATTCATTTATTAGAGTTTTACGGCACTTGCAACACAATTAGGTCGTTAATGTGCTAGAAACTTAGAGGTGTTTCTAGAGAGTAACAAACATAAAAAATTTAGGAGAGATAAGGACATTAGATGTTTGATAGAAAATAAGGAGCAAACCACACCAGAGCACTCGCTCGAATTCATTTGATTGAATCGAGCCAGCAAATTTTCCTGCTTGTATTAAGAGGCATAAGCCACCATTTTGGCTCAAAACGACTGAATTCAACCAAATTTAACGTTGACCTTCAAATCTAACAAACAACTATGCCTAGTGCTCACTCATGCTGCCAGTCGGATTTATTATAATGACGTGGCCATGTCCCTTTGTGGATGGGCAAGAGCCTCCATTTTTTGGCACAAAACGACTGGATTCAACTGAACTCGATTGTTACGTTCAAAATTAATAACGTTAGATTTTTTTAATATTTTTTTTTTGAGTTTTATTTTCGGAGGAGGGGGGGGGGTGATTGTTATTGTTGGTCTTCTGTTGTTGTTTCTTTTTGTTTGTAAGTAATTTTTATTTGTTTCAATTTTAGGGGGGGTGGTGGGGGTGGGACTGGAAGTTCTAGATCGTGAGTCGAACTGGTCGTATCGTAGTAAGATGGCAGCTTCTGCCCTATCCATAAAGGAAAGGTTGGCTGGTCACGACTCAGTCAATTAAATCCGCCCGTGTAGCGAGGCAGTGTGCACTCGGTAGACACTCACGGCACTGGACAGTGTACATCTCGTACAGCACTCACGGGGGAATCTGTGGCGCGCGAGGTAGAGCAGAGACAGACGCCGTTTCTTGCAGACAATAATTGTGTACAAGCCGTGGGTCACGATCGTGAACGAGAGTGGATCCGTTGGAAAGGCATGACTGAGGAGGGGCATTCCTTTGTCTCTGCTCTTCTTTACTAGAAACACTACAC
>NW_004797281.1:964658-968041 GCF_000002075.1 Aplysia californica | reverse complement strand
AGTTACATATATTTTTTTTTCTATTCAATTTTATTTTATTTCATTTTTATTATTATTTCTTTTAGTTCCACATTTAGGTGGGAGGGTGGTATAATAATGTATGCCTTTTTGAAAATGTCATTGGCGTGTGGGTCAGAGTGTCTCATTTTCCCACATGGGAGATCACAGGAGGCTCAACGAGACTAAGAGATTGTTAAGGAACGGGGACTTGTTCTTAAAAAGCTCAAGCGTCCTACATAATAAAACCCTATTAGTTGTGCATGACCTGAAATCTTGCCCAGGTCTAATGAAACCAACATTGACCATAGGACCACATGACCAGTCACTGCCACCAGGAACCGTATACCTCTGATGTGGTGTGAAGGAGGTGTCACGCTTTCTATTGAGGATCTTTGCTGGACCTTTTATTGTCAAAGGTATCGTTTGCTGCTTTCTAGTTTCCGTGGTACGGCTCACAATTCTCTACTCGGTTCACGTTATAAGGAATATTTTTTGAAATGTCACAGTAGATCCAGAAAATCAAGTACATTGTAATTTGAGGTACTTTCTGCATTCAGGTTATTATTTGATAATCATCATCATCCAGTGCCAGATCTGCGACAGACATCGGCGATCATGATTTTCCATTCATTCCTTTGTTCTGATGCTCTCAGAAAAGCTACGTTTCCCCGATTTTTCCCTGTTACCCATTTGTTTAGGTTCCCTAGGTATGTTGTTCTGGGCCTACCCCTGCCTCGCTTGCCCTCAATTTTGCCAGTGAGAGCTAGATGTTCAAGACCCTTATGTCTATTCAGGTGTCCCAAAAACTGCATTTGTCGTTTCCTGATTGTTTTTAACATTGAGCGTCCCACGTGGGCTTCATCAAGCACTACCTCATTTGATTTCTTTTCCTTCCACGATACTCTTAGCAGCCTCCTAAGAAACCACATTTCTGTTGCCTCTATTTTATTTTCACTGTCTTTAGTGATTGTCCAGCATTCACAGCCATATAGAAGGGTTGACCAAACATAGCATTTCAGGACTTTCATTTTGGTGTTCATTGATATGTTTCTATTTTTCAGGATTGGGCTCATTTTATTATTATTTGATAATACATACTTTATTATATGGTCGCTTTTAAGGACAAGCGGGCTAACCTATATTTTGAGGGTTTCCAGATCTTGACCTTCACTAAAAGTGGGCATTGCCCTACCTATAAGAGAAGTTTGGTTTCATTGGTGTGTATATTTGTTTTGTTTATAGAGGAAACTCTCTTTGTCTCTTAAAGAAACTGAACAAGAGGCAAAAACTTTACCTTCGATTTTTTCAAAACAGCTTTTTCCGGGATAGCCCCCTTGTGCTTAAAAGCGACCATATTAGCTCTATTTCATTATCTCCCTTGAATTGCCTCGAAACATCTAAGATACGTGTGGAGGCTTCAAAGTAAAGTCCAGCTTTCAGTTGAAACTGAAAGACTAACTTCGTACATTTGTACATTATTTGTTTTTAATTAGACAATTATCAATGATTTCATACCACCCCCCCCCCCCCCCCCCCCCCTCCCCCGTTTTTGTAATCCATAGAAAGATAGGGGTAAGCAGTACCCTCTTTTTTCTTCTCGCACCTCCCTTTCCTTTATGAAACACCCCTGTTGGGGGAAGGTTAGGAAAAGGTTTCTCTTTTTTCTCTCCCCTCCCTCTTTCCCGGGGGGGCCCCCCTAAAGGGGGGGGGGGGGGGGGGGGGCGGGTGTGTTTTTTTGTGTGTGTGTGTGTGTGTGTGTGTGTGTGTGTGTGTGTGTGTGTGTGTGTGTGTGTGTGTTCGTGTGTGTGGGAGAGAGAGAGAGAGAGAGAGAGAGAGAAAGAAAGAAAGAGAGAGAGAGTGTGTGGGGGGGGGGGGGGGGGGTGCTCAAGTCTGTGCGACAGGGTGTTGATGTGTGCGTGTATGGGTTTTTTTATGCCTCAGCAAATTTCTCTTTGTGGAGGTAGAATATTATTTTATCTTATTTCATCTTATCTTATCCCTATCAGTAACATAGAGATAAGATTAAGGGGGGAAGCTACATTGAGAGTGATTTGATTAATTACCTTCATTTAAAGGATTTGAGGCATCATAGAAGGTTAGCAAGGGGTTAATTTTGACATTTTGGTACAGTTTTACCACAATTGTTTTCTTTTTGACTCTTTACTGGATCATTTAGGGGTCTCGGGTACACATGAAAAGACCATACTCTGTTCATTTTTTTTCAGTATTATCTTTTACACCACAATATAAGAAATAGATGGTTTTTTCTTCAGAAAATACAAACAAGCATAAAATAAACAAACCTATGTAACCAAAAAGATAATAAAACGCAAAAAGACAACGACAAAATAAAGAAACCGATTCAAAACCAGTCCTTAGGTTTCAAAGGAACTACAAAGATAATAATAACAACAATAATAATGATAAGGGGAAAATGATAATAAAATAATCATTATTGTAGTAGTGGTGATAATAGTGATAATAATAGTAGTAATAATAGTAATAATTATAATAATTATTTAAGAATTATAAAAATAATAATAATAATAAAAATAAAAGGAATAACAATAATTAATAATCTACATAAAGTCCACTCTCGTACAATACAGCTCTATGCCCTTTACAATACCTTTATCCGAACAGCTATAATTTACAGATCACACAGGAGGTGGATAACTTCGGCAATGCCTTTCAGGAGCGAGACAGGTTAAGAGACATACGTTATAATATTATCCCAGCAGACAATTGGAGACACTCGATACAAAACATCTCCATACAGAGATCTTACTTGCTTAGTCTCCCTATACCGCCAAGTAGATAAGGCAGAGAGCAGTCGACGCCACGTTGGCCTGTTCCTGTCCACGTCCTCCAATTTTGGAAACGAAGTGGCTAGCCGTACTTAAGTACGGCTAGACTGAGAGTCTAGGCGTCTAGACTGCCAGTCTAGCCGTACTTAGATATAGGTTTTGCCCAATCGACTCAAGCCTGTTAAGTACACAGGTCTCATTAGATCTAGATCTAGTAATTATTCAAGTTCAAATACATGCAAGTCAGTAAGGCACCTTTTGGTTTTGTCTGAAATACAAATACTTTAGGCATTGCAAACTAAAAATTTCATTTACAATTCAGCCATCAATATTAAGTACGGCTAGCCTGACAGTCTAGCCGTCCTTAAGTACGGCTTATCTTAGGCCCTATTAACATTAGAAAACAGGAGGTTTAAAATACATGCACTGTCATTAAGGCCCCTGGTTTCGTCTCAAATACAAATACTTTAGGTACTGCACACTTAAAATGTATATTTACATTTCAGTAGGCCTATTTTTTGTAAATAGGTCAGTCTAGCCACCATATTAAGAATAAGTACGGCTAGACTGCGAGTC
>NW_004797281.1:953714-964558 GCF_000002075.1 Aplysia californica | reverse complement strand
TTGCGAGTCTAGCCGTACTTAAGTACGGCTAGCCTCTTCCTTTTGGAAAATCTAGGCCCTGGGTGATTGCCTCTCCTTACTGTGCCTCTGAAGCTTCCTCCAGTTGGTCTTCCTCGATTTCTTTTTCCAGTTGAACTCCAATACCATGTCTGATTGGGCAATCATGTCTTCTTTCGGTATTCTTAGAACATGCCCTAAATATCTTCATCTTCTCCTTTTCATGCTCGTGTTGGTATCTCCAATTATATCTCTTTCCAACATTTCATTATTTGTAATATATTAATTCCATTTTATTAGTATAATTCTTCTTAAACATTTCGTTTGGAAGCTATTTAATTTTCGTTGAATTGTTTTGTTTGTCTTCCACAACTCTGAACCATACGTCAATACGGCCAAAATATTGCTATTATATGTTTCTAATTTCATCTTCAATGAAGTTATCTTTGACTTTCATATATAGATGTTAATTTCACAAAAGCGATTCATGGATTTTTAAGTCTTTGGAGGACGTCGTCGAGGCAGTCTGCAGTATTGGATATAATGCTGCTAAGGTACTTGGATTTAATCATTTTTCCAAGGGGTTCTCCGTAAAGAGGGATAGGTGTAGTTTCATGTTATGATAGTAGTAGTACTTCTGTTTTATATGTATTTCTTATAAGGCCAACTTTTTCAAGTTATTATAAGGCCACACAGGAATCAAACATATTACAATTAAATAGGATCTTCTGCGTGCAACACAGTTACACTACAAATGACTGTGCATTTACTGTAAACCAATCAGTTCAAGCAACCAGACAACCAAAGCCTTTTATCGTCAGCACTTGTATGTCCTAAACGTGTTGCAAGTTCTGTAAAAACGTTTGCTAAAACTAAAGTTAAACGACAAGAAAAAGACCCCTTCAACGTTCTTGTCATGTTTTCAGTTTTCAGACGAAGAATCCCTTGAGAGCGGAGCTGCTGCCCGCCGCTCTTGGCGATAAATTGCCAGGATGTCTTACGACACCATATTGCAGCAGATCGGAGAGTTTGGAACCTACCAGAAGCGGGTACTTGTCCTAGTGACTATAATAGCGGTCCCCACTGCTGTACAGGTTCTGAACTCGATCTTTCTCCTAGCGGTGCCGGAGTTTAGGTGAGTTAGAAACTAATAGCAGCTATTATTATTGTTGTTATTATTATTATTATTATTATTATTATTATTATTATTATTATTATTATTATTATTATTATTATTATTATTATTCTAATCTGTTATTATATTACCTCATTCATTACTATGTGTGTGCGTGTGTTTTTTATATATGGTTTTTTTGTAGTTTGTTTTTTTAATCCTATGGGTCATTTCGTACCACCGGGGTTGTATTATTCACATTTTATAATACTTCTAAAGCGAATATCTCTGAAAATTTCAGTATTTCTAAAAAGGTCATTTTGACAGACTGCTATGCAAAGCGTACGGATCGGATTAACGAGTAAATTTCCTCTTTGGAAAGTGGTGGCACAGAGTTCCCCACGTCATATGGATACGATAGTAAAACATGACGTATGGATAGGGTTAATAGAGGAATGTTTTTGCCCATATAGACAAAATTTGATCATTCAGGAGGGGGGGGGGGGGAGTACAAAAGAAAAAGTATGTATCTTTGTCGAGATAACAACAAATAACAACTGAAAACAACAAAAAACAACTGATAACAACAAATAACAACTGATAACAACTAATAACAACTGATAACAACAAATAACAACTGATAGCAACAAAATAACGACAAACATCAACACAAACGTCCTAATTTAGAGTTGCTTTTACTTGGTTTTTAAGGTACTCTACACTTAGAAATCTATGCATTAACTGATAACAACAGATAAATACAAATAACAACTGATAATATCAACACAAACGTGCTAACACAAGTTGAACAATCCAATACAACTTTTTAATAATGATGTTTTCAGTGTCACACAATACTGTATAACAGGACAACAGGTGATGACACGAATACATACGGTCGCTTTTAAGCACATAGGGGCTATCCCGAAAAATGCGGTTTTGAGAAGAAAAAAAAAGGTTACGTTTTGCCTCTTGTTCAGTTTCTTTAAAAGACAAGAAGAGTTTTTTCTACAACCAAAAAAATATACACACACCAATGAAACCAAACTTCTCCTATAGGTAGGGCAATGCCCACTTTTGGTGTAGGTCAAGATTTCTGGAAACCCCCGAAATCTGGGTTAGCCCGCTCGTCCTTAAAAGCGACCAACAACAGGACAAACCGGTACTGAAACTACAGGACTTGTCAGATCCAGGCTATACAATCATACAAATGGAATTTATTGTATTTTTAATCAACTGATCAATTTGATTTTAAAGTCTCAAAATGCCATATCACGCACGTTGGTGAGGAAAATAAAAAGAAGATACAGGATTGTTGGGTTGTTGTTTTTTTTTCGCTATATTGTTACTTTCAATTTTAATGTAAACAAAAAAGGGACGTAACTCCGGTCATGGCTAATGGCTAAAGAAAATTCAACTTCTGGTAGTTGCTCGGAGTAATGCATGTAAAGTAGGGGCCGGTTGATCACATGAATATTGATTTTGAGGCTGGAATCAAAGTATTTTAGTGTTATCAGTTGTTATTTGTTGTTATCTCGACAAAGATCAATACCCCGAATAGAAATACGATTTTGTAGTTGCGCTGAAGTTGAGCTTTTTTCTCTTATTGTGTCTGTGTCATTTATAAAAAGGATTTTATTTCAAATATTAAACTAAAAATTGTTTTCTAAATAAAAATTATCCTTTTGGGGCATTTTTTTAAAAGTTACCTGTTTAAATTGTTTCAGAAAACTCCTATGCCAATTTCAGACGCGTTAAACATAATTTGCATTTTTTAATCAGGTCAAAATTAGAGCAATTACCATTGCGTTTAATACGGAAAGCAAATGATATAGCAAAAGAGACATAAATGAAAAATAAGGACCGTTTCGAAAGTGATATTATAAAAAAAAGGCCCAAGGTGAATTACTTTAGCCGATTTAATTCTCTCTAGTTTTCAGTCTTGCGTCCCCTCGAATTTAAATATTTTTCACAGCAGGTCATGAGAGAAAAGGCTAGCAGCTGCTTCTCCTCTGTGTGTGAGTTTGTGTGTGTGTGTGAGTTTGTGTGTGTGTGTGTGTGTGTGTGTATGTGTGTGTGTGTGTGTGTGTGTGTGTGCATGTGTGTGTGTGTGTGTGTTTGTGTGTGTCTGTCAGATGAACCGTTTACGTTTTTTTAGAGGGTTTTTTTTAGTTTACTTTTGTTTTTGTTTTTTTCTTGCGTTAAATGACAGAGAGCTGTAGCCACATAAACGCAGACGCTGGTCCTCATTTCTTTTCTTTTTTTTTCTTTTCTTTTCAATCTTATTTTTAAAAATATTTCATTTCATCTTACCATTTCTTTAAAACCAGCCATCCAACCAACCAACCAACCAACCAACCAACCAACCAACCAACCAACCAACCAACCAACCAACCAACAAATCAATCAATCAATCAATCAGTCCGTCAATCAATCAATCAATCAATCAATCAATCAATCAACCAGTCGGTTGGTCGATCAGTCAATCAGTCAATCTATCCATCTATTAATCAATCAATCAATCAATCAATCAATCAATCAATCAGTCTGTCAGTCAGTCAGTCAGTCAGTCAACCAGTCAGTCAGTCAGTCAGTCAGTCAGTCAGTCAGTCAGTCGGTCAATCAATAAATCAAACAATTAATCAATAAATCTGTCTATTAATTTATCAATCTATCAATCAATCAATCAGTCAATCAAGCAATCAATCAATCATTCTCACTCCCCAGGTGTGCGGTTCCAGGACTGAGCAACGACACCTATGAAGTCCAGAGCCCCCAACATTTAGAACTGGTCAACACCTCTTTGACCTCTGACCCTATCACAGGAGCTTATGGAAAGTGCTCACTGACCACGCACCCTGCACACCCGGCTGGTAACCTCAGTGCCAACTCTACAATGGCGATCACGTTGAGTGGAAACACTTCCACAGAATACTGCCCACGCTGGGTCTATAGTACTGAAGTGTTTAGCTCCACACTCGCGGCAGAGGTGGGTGATGGTCTGAACCGAAACAATTTTTATCGTTGAAGTGAAGAGAGGTCACCATAGGCAGGTGGTCCTCTTGTACAGTGTTATATATATATATAATTTTTTTTATATATTTGTTTTTATTATTTAGGGGGGGGGGGGGGGGGTAAACCGAAGGGGCGGGATGCAGAAAATATTCGGAGACGTCTCTGGCGAGCACCCAGGAACTATTCTGAGACGTACTTGCTCACACAGATGCACTGCTTTGGGAGTCAAACTGAGTTTTGTTTGCTGCAGATCACACGTATAGCCTCTAATACTGTTGCAAATCAATCCTTTTGAAGAAAATTGCAAACCTAACTGCAAAATATCAAACTATGGGTTGAAACAGGGGGCATGCCCCCCTGTAACTCCCCCCCCCCCCCCTATTTTTATAACTTGGTCCAGAGGCACACAGCATTTTGATTGGTCTATCTTCGTCGGAGACGTCTCCGGATAGAAACTGTGGGGCGGGGAAGGGGAGGTGGGAAGTGTGCGCTTGATTGTCTTGGACAGGTGGGCGTTAGAGCACGTTTGGCTGTAGCAAACCCTTTCGGCCTATAGATGGGGGAAGAGAAATTACGCTATTTTGAGCTTTGCTATAGCTGTAGAGACTTACTTTACTTTTACTCCTTTTTTTTCGCTTGTACCGGTGGGTGTCGCGGGGAGACACCGGCGTCTGTCTGCAGCAAGGCGAGTGGCCTGTAGGAGGGACATCCCGTGAGCTCTGAGGGTGTCTGCCACAGATTCACTCCATCATCGCCTTGGTCTTCCTCTGGCTCTCCATCCAGAATATTTAATGTAGAGAAGAGTGAACAATACCAACTCATTCTTTAGGTTAAGGCGACAAAAGACACCTCGTAAGTTTCGCCGAACGACTTCAACACTATTCCCTTGACATGGGAAACCCTAGCTCTTCAAATATCCAGTTGGAGAGCATCAGTCACGGTGGATAGAAAATCCTTTCGGACTTCATGAATTAAAAATGCTGAAGCCAAGACGTGAGAACCTTCTAAGATACACCACATATCCACAAAATGGAAATTAAGCCGTTAAATGATTTAAATATGGCTCTGCCAGAATTGATCTCAGTAGCCATAGCTGAAGCCACAAGTCATCTCAATCCATTTTGTTTTCAAGAAAATAATTTATTCTCCTGGGTAGATGCATTGGTCATAGGCAGGCAAACACACACGAGTTATTATACTAATCACTTGAAGGCAGAGGTATGCACAATAACCGGTGTATATCATCACATTGCTGATGTATTCGTTCATTTCTACCTTAGAGTCAGGGGTGGAACATGCAGGCAGATAAAAGAAAATGGGAATATTTGATGGTAGAGGTTTGTGTAAAAATCATGAAACGATATATTTAGCCCTGCACATGTTTCAAGAAAGGTGCGGATGGACTGTACTGGCAAATTATTTAGCTCTTCGTTGGTCTTTGATTATTGTATATTATGTTTAACACCCTTTTCAGTTTAGTGAAGTCATTTAAAGGGCGGAACCTCCGGTTTCAACGACCATCTCCGATACGAATGAGCCTTTAAAAAAATCAAAACGCCCCCTTTGGGATTCGAAAACGGTCGTCCGCTCCAGAGTCCAACACGATACCAACTGAACAAACACAGCACCCCTTCAGCTTTTTGTAAGCCTCAGGGGTGAGTGCATCATGAGCAAATGAGAGTGTTATTATGATTTGCTTAGCTTTGTTTCTAAATCAGTTTTTCCCAGTAAAACACCTCATGTAGATCACTCCACATCCAAAGCAGTTAATTGGTCCATTGATTTTTTTTTTTTAAGAAGAGGAAAGAGGGAGAAAAGGCGAAAAGGGTGAAAAGGAAGAAATTATCTACCAAAACATAATACTTATGTGCTTCACTTATTTCTGGGTATTGTAGTTTTCACGAATCATTCTACCAGATAATCAAAATCGGGTTAATTGATTTTTAAAAAACGACAACAACAAAAATATGAAAGAAGACCTCTTCGATTTTTCCTTGCCAATCCATAGCGTGGAACAGCAAACTGTATGAAGCGAGAGTTGTATTTAAACCACAATCTACCGACATCCACCCTCAATCCCCCCCCCCCCCCTTTCCAAAAAAAAAAAAAAAACAGAAGTAAAAACAAGAATGAAAACACGAGACTGACAAGGTGCAATAACACTCTGATGTTTTTCGCCCATCTTTTTTCGTCCAGTTGAACTTCGTCTGTGACAGACAGATCCTAACAGCTTACGCAAACATCGGTACAATGTCGGGCTCGATGGCCGGTTCTCTTATCAGTGGAGTCATTGCAGACAGGTAAGGGTTATTAACTTCAGGTACTGTGTGGCACTGATGGAAATATTGTGACGGTCCTAAAGGAAACAGACGTAAAATTACGCTTCTCAAATTATGACTTACTCGCTTGGTACCCTGTTCGATGAACGGACTCTTTACTTTACTTTTCCGATCCAGGATGAACGGAATCAAAAGAACCGATCCTCAAGACACTGTGGATTTACTGCGCACTGCATGTGAACGGAAGTCTCACTTGTTAACAATGGCGTCTTAGAAGATGGACTTTCCCAAGATTAGATCTAAACGAAACTAATTAAAAACTGAAGATTAAACTACAGAAACATCAGACTCCTTAATATAACTGTGCACCCTTTAAATAATTCTGAACCACCGTTAATTTTTTTTTTCGAAAGTTAAGTGGTTGGGAAGTTTTAGGCGGCCAAAGTAACCACCTTTCACAAATATAATATGTATAGATTAGTGTTGATAGAGGCGTTAAATCTATACGCTTAATTACTTTACTGGAAGGAAATCTATCTTATCATCATAATATACGAGTGGCTGACAATGTTGGTGGGAGTGGCTTTATAAACTCATACACTTAATTACATGACTGGAATGAGATTTCATTATTACGATATACTAATTGTTGAGAAGAAATCCGTAATTTGATACTAAAGGTGTGCGTCTATCTCCTTTTAACAAAGGGGAATCTAATAAAATTCTTAAAATTCTCCTTGGAAAGAGGGTTTTTTGCACGCAAGAAAAGTATCTTTAAAAATACACTATTTATACGATTTGAACTTCTATTCTCACTCTTGCTAAATTTTGATGCGTATGCGCCTTGTTGAAGCTTGAATGTTATTGTTTTAGAAAAGGTTGAGCTATTGACAACTAAACCGAGAAGAGGTGCATGGCCACGAAGAACAAAAATAGTCGAATCTCAGTCGGACTCTGCAGATGAGGACTTTTAAAATTTTTTAGGTATAATCAACACAATTTACATCATACAGGGCCAACCTAAAATAAGAGAGTTACTTACAATGTCCCAGTAGACAGACCTAGATACGCGAAAAATATTATTCGCACACGGGAATCGAACTTTGGTCTTCTGCGTCAACGGTGAAGCGCCTAACCGGTACGCCACAGACGCTGGTTAGCTGAAGGTTAACGTCTTGTTTGACACTACAAAAGTCTTTTTTTAAGACTGAGAAAGTGTTCCCCATAAGGACACCAAGTCAATAGGAAATTATAGAGAAAAGAGGACAATAATTTGGACTCCACTCAGTTTTTTACTTCCAGTTTTCAAGAAGAAAGTCAGGCTTGAGTATTGCTGTATCGCAACTGGCTGTTATATTTAGGTATTTGGATTAGAACTTGTAACTTTATAACTTATTAACTCAAAGATAAAGTTGTTAGATCAGTGTTCACAGACGTCAAGTAAATAATTCCTTCAACAATTCGCGTGATACTTATAGCGACTAAGTTGCAGTATGTTATGGAAAATATGTGAGACATCGCGGTGGAATCAGGCGCTCGTCAAAGTAATACAATCCAAGAAACAGGTGACATTTTTCTGGCCGGTTTGTTTTAGTAAGAGTTTTACGGCACTTGCAACACAATAAGGTCATATAAATGCCGAAGGTTAGAGTCGGTGGCCTAGTGGTTAGGCTCTCGGACTCGCAACCGTAAGGTCGTGGGTTCGAATCCCGTCAGGGGCCCGATGTTGTGTCATTGGGAAAGGCACTTTACACAAATTTTCCTCACTTCACCAAGGTGGGAATGGGTACCCGGCTATAGACAGCGAAAGATCTTGTCAGTTTGTTAGTGTTTGAGCGCTTAATCAGCTGCTTGCGCTGTATGCTTCCCGGGAAGCTGAGATTAGAGAATGTTTCGGACTGTTCTATGGTCTGCTGGGGTAATAATATAGTGTAAAGCGCATAGAGCCTGCTGTTGAGCGGGGATATGCGCTATACAAACGCTGTTTATTATTTATTATTATTAAGTTACAAGAGAGTAACAACACGTAGAAAAAGAAGGAGGAGAGTTCAGGGCGATAGAAATTGATAGGAAAGAAGGAGCAAACCACACCATAGCACCCGCCAACCACCCACATTAGTAAGGTTTTACGTTGCTCGCAACTGCATAAGGCCATACAAGCGCCAAATGTCCATTAAAAAATAATAAATATTTCTGAGTACATTTTTACAGAAAATCGTTGATGAACAAAAATGTAAATTTTCACTTTCCAAAGACTCTCAAGCTATGGAAGTCACCAAACTTTAGCGACCATTTTCTCGCTAATTTTAACCCTGAAACCAAGCGATCCCCACCTCCTTCAATCGCAAATATTTCGACTTCTATTCATGATAGAAGTATATTTTTTCTTTCACAAGCAAAATAAATGAATAAGCTTTCTAATGTTATCAATAACTCCACTTGTCCAAAAACTGACGAGCGCCTGATTCCACCGCGTCGTGACACATATAATCATGCTCCCAACTCTAGGAACAATACTAACAGTTAGTTGTCGAGAATCTTTATTTGCAACTGTAAAACCTAAAGAACACGACAGATTCCATTTTACCCTCGTTTGTTTTGTTGTCAATGAAAGTTTATTTCTCGCTTTTTGTTTTGCTTTCGAGAAAATTTTATATCCCAATTTGGTCTTGCTTTCCACGAAAGAAAGTGTATTTCCCGTTTTCGTTTCGCTTTCCAGGAAAGTTAATTCTCGTTTCTGATTTGATTTCTTCTGTATTGTTGATCTCAGCCTTTTTTTCTATTTTTATCAGATATATTACGTCAACGCCATTCAATAATCATTTATATCGATTTCTGGAGATTTCAAGACAAAGGTGTTTTTTTCGAATAAGATATCAAAGGGGATCTTACAGTTTTGTTCTGTTTCTTTCTTTCTTTCCTAGATTTTAAATAAAAAATAACAATGTACCAGTCTTAGTTCAGATTGTCGGCGTTTCCTTTTCAAACCATGACTAAGGTGCCGTAGGCCTAGAATAACACTGACGATATCGATAAGGCATATTTCATTATTGAGAGTAGTCAGAGATATTCTTAATTCGCTGCCCCACGAACAAATGGCGTATATTCCTAGTGCGGTCAAAAATTCGTGGCACAACTTATTGTTAAATGTTACCTAAACTATCGAAAATGAACACTCCATCTTTGGCACGCTGACTTGTATCCATTTGTCTTAACAGGTCAATATTTTTGTAAACACCTGTGAGCTGTATTCTAGAAAATTCCTTTATAAATATACTAATTCAAAAATCCAAGTGGATGGTTTCTACAGAGTTTTTAAAGTTTACAGTTGGGGAAATATTGCTATTAAAAGCAAGTCTGTTATTTTTTTCTAATCGTGACGCTATCTTTATTGAACGCATGTTTTAAAAACCTTTAGTGCAAAAAATTGTGTTCACAATAAAATTATTTTCTTGTAACACAAGTTTTGGCTCTAAAAAGTGTCATTGGTGAGCTGTGACGTAGGTCATATTATATATTATGCGTATACGAAATGTGTGCGAGAAGCGGGAACTGCTGTGAACAACCCCATTTTCGGCGTGATGGAGATTTATAGTATTTTATATAATAAATTTAAGAAGAATTTTTTTTTCAATCTAGCCTCAATTGTTGTAGCAAAATATGAATCAGTTAAGGCAAATAGATACAAACTGCTGTACAAAGTACGGATGACAATGATTTTCCCGTTAAAGAGATATTTGAGGATAAGTTTCGCCACGAAATGTTGACCAGTCTATAGTTGGACGGTTCCTCTTACACTGGTATTTTTTTGTGGTCAGTGTTTTACGGCGCTCGGAACTACATAAGGTCATATGAGCTCGCGAGACACATTAAATTTTTTCAGTTGGTAGGAACTTTTGAATTTTGCCCAGGTGGCGGCCAAAGCCTACTCTTATCGATTTTAGACCACCAATGGGATCTTTAACGTGCGCAACTTGCACACGGGCCCTCCGAGATTTTTCGCTAGGTGTAGATCTTTCCAAACAGAAGATCAGGGGTGTGGCTCAAAGACAGCAGTAAGTAGTAAGAAGGGAACAATGAGTAGTAGACGAAAGACTGCAGAAAGAATCAGGAGCCCAGAGAAGTAGGCTAAGGAGGTGAGAGGGTGGGGGCAGAAAGAGGAGACGAAAACAGACGACAGAACATTGCAAGAGAGCAGGAATGGAGGTGAAACGAGACAATTTAAAATAAGAACATTTTTCTGTCGCTACCCGGATTCGAACACGGAACTTTTGAATGAGAGGCCAACACCTTGACCGCTAGGCCACGAGAGCCCCCCTTACACTGGTATGACGAGACAACCAAACTTTGCCCTCAATGTGACTTTTGTCTGTTCTCCAGTTGTTTGTCCAGGTTCTCTATCGTCACTGATAATTTTAGAAACAACCTCCCCCCCCCCT
>NW_004797281.1:950817-951883 GCF_000002075.1 Aplysia californica | reverse complement strand
TTATTATTATTATTATTATTACAAACTGCGTTCGTCGATCTGACAAAGGCTTTTGATACAGTGAGTAGATGGGGACTGTACATGGTGCTTGGAAAAATTGGCTGTCCCCCAATACTGCTACAGCTCATCATCTCATTCCACGAAGATATGAAGGCCACCATTCAGTTTGACGGTTCAACATCAATAGCGGAGAAAAGCAAGGTCGTGTCTTAACACCAACCCTTATTTTATTGTCTTACTGAAACACGCATTCAAAGATTCACCAGGGGATATCTTCCTCCACTTGAGAACATCATGATAGGGAAGGCAGCAACAACTTTTGAAAGGCTCACAAAATGAGCATGGGAAAACAAAAGATTAACCATCAAAACAAAATCAATAAGATTTACGAAGCACACGTCCTCAGCATTCTCCTTTAAAGGTCAGAAACATGTACTTAGTACAGCAGGCAAGAAAAGCACATCGACATTTTCCATCTCAGATGCTGCCGCAAGATCTTGGGCATTTCGTGGCGTGACAAGGTTACAATTAATGTTGAAGTGTTGGTCAGAGCATGACAACTATCTTGTGTTTAAACAGACTGAAATGGCTGGACCATGTCAGGTGAATGGACAACAACCAGATTCCGAAGCAACTTCTCTATTGAGAACTTGCCCAGGGAAAGAGACCAAGAGGAAGACCAAAATTAAGGTACAAAGACACCTGCAAAAACAGGTTATCTGAGCTTGGAGTAGATGTTGGCATCTGGGAAGAAATATCTGAGTACAGGACACATGGAGGAAAATTTATAAAGGAAAGAACTATAATGCTAGAGAGCAGCCTTAGAAACACCCAGACTAAGAAGCGCCAACGACGAAAGGAAAACATCGGAAAGACAGAGCTTCGATCTTCGTCACTAGCGTGCAAGCACTGCGACAGAATCTGCGCTTCAAACATAGGAAGAATTAGCCATAAAAGAAGCTGCAAAAAGACAACCTTGAGACCATCTTAAGCTAATTGACCGTCTGCATAGACGAAAAGAGCCATACATTACATTTATAATATTATTATTATTACCATCTTTATT
>NW_004797281.1:945179-950717 GCF_000002075.1 Aplysia californica | reverse complement strand
ATTATTATTATTATTATTATTATTGTGGTTGTTAAAGTAGCATTTATATAACTCATGTCCATGTTCTACCGTATGCTCTAAGCGTTTTACAACTAGTATTACCTCAGCAGACCATAGAACACCCAGAATTATTATCGGTTTCCCTCGAAGCACACAGTGCGGGCAACCGATCAGGCCTTCAACCACTAGATTTCAAACTGACAAGATTTTTCGCTAACCGTTACAAAGTACATATTCTCACCTGGGTGAATAGAGGCAAGTTCTTGTAACGAGCCTTTCGCAAGGACACAATGTCGGGCCCCTAACAGGGATCGAACCTAAGACCTTCCGGTTGTGACCTCGACAGCCTAATCACAAAATTACCAGCGTTAAAGAACAGGAGAAATTGTTTTTATGACGACCTCTTTTTATCGAGAAGAAAAGTGGTAGTCTTAAACTGGTAAACGTCTTACACAGTATAATTACGATGTTTAAAAAATGCCCAAGGGAGGAAAAGTAAGTGGCTGTTTGTACAGGTGATTGTTTTATAAATGTGGCCGTTAGAGCAGGTTCGACTGAACATAATATTTCATCAAGCTCAGAAGATAAGTGCGTAGATCTAAGTTATTTTTAGCCATTTTGAGAAAACGATTTTTTAGAACTGTTTCTTTCGGACAACTAACTCTCTGAAACACTTGACTTTTTGTACACTCGATTTATTTTATATTTAGGATTATTCTTTTGTCCAAATAAACCGTATATCCAAACTGGTCTTGCTCTACAATTCAGAACCAAAACCTCCAAACACGCCAAAAAATGACTTATACTGCAGTCAAAAATTCATGACGCAACTTATTGTCAAACTTTAATATTTCCTAAACTATCTAACATAGACTTTCCAGCTTTTGACTTGTGTCAATTTGTCTTAACAGGTCAATATTTAAACTTTTGTAAAAAACTGACCTGCTAGCTGTATTCTAGAAAAATCTTTGATAAATACTCATAAAAAATCCTAGTGGGTGGTGTCTACAGATTTTAAAAGGTTTACAGCTAGGGAAATATCGCTTTTAAAAACAAGTATGTCATTTTTTAAATCTAATGGGGACACTATCTCTATTGAATGCATGTAACGAAAACTTTTAGCGCTTAAAAATGTGCTCACTATATAATTAATTTCTTGTAACAGGTTTTACCAATAAACAGTGTCATTGATGAGCTGTGACGTAGGCCGCATGCGTATGCAAAATGTGAGTGAGAAGCGGGAGGTGTTGTGAACAATCCCATTTTCCGCATAATGGAGATATATACTATTTTAGAAAAAATTATGAAATTTTTTTTTTTTTAATTTAGCTTATTTGTTTTAGAAAAATACGATTACGTTAAGGCAAACTAATGCAGGCTGCTGTGCAAAGTGGTGGTGGCTGATTCATCTGTTAAAAATTTATGAGGATAAGTTGCGCCACGCTTTTTTTTTACCGCACTTTAGGCAATTAATGACGATTTGAGGCGCTGATTTGGAGTTATGGCAGTGACGTGAAATGTCCACAGGATACTACCAGAATCTCCCCGGTGGCTTCTGGACAAACAACGCTATACTGAAGCCAGCAAAGTGCTGAAGAAGATCGCCGAAGTGAACAAGGCGAGTGAGGTGGACGACAAGATGCTTGTAGCTCTATGCGAGCAGAGTGCTGAGGAAGGGAAAACAAACGTTCAAGAGGAGAATTTTGGACTGCTTTTGAAATCACGAACAATGGTAATTCGGCTTGCCATACTCTGTGTAAACTGGTAAGTTTTTGCTAATCTGTAAAATTTTCGTTTTTAACGCTAGCATTATCATCTGTTCTTACCCACCGTTCGATGTTCAGTAGTATATTATAATAATACATGAATTTTGTTATTTACAGAGAGAAAAGGAGGGGTGACGGTGGGGGTGGGAAGACGTAGAGGTACAGAGATTGCTCGGGAAAGGGAGAGAGAGTGAGAGATTAAACAAGAGGGTGAGAAAAGGGCAGAAATAAAGAGACGGAAAGAAACAGATAAGGAGAAAAAGAAGAAAGAGAAAGATGTGGTGACAATAGATGGAAAGAAAGAGAAATAAAGATACAGAGAGTGAGAAATGAAATAAAGAGAGTGAGAGAGATGCATAAAGACAGCGAGAGAGAGAGAGAGAGAGAGAGAAAGAAAGAGAAAGAGAGAGAGAGAGAGAGAGAGAGAGAGAGAGAGGAGAGAGAGAGAGAGAGAGAGAGAGAGAGAGAGAGAGAGAGAGAGAGAGAGAAAGCTTGTGCCGTGGAATATTATATTATGCTCATTCCGAAATCTGCGTGACTGTAGACTAGTGTTTTCTTCGGTTTAGTCGTGTTTTCAGCGTAAAAAGAGGGCTCCAATAGCGAAGTATAAAACAACAACGTGATTTTCATTTTCCTTCGGTTTACTGCTGTTCTTGGATTAACTATGTTCGGTTCAAGCTGACCTCGACATTTATAATGATAATAGATTGCATTTATATAGCGCTCTATCCCATACTAGTATACGCTCTCAGCGCTTTAAATAATCACATGATCATTGAGCTAGTAATTCACACAAGAGAAAAATATTTCACAGAAACAAAAATTATAATTTTCCCAGGTTCGAATCTGGGTAGCGACGGAAGATTCTCTTCTCTAAAATTGTCTCCTTTCACATCTTTTCCTGCTCTCTGACAATGTTCTGTCGTCTGCTTTCGTCTCCACTTTTTGCCCCTCACCCCGTCACCTCCTTTGCCCCTCCTCTGGGCTCCTGACTCTTTCTGCAGCCTTTCTACAGATTTTCCGTAGCTCCTTCTTACAGCTATCTTTCAGCCACACCCCTGATCTTAAGGTTGTTAAGATCTACACCTAGCCTTCTCGGACAAGGGCGAAAAAACTCGGAAGTCCCGTGTGTAAGTTGCGCACGTTAAAGATCCTTGGGTGGTCAAAAAATTGATAAGAGTAGCTTCGGCCGCCATCCGTGCAAAATTCAAAATGTTCCTACCGACTGAAAATATTTGGTGTGTCCAGCTGTGTCCAGCGCGCTCATAATATGACCTCATGCAGTTGCGAGCGCCGTAAAACACTAAAAAAAAACCAACACAACAACAACAGCAGCAACAACAACAAAATGTTCATCCACGTGAAGAAGAACTTTCACAACCATGCAATAATTATACGAAAGGACAGCAGTAAAAACAAAGTATGTCAGTACTTAACCCACTATAGCTAAGAATTAAAGAAATGAGTCTGAGCAATCGCTCAAATTTATCATCCTAATCTTTTTATTCCCACATCGTGAATCTTGAAAGAATTAAAAATGTATTTATTTCGCTCCCTCTCTGCAGGTGTGTGTGCACCATGGTTTATTACGGGCTGACGCTAAACGTTGGAGCGATCATTGAAGGAGATCTGTACGTCAACTTCTTCATCATGTCAGTCATGGAGCTATTTGCCTACGCTTTATGCACGGTGACCCTGGATAAACTTGGGAGGAAGAAAGTGTACTGTACCTGCCTTATCGTCAGTGGGTTGTCGTGCTTGGGGACAATGATCCCTATACTTGTCGACAGCAGTAAGTGGCCTAATCATCATCAAAGCGTGCCAGATCTGCGACACACATCGGGGATCATGGTTCCCTATTCATTTCCTTTTAATTAATTAATGCAGATGTTTATTCGCTCTCATCGGCATGGTTTAGATCATTTTGGACGCAGGCTTCGGACTCTGCCTGTCAAGGCAAAAGCGTGCTGAGAGGAATAAAATATCCCAGCAGAAAGGCCGAGATACATGATACAATGTATACTGGATAAAAATTTTCCCAGCCCTAGAATCGAACTCGGGTCCCTTGCATGCAATAGTAAAGTACTTTACCACTACGTCACAGACGCCGCTGCCATTCATTCCTTTGTGCCGGTTATCTCTAATATTATTGTCATGATCAGCTGTGCTTATCAACCGTATTTTACCCAGTGTCTAGTTTTGATATATTTAATTAAAGAGGTTAAAGTTCGCACACCGCCCACCCACACGTATATATATTTCCAAGCCGTACAATAATTAAATTACACCTGTCAGCACCTGGGTGATCTCTTTTTTTTTTTTTTTTTTGGTAAGTGTTTTACGGCGCTCTCAACTGCTTAATGTCATATGAGCGCGCGGGACACACTTAATACTTTTTCGTTGGTAGGAAATTTTGAATTTTGCCCGGGACGCGGCCGAAGCCTACTCTTATCGATTTTAGACCACCAAGGGATCTTTAACGGGCGCAACTTGCACACGGGCCCTCCGAGATTTTTCGCCCTTGTCCGAGAAGGCTAGGTGTAGATCTTTCCTACCAGAAGATCAGGGGTGTGGCAGAAAGACAGCTGTAAGAAGAAGTCAAGGAGTAGCAGTAGAAAGGCTGCAGAAAGAGTCAGAAACCCAGAGGAGGGGGCAAAGGAGGTGAGGGGGTGGGGGCAGAAAGAGGAGACGAAAGCAGAAGACAGAATATTGCTAGAAAGCAGGAAAGGAGGTGAAAGGAGACAATTTTAGAGAAGAAAATTTTTCGGTCGCTACCCGGATTCGAACCCGGGACCTTTGAATGAGAGGCCAACACCTTAACCTCTAGGCCACGAGAGCCCCTTGGGTGATCTCTACTGCCAACCAAACTTGAAGATCGCCCAGTATTACGCTACCTCAGAATTACAACGTTCTGTCTGCTCAGTACCTACTTTTGAGAAATAGTTTGACGTCAAAAATGGTGAGTTCCACAATAATTATGTCAAGCTTTTTCGAATGCAGTTCTTTGAATATCTTGATAACGACTCCGAATAATCTTACGATTCTGAAAGAACAGATTAGTTTGGTTCCTGACCTCATGGTCTTAGTAACTTAAAACGGCCAAATTGTCAGACAGAACTTTGTAATTCCAAGGTAGCGATTATACGATGCTGCCGGGTCGGCAACAATAATATTGATTCAGACGAATGGATTTAATAGCTTATTCATTTACTACTACAGCTTGAAATTGCATTGCATTGCAGAGTTCGGTTTGGAGGGTGGTTGGCTGGTGCTCTGGTGTGGTTTGCTTCTTCTTTACTGTCAAACATCTATGACGGGTAGGCCTACTCTGGTGTGGTTTGCTCCTGCTTTACCTTCAAACATCTCTCGTTCCTTATCTTTCCTCATTTTTTATGAAATATTTTCTTGTAGCACTTCTAATTTCTGGCACTTATGATAAATGGCCTAATTATGTGTCTTAGTCTTACTAAAACTATAAGTTCAGTTTGAGAAATATCTAATTTTTTCTTGATCTGACAGAGGCAGCGTGGATAAATGTTGTTTTATCCAATATTGGCAAGTTTGGCACTACGGCTTGCTTCGCTATCGTGTACATATTCAGTGCGGAGTTGCTGCCAACGCTGGCTCGTAATACTGGAATAGGAGTGTGTTCTTTCATGGGACGTGTGGGATCCGTCATCTCACCCTATATTGGGAACTTGGTACGTTTTGCCTGGGTGCTGATTGGTTGAGGTAAAAAAAAATGTTATTATTATTGTTATTATTATTATTA
>NW_004797281.1:943478-944630 GCF_000002075.1 Aplysia californica | reverse complement strand
CACACACACACAGAGTGGCGAAGCGTCTATATAATTAAATAACCACTGCTTCCCTTCCTAATTTTGAAACCTTGTTGCAGTCAAATTCAGTCATAAACGCAAAACTCATAATTAAATGTAAAAAGGCGTTCATAATCTACAATGAACAGTATGCATACCATTCAAAAACTGTTTCACTGCCACAGAAATAGCCCGTTCACCCCTTTTGGGCCACTTCATAAGCAGTCACAAGCTTTAATTAAGTAAGCTTAAAATGAGGCTGGAAGAGTCTACCAATTGAGTTGAAGGGAACATGTGCATCACAGTCAAAACTGTTTCATTACCACATAAACCCAGTTCACCCCTTCCGGGCCACAGTTATAATCAGTCACAAGCACTGATTATGTAAGCTAACTACTACACTGGTCGAGTCTAACTCACAAATGTGAGGGGAACTAAATCCTAATAATCTCTTGACTGTTGCAAGTGCTTGTTTTTTTCCTCGACTTTTTAACGTCCTATAATCAGATCGTGACCTCGATTTTGACAGCGGCTCCTGGCCGCGAAAAGCTAGACAAAAACAGCCAAATGTGAAATTTAAAAATGATAATTGTCATATTCTACAAACGAGTTTAGACTCACTGGTCCAGTTGTATAACATATAGATCTAATACTGACATCTCTGCTTCTTTGCGTTATGTTTGTGTATTCACATCTAAAGTTAAATTTAATTTTAGTTGGAACTGATATTTAATCAGATACTTTCCCGATTATTTTGGCGGTTGAACATACAAATATGAATTTAGGATTTGTTTTCATTCACAACTCGCTGCCTCGAGAAAGATTCTTGTGTGATATTTCCAGGCCCTATCTGGTCCCGTTTCACTTTGATTACCCTATCAAACAAGTCAGCCTTCGCCCCTGCACACACACACACACAGACGTGCATTCTCTCCCTATCTTTCTTTCACTCTCTATATATCTCTCACTCCTACTCTGTCTCAATCACTTTCGCTCTCTATCTCTTTCTGTCTTGCTTTGACCGTCTCCCTCTCTTTATTCCCCCACCCCCCGTCGCTCTCTCTGGCTCTCTCTCTGTCTCTCTCTGTCTCTCTCTCTCTCTCTCTCTCTTTCTCTCTCTCTCTGTCTCTCTTTCTCTCTCTCTCTCTCTCT
>NW_004797281.1:940857-942484 GCF_000002075.1 Aplysia californica | reverse complement strand
CTTCTTCTTCTTCTTCTTCTTCTTCTTCTTCTTCTTCTTCTTCTTCTTCTTCTCATTATTATTATTACTATTATTATCATTGTCGTAACCTTTGCGATGATCTTTTTGTTACTTTGAATTCATATTTTAAGAGATCTACTTCTCTTTCAATTCTCATTCAGGAAACACCCAGTCTGTGGGAAAATATCCGACACGATGAAGCCCCCACCCCACCCCACCTCACCATCCCTCACTGTTTTCAAATTATGTCGCCTTTTATTAAATCATTCATCGGATTCTATTACGTTATTGGGCACATGAAATAATTATGTAGAAATTTTAACAAGATTTCAAGTGTAAACAGATTTAATGTTTCTGTTGCAGGTTGTACTTGTATGGTAACTGTTCTGCTCAGAATTTGAAAGGCTAATTTGCTTACTTTTTTAAAAGTTCCTGTTCATCTGAAAGAAATGAAATATAATCAGTAATTGCTAGGCCATTCGCCTTTCGTGGAACACAAGGGGAATCGATATTATCGTTTGTCTGTTCCATTGAGTATCTCAGTCTTTCCGCAGAGATAATATTGTATTCCACTCAGATCAATTTGGCCGAACCAAACACGATTGCACAATGTCGGCTCTTGAAAGAACTTACCTTTGTTGAGGGGTGCGTAAAAACATTGTGTTCTTGGAAATTTAATCGTTTTGTCCGTAATTGTATCCATCCTGGGGGCTGGATGGGGTTTTAAAAAGTCCTAGAACAACTACATGTCATATCTATTACAGACGCCACACACTTAGCACAGGACCGAGACCTGCACCTCCCCTCCACATCCAGGGGATGCCAGAGGAAGGAAAGAGAGAAGTAAGGTATCCAACCGCGAAAGAAGTCTGTCCTTGCTGAAATGTTAAATTACAAGTTTGAGAAGATTTACTGCTGAAAGATCAATCTGAATATTAAACACTAGTGCACTAAACAGGCATGTCAATCTTTCTGAAAACGGATCTTTTCCGAAATCTGGGCCCGAAAATGCCTGATGGTGCATAACATTCGGGCCCACCTTTTGTATTTTTATGCCGACAAGACCTGGCCGGATTCCATTTTCGACGATCAAACGTGGCTGTATTACTTGGTCCCAGTTTTTATTTAATCATTGTGTTGCTTGTCGCTACAATGCGGTACAACTGAGCTGAAATAAAGGCACTTTTCGTGAAGTCAGAGTTCTTTTTCATCTTCACTAATTTCTAGGACATTTTTTGTGTTGCAATCTTTGTTGCAATCCCCCCCCTTCCCTAAAAAGAAACATCATTTTGGGCCCCCTCCCCGAGTCGAAATAACAAGGGTCATTTAAGGAGTAGGGCGGTTTTGACTCTGCTGAACACTCATAGGTCCAACTACAGCTGCTGTGTATGATGAAGTTAAAAAGACAGACTGGGGTGCTACCTGAAATGTCTTACACGAGTAGGAATCGCACTTATGCTCTTTGTATGTGTGCCAATGAAAAACCATTGCATTATAAACGCAGGTAGAGACTTCTCTAGGCGTTTGAAGTGGTATTCTTGATGAAAAATTTAAAGTTTTGAACAAAAGGGAGAAAACTGCATTTCATTCTTTTTGTTGCTTGTCTGGACAATGCTCTGGTCCCTCC
>NW_004797281.1:938274-940757 GCF_000002075.1 Aplysia californica | reverse complement strand
CTGAAGCCCTGTTGCACAGTGTTTACATCTGGACTGTGTACCAAAGCTATGCATGCCAAAAAAGCTTAATTATCATTTTCATAAGAAATGCTTCAAAAAAATTCTTGCCATCAAATCGCAAGACAAAATACCAGAAACCAAATTCTCAAAGGGCACATGCCAAGAGTCAGTTTTCTAAACTCAAAAAGACTAAACTTCGCTGAGTTAGCCATATCCCGAGAATGCCTGATTTAAGAATCCCAGAGTCATTATTCTATTCTGAACTGCCCTCGGGGAAGCATAAATTTGGGGCACCAAAAATGCGCTATAAGGACGTCCCGAAGATATATCTGAAGGACTTCAACATAAAAATGTCGACGCAGAAGAGCCAAGCTCCTGACAGACCCACTCTGAGAGCAGCAGTCACAGCAAGTCAGTAAAAGGATCCACGAATAAGAAATGTCGAAGCCAAGAGAAGCCCACAAGCTGTGCACATCCACGAGTTAAAAATGTAGCTTTCAAATGCTCTAAATACCGCAAAGGTATGTATAAATCCTTCAAAATGGTCTTGTGGCTATCCCTTCGACATTGTCAGCTTACTTGATCATTCTGTCTTACAATCAAGACGAAAGAGAAGTCTCTAGAGACGCTCTTGGTGTGAAGATGTTTTATTCTCCCATCGACATAGTTTAGACCATTAAATTTAGGAAGCATGCTTCTGACCTTGCCAGTCAGAACCAAGACGGGCTGAAAGGGATACATTCCAGCAGAACTAAAGAACAAGATATTCTATAAAAATGTTCTCCCAACTCAGGAATGGAACCCGGGTTTCCTGCGTATGACAGCAAAAATGCCTAACCGCTTCACCACAGGTGCTGGTCGTTAGAAAAGTGAGACAGAGCAACGCCATTGACATCATAAAACACGTCACATGACGTCATTTGATCATGCGGGGGACCTAAATAAACTATCTTCTCAGAGACAATTCGTTACCTTAGAATTACAAAATTCTATCTTCTCTGTACCTAGTTTTGAGAAATTTGACGTTCAAAATTTTGAGTTTCACTACTTGTCAAGCTTTTTGGAATGAGATCCTCTGAATGTCTTGATAACGACTCCGAATGATCTTACGGTTTTGATAGAGCAGGTAGATCATTAGGTTTCTGACCTTATGGTCTTCTTAGTAACTCAGAATAGTCCAAAATGCCGGATAAAACGTTGTGACTCTAAGGTTGCTTTTACCTATCCAGGGTCACTGACGTACATATGGGAGGCAGCGTGGTGGAATCAGGCTCTCGTCAATTTTGGGGCATGTAGAGTTATTGGTATCATCTTAAAGCTTGTTCACCTGTCTTTATTTGGATGAAAAAATATCCATTTATCTTGAATACAAGTCGAGATATTTGCGAAAGAAGGAGGTGGGGGTCACCTGTTTTCAGAGGTAAAATTTGTGAGAAAATGGCCGCCAAAGATTAGTTATTTCCTTAGCTTAAGAGTCCGTGGTAACTGAATATTTACATTTTCTGAGCCTTTTAGTCAACGTTTTTCAGAAAAATCCACACAGAAATGAGTTCTTTAATGGGCATGAAAGGTGTGGAGCCAAAAAACAAAAATTTGATAAAAATTCATGAACCTGCTGAAAAATGCAAGTTTCTTCACTTTGATTATTTTGACGAGAGCCTGATTCCACCACGCTGCCTCACATATACATTTGTGTCAAGACGCGGTAGAATCAGGCGCTTGTCAATATTTGGGGAAATGAAGCTATTGGTGTCGTCTGAAAGCATCATATTGTTCATTTGTCTTGCTTTTGATTTTAACAAAATATCCATTTGCCTGGAATAGAAGTTGAGATATTTAAGATTGAAAGAGGTGGGAATAGCTTGGTCATCATCATTGCCTTTCTCACCCTGCATCGGGGTATAGGCCACGGACAAACACCCTCCACTTTTCTCTATCCTGGGCTATTTCTGTACATCGATTTCTGTGATTCTTCTCCAAGTTCCACGAGGTCTTCCTCTTGATCTCTTGCCCTGTGGGTTCCAATCCAAAACTTTCTTTGTTATGCAGCTGCCTGACTTCCTGAGAGTATGTCCAATCCATCGCTATCGCCTTCTTCCTCCCTCATCTCTGACTGGGATCTGTCTTGTTTTCCTTAACACTTCCACATTGGTGACCCTGTCTGTCCATCTGATCCTCAGTAACTTTCTTAGACACCTGTTCAAGAAAAAGGTAGCTTGGTGTCAGATGTAAAATTAACGAGAAAATTGCTGCCAAAGTTATGTGTCTTCCAAATATTGAGTGTCCTTGGAAACTGGAGATTTACGTTTTTCGTGCCTTTATTGAACGTCTTTCGGCAAAATCCTGACAGAAATGACATGTATTTTTAAAGGACGTAATTGGTGTTGAGTCAAAAAAAAAAGAAAGAAAAGAAAATTCGAAAAAAAAATTGACCAACACCCAGAAAAATGGCGGTTTGTTTGATTTCATTATTATGACAAGCT
>NW_004797281.1:929378-931130 GCF_000002075.1 Aplysia californica | reverse complement strand
GAAGCAGTTTGCTTCCTAAAATGGTATAAATTGTGTCAGTTCGGGAAAGGGGAGGGGGTGGGAGGCGTTAAAATAATATTATACAGTTACAATGTCTTTGAAAGAATCCCAGAGGAAAGAGAGAAAGATAAAAAGAAAGATAGAAAGAAAGACAGACAAAAAGAAAAATAGAGAGAAATGGACCATCAATTCTGAAAGAAGAACTACAAACTGTCTTTGAGAAAATAAAATGAGAAGAGACGTGGTTTTGATGATGTCCCCGTTGAAGTGATTGGTTGTCATATATTATTAGAGGACTTGGGTACTGAAAAAACAAATTCTATCAAACAAGTAAAATAGTGGTAAGATTCTAGAAAGGAATAAGATTAAGTCAGCCTTAATGGCTTTGCCTAAATCCTTAGGTTCTGTGCAGTGTGGTTTGCATAGAACAATACGCCTTGTATGATTTATACAAGCATTTTTGCTTCGAGTACTACAAGTGTAGTGGGGGGGGGGGGGGAAAAAAAAAGACAAAAAAGACCGGAGATTTGACTTTGTTCCTCACAAGGTAGCATGAAATTGTATTCAGCGTATTATTCACCCTAACAAAGATAAAGGAACGATGAGTGAGAAGCTCATGAACATCTTTATTAATGCTTCATTGGTTATACTTTTTCAAGACCTTTTGATTAAATTAGACATAAGTAACTTGTCAAAACTTTGATAAAGCTGGGCGTAGATGGAACAGATTTCAGAAATATCAGGGATTTGCATATGGAACCAGAATGCTATTGTACGATTTGAGTGAGAGCAAGTACATGTACAATTAATACTCATCATTAAAAACATCAGATACAGTGTAACTCGGATTCAACGAAATAGGATTCAACGAAATTGAAAGTCAGGCCGACGACTTCGTTTCATCCGAGTTTCGCTGTATCAGTTTTAATTGAGGATTTAGAAGGGAGAAATTATTTTATTACTTTTAGATACGGTTGTTTTGGAATGTGAATGTAAAGCGTTGTTTTGGGGTTTTTTTTAGGAAAGGAAGATGGATTGCATAGCAAATATAATCTATCTAACAAAGGGCAAAAACGTATTTGTAATTTGGCAATTAATGATCAAGCAAGCAAAGCTGTTCAAATAACAAGAACGCAATAATATAACTATTACACTCAATACAAACAAGATGTTCTACAGAAATAAAAACTACCAAAAGTAGTGAAAAATAAAATGGACGCAATAGAATGTGATTTGTCAGGAGTCAACATTAATTTTTTAAAATTAATTTTCAGCTTCCAATCTTTGCAATATACAACTAACTACTAACTATGACAGTCAGTGTAAGTCTATTTCGGATCACGAGTTTTATCTTAAAAGACAGCACATTCAGTTTTGGACGAACTTGATTTATCAATTCCACCTGATAGATATAATCTAGCTTTAAAAAAAAACCCACAGTGCACATATCTGCCTTAGTCTGGTATAAATAGCTTAATGAATGAGGTGATGAAAGTGTTTTGAAGATACATGTATTCAAAGCAACTGGCTGTTGAGAGGCAAAGATGTGCTGTTGTTTTACTTTGTTTTGGTTTGGTTTATGTAATATATATAATTTATACGTACATGTATATAAAGTATATCATGTCTAAAATATGTTTTCTTATTTAAAGTGTGTATGTGTGTGTGTGTGTGTGTGTGTGTGTGTGTGTGTATCTGTGTGTGTGTGTCTGTGTGTGTGTCTGTGTGTGTGTCTGTATGTGTATGTGTATG
>NW_004797281.1:924579-927318 GCF_000002075.1 Aplysia californica | reverse complement strand
GAGAGAGAGAGAGAGAGAGAGAGAGGGTTAACTTACCCATCCTCCAGCGTTCTCAACCAAAGGATCGACAACCCCCCTGATGCCCTCATAACACCAGTCAAAGGCCTGACGCAGTTGGCCCCAGGATCTCGAAGCCATTCGGCACAGGATGTCAAACAGGAAGTAGAATGCAACAACTATGTGCTCTGCTAGCTGTCTCGTGTCGGTTACGGTAAGAATCATCCGCAGAATGTCAAAGAGACTGTTCGCTGACAGGTTGTTGCTTATCTGGGAAGGGTGGGGGTTGTGAAAAGTTTTTAGGTTCTTCTCAGATTTTTTTAAAGTTTTAGTTAGAGTGTTAAGGAATTTGTGATCGTTTAATTTTTCACTCGCACTTTACATGTACACAAAAATTAAATATCAAAGAGGAGGATAATGAAGCTTGGCATTGATAGTTACAAGTCCATGAGTTTAGGGCCTATTGCACAAAAATTATTCGAAGAAAACATAAAATCAATGTGTATTTACCTCGAGTTTGTGTGTAAAGGAGAAAAGTTCAGTATTTTGACCCCTAAGCCAGTTCAGTAAATGAATGGTTTCCGGACCAAATGTGCCATATAATGATATAGTCAGGGCCATTCCATCATCGCATAATAAGTCATTAATTTCTGAAGGTTTGAGAAAGGTAACGCAAAAAACATCCCCACGATAAGAACCATGGCCAAGGCATGCATTATTTGTTAATAACTAAGAAGGAAATAATGAAACCAAAAAAAGTATTATTTTAAGTTGACCGTTGGACGTTTCTGTCTGAATAACAGCTTCATCTGGAAACCCTAAGAAAGTGACATAAGCGATTTAATGACATGACATTGACGATATTCACATTTCTGGAGCTGGGACAAATCAGGAAATGTTACCCCTCCAATCTTGCTGGGGTGGGAGGTTGGCGGGTGCGCTGTGGCGATTTGCACCTTCTTTATTCATATTCATTTTATGATTTCAGCGAAGCTTAGCGTTAAAATATCGTATAGTACATAAGCTAACTTACATTCTCACAGTCAGTGATTGTCTAATACAAGAAAGATCAATAACAAGGCACCGAAAAGAGGCCACGACCACCACACCCCCCTTTCACGCACACACCGAAAAAAAAGAAGAAAAGTCTACAAGTGTATATTACATAACATGCCTCTGCAGCTGTTAATCAAATACTTACTAACAAAAATATAGCATCATTGTTATTCATATTGTTATTTTCTTATTGTTCCAGCTTAGCGCTGAAATATCGTTGTACTTATTTACATTCTCATAGTCAATAATTGTCTTTATAAAAAATAAATTCACTACCAAACTAACTGATGTTGTTAAGTGATCGGACAATGTGCATCTTTTGTCCTTTCATTTGAGTGATACTTTTGCATTGTACAGCATTCCGAGCCTTAAAGGAATTGAACGCTATATAAATTCCCGCTGTTATCATTCTTATTCTTATTTAGATTCGTATTACTCTTATTCTTATTCTTTTTCATAATCTTATTCTTATTCTTATTCTCATCATCATCATCATCATCATCATCATCATCATCATCATCATCATCATCATCACCATCATCATTGTTTTCTTTATTTTTATTATTATTATTATTACATTATTATTATTATTATCATTATATCACTTTATTATTATTATTATTATTGTTACCATTATCATCATCATCATCATTATTATTATTGTTATCATTTTCATTATCATGACCATTATCATCAGTATTTACATCATTATTATAATTACTCGATATCTACCTCAACAGCCTGCTGTCGCACTTGCTCTCGATACTCAGAGTTGGCGAACGCTCTAGCAATCGCTTTCAGGTTTCGAGCCGTACTCTGGAGCTCGGGTGGTATCGTGGTATCAAAGCGGCCCCTGAATAAAAACGAAACAAAACAAAATAAATGAATAAAAACAGTTTGAATGTAGCCTATGTGTTCTTACACCCTCATCGACACAATGTACATCTTTTATTAAGGGGGTTGGCTTCGACCTTGCCTGTCTGTCAGGGCCAACCAGGAATGAAATGGATGCATGCAACATCACAGCAAGCAGACAGATAGGGATACTCGATAAAAATTATTTCCACTTGGGAATCGAACTCGGATCTTTTAGTGTTTTTGTTGTGTTTTTTTGTGTTTTTTGTTGCTTACGGCGCTCGCAACTGCATAAGGTCATATGAGCGCTAAGGAGTGGGTGTCAACAGAGAAGTCTTTACAGGGAATCAGACTTACTCTGCTCACCTCTCTAGCTTCAACAACACACGGTCTGCTTCGACTATCAAGGCACCCCGGAAATAGCGGGCCACAAGAGTGTGACAAACATACAAAAGAAGTAGAGGCGAAATGACGATAGTACGGATTAGGAAAGAAAAAGCAGCAGCTCCCTGTTGTAGATCAGGCACAGTTATGAGCGTGACATGATGAATCAGCCCATTTACTATTCTACTGTGCTTGAACGAGAAATGTGCCCCCTTTGGGAATGGCCTAAAGACACTACAGTCAGTGGCTCCGCCCGGGATCTTCTGTGCACGACGACGAAGCGCCTAGCGGCTGCACAACAATATCTGCTTTGATTCATTCAAATGTCAGCTGAAGTCGTTTCTGTTTTTAAATTAATAAGATGAATATTTGGAGTAATTTTCTTTTAGTCAGAACACAACGTTTTATGTTACTGTTGTACGTTGTACTGTAATGTAAAGCGCCCAG
>NW_004797281.1:920412-922454 GCF_000002075.1 Aplysia californica | reverse complement strand
TGTGTGTGTGTGTGTGTGTGTGTATGTGCTGTGTGTGTGAGTTGTGAGTGTTGAAAAACAAAACTAATATCTCCAGAATGAAGATTTTTCTTATCTAGATCTAATTGTATTTTTCTGTCGCATACATAATAATATGATGGGTTGGAAAGAAAAAGACGAATGGTGTTATTATAATATCACATTGTGTATAATCATCAATATAATGCGTTTCTATCTATTAATGTTCTGTTCAGAGACTCAGAAAATAAACAAGGCAAAGAAAATGAAAAAGCTTTCGAACAATTATAAGTCTACCAAGAATTGTCTTAATGAAAATGGAATGGGTTTGTCACAAGCAATAATTAACGTGTTGGTAAACGCGCTGGGATTGAAGATATCAACACGATCATAAAAAATAGAAGATGAGGACATTTGGGACATGTTTGGAAAATAAAAAAGACAAGATTGCCTTATCAGACATAGTACTGAAAACCAAATGGAAAACAAGAAGCGGAAAACCAAGGATGAGCCAAGCCCCCAAGACCTGGGTGCACCAAACGAATCTACTGGAGGTGGCCGCATGGACAAACAAGCGTGGCGTCGAATGCTCTGTGCCTTGTGTAGTATGCCGTGTGTAATTAATTATACACAATAATTATCATTTTTCAATGCAGGTACCCCCCCCCCAAAAAAAAAAAAAAAAAAAAAAATGTTTTTAATCGAAACACTCCAAATCATTTCGGAGGCGGGCTTCCGACCCTGCCAGTCACTGGGTCAAGGCCGACCCTGGTTGAGAGGGATACAACATCTCGGCAGAAAGACGTACAGCCTATCCATTTAAAAAAATGCTTCCAAACTTGGGAATCGAACTCCGGTCTCCTGCGTGGGGCAGCCATCGTTCGAAGCGCCTAACCGCTACACCACAGACGCCTGTTTTGTGTATAGCCCTCCAGGGAGAGAGAAGGTGAGTAAATATTGCACCGACATCGGCTGTGGTGCAGCGGTTAGAGGCCCATTGCTGTCGCACGCAAAAGACCTGAGTTCGATTGCCCAAGGATGTTTTTGGTTTTTTTAATTTATTAATTTTTTGGGAAGGGGGGGGGTGATATCGAGTATCTCGGTCTTTCTGCAGGGATGCTGTATCCCTCGATCTCAGCCTGGGTTGTACCTAACGGACAGGGTCGGAAGTCACCCTCTTCATCATCATCCGGTGCCTAGCCGACTGGCGTGGGCGATCATGGACCTCCACTTCACCCTGTCCTGCGCTGCAGCAATGGTGTCTGTTGTTCTTGCTGCTCCCAACCATGTTGTCATCTTGTCCAGCATCTTTTCCCTCTGTCTGCCTCTGCCTCTCTTTCCTTCAAACTTTCCTGTTGTTACAATATTCTCTAATGCTTCCTTCCGCATTGTGTGTCCGAAGAAAATTGCCTGTCGTTTTCTTATATTTGTGATGAGTTGTTTTCTATAATTTGCTTCAACCAGGACTTCTAAATTGTGTCGATAGAGGCGTAAAATCACCTACGTTCTTTTTAAAAAAGTAAAGAATGTGTTCTACTTACATAAAATTCTGTAACTGTCCCGACACTTGGGGCGCTTCCGTGTCAGCGACATTGTCGATGAACTGTGAGAAGAATCTGAAGGCATTTGGTAGGGCGGAATTGCCTAGCGTGTCAAGAGCCATGTCTGTCGTCTGTTTTGATCTTCTTCAACCTTCTGGAAACAGTCCGGGGCCTCGTGGAATACAACACAGCAGCAAAAAGAAAACGAAAACGAAACCAAAGCCAAACAGACAAAAAAGAAACCTTAAAATTTAAACAAAAGTAACAATTATAGGTCACTTTGCTGTAAACCTTCGTTTGGTATGGTTTCGTTGTTACCACTGCCGTTAACACTAGGCTAGGAGACAACTATAATGAAGTAAGCATGGGCGAAGTCAAGTCGAGATTCGGAATTCGGCGAATTCGTGGGGTCTGAGTCGGAGATCGAACATTGGGCAGGAGGACGAGTCCGAACACGAATTCCCGAACTAGGGCAGCCAAGGGGAAAATAGATCACGAGGAGCG
>NW_004797281.1:891721-917469 GCF_000002075.1 Aplysia californica | reverse complement strand
GTGTCGGAATAGCACACAGTGTCGGAAGTCACCCTCTACCCTACGAGAAAGAGAGAGAGAGAGAGAGAGAGAGAGAGAGAGAGAGAGAGAGAGAGAGAGAGAGAGAGAGAGAGAGAGAGAGAGCGTCTAACACATTCTCTTTGTTGATTTCTTACAAAACGAACATATCGTAACATGGTGAAAGGTGGAATTACACAACCATAAAAAACATTTGAGTAAGGGGTTTTTTAACGGGGGGCTACACCTGAAGGCAATCTCGTTTATTACTGGACCAAATTTTACCAAATTGCACAAATATAACAAGCATAGTAAGGAGTTTTAAAATCGGCGATAAAATTTGAGAAAAAAATTGTGTTTCCATTGATACGGTTGTCATATTGGATTTTGTTGACATGTCTTACGTAATGAATACTGCACTTATTGCTAATGGAAATTGATTGCTTTTTTTTTAATGCGTGTTAACAAACATTAGTTCTAAAAAAAGTGTCTCTTGTTTGTTTTTTCCTATACGAATTAAATCCAGAAAAAAGTTTATGAATTTTTTTCCTGAGGTAACATTCAAGTTTGCAAAAAATCCGTGAAATTCCACACTCCAGACACCACCAACAAAAATATATTCTAGATCTATATAAAAAAAATTTCAACCGTCTTTTTTTTGTATTACATCTTCTCTTCATTCTGTGAAAATTTCATGAAAATGGGACGAAAAAAGATGGAGTTATTAGAAAAAGTATAGAAAAAAGTCGCGTTTTGAGAAAACGGCTGATAAAGAGAAAAGAAAAATATATATGTGAGGAAGCGTGGTGGAATCAGGCTCTCGTCATTATTTGGGCATGTAGAGTTATTGGTGTCATCTTAAAGCTTGTTCAGTTGTCTTTATTTGGATGAAAAGAAATCCATTTATCTTGAATTCAAGCGAATGAAGGAGGTAGGGGTTACCTGTTTTCAGAGGTAAAATAAGTGAGAAAATGGCCGCCAAAGATTAGTTATTTCCTTAGCTTCAGAGTCCGTGGTAACTGAAAATTTACAATTTTTTTTGTGCCTTTAACCAACGTTTTTAAGAAAAATCCACACGGAAATGAGTTCTTTAATGGGCATGAAAGGTGTTGAGCCAAAAAACAAAAATTTGATAAAAATTCACAAACCTGCGGACAAATGCAAGTTTTCTTCACTTTGATTATTTTGACGAGAGCCTGATTCCACCACGCTGCCTCACATATTGACTTTAGGAGGAAATGGTGGTGACGATCGTGCCCGGAGTGGGAAAAAATGCGGTTTTGGGGGGGGTTCTTATGCGATAAAATAGTTGTAGGAGAGGCTGGGGAAGCTAAACTACAACTCAAATTCCATAACTTTGAGCCGAATTGGGACTTTGGGGGTGTAGCCCCCCCCCCCCTCCTCCCCTAACCATTGCTAAAGATAGTGGGCGATAGCTCTACATTCTGTAAGTTAAGCTTAGTTTATTTACTCACCTATCTATATGATATATGATATTTTATAGCCAACATGCTATTACATACTCTATAATAAAAATCAAAATTAGCCTTAAACATACATGTAATTCAATACGATATAGGCCCATACAATACAATACAATACAAATCCATCATACCATACCATACAATACCATACCATACAATACAATACACATCACATCACATCACATCACATTACATCACATCACAACACTGCACAGAACAGCACAACATAGCACAGCACAGCACATACAGTAGGCCTAAAGTACAGTACAGTTCAGTATCGTACAATACACGACAGTACAGTACAGTGCAATTACTGAGTACGGTTCAGTACAGTAGGGTCTGCAGTACAGTGCTATTATTGAGTACAGTTCAACTGAGTAGGCTACAGTGGGCCTACAGTACTGTACAGTACAGTGCAATTATTGAGTTCTGTACAGTACACAATGAGATTTAAAGTGTTTTAAACTCCTTGACAGTACAGTACAGTTGAGTACCGTACAATACACGACAGTACAGTACAGTGCAATTATTGAGTACAGTTCAATTGAGACAATACAGTACAGTACTTTGCAATTATTGAGTACAGTTCAATTGAGACAATACAGTACAGTACTTTCCGATTATTGAGTACAGTTCAATTGAGTACAGTAGGTCTACAGTACAGTGCAATTGAGTACAGTAGGCCTACAGTACAGTATAGTGCAATTATTAAATACAGTGAAATTAAGTACAGTCAAAGAGTCTACATAACAAGAGGGGCCACTCCTCTCTTTGAGCCTATTAAAAAAGTGTCCTCAAAATTCGGTGGCGCCCTCTTCGCAAATGCGCACCCTTTGCAAATAGAGTTACCCTAATCGTGTTAAAAAAATCAAAGTGAAACTAACAAGTTTTTGAATAAATAAGAATCCAAATTTCGGAAGAACGCTTTTTTAAAATGATTACGCTGAAAAAAAAACCTCTTCCGGAGAAAGGGGTGACTGTTTTCCTCGTTTAATTTGACTTTAGAATGAAAGGTGAGAGGTCATTAAAAAAAAATTTATAACTAAAACTCCGCACTGAACGAACCCGAACTGCTGATGAACAGCAGTCGATCTGCGGACGCAAGGAGGTGCTATTCCTATTCTTCTTCTGGAAAAACGAAAGAGAGCTTCAAAACAGACTGCAGCGCCATCTGAAGCAAAGAGCGGACTTCCGGCGGACACTTTTTTGGCTGAGTGGACCATCTTGTTGATTTACTATCTTTGATACAGTGCAGTGCGGTATGGTTTGGTACAAAACGGTAAGGTACGGAACGGCACGGTATGGTAGGCTTACGAACACTGCAGGATTATGCATATAATGACATAAGCCACTTTCAGAAACATCGACTTGTCAACCCAGATCAGTCTGCATATATTATTATATTCAAGCATGCGCTCCTGACTTTTAGTCCTAGCCTACAGTGGATGTTTGATTAATATCATTTAATTTTTTTCGGAGTAAAGACAGTAAATTATCAGAAGACAATTGCCCTTGAAAGTTGATCACCTCTAACAGAAAGCCCCGATACCAAAACCGATACCTTTAACTTCTGTTGGGTTGTTGTGTTTGTTTGTTTTTTGTTGTTGTTGTTTTTTTTTTTTTTTGTTTTTTTTTTTTTTTTTTTGTTTTTTTTTTTGTTGTTTTTGTTTTTGTTTTGTTTTTTTTTTGGGGGGGGTATTGTTGTTGGGGGTTTTTTAAAGTGTTTTTTTCTTTTGGTGTTTTATTTTGTTTTGTATGTTGATTAATTTTTTTAAAAATTATTTTTCGCTAATTTAAATGATTTGGTTTAAAAAAAAAGTGTTTTATGGTGCTCGCAACAGCATAATCATAAAGGCATTTGAGCGTGGTAACCTACTATCGATTTTGGACCACAAAGGGATCTCGTGCGAAACTTGCACGCGGGACCTCCAAAAATGTTCTCCCTTTTCCGAGGTTAAGTGTAGATCTTAGAAAGAGTCCGGAGCCTAGACGAGGGGGCAAAGGAGGTGAGGGGGTGGGGGCAGAAAGTGGAGACGAAAGCAGACGACAGAGCGTTTTTGGAGAGCAGGAAAGGTTGTGAAAGAAGATAATTTTGGAGAAGACAATTTTCCGTCACTTTCCGAATTCGAACCCAGGACCTAATGAATGAGAGGCGAACAGCGTAACCTCTGATAGGAAAGAAGAAGCAAACCACACCAGAGCACCCGCCAACCACCTACGTGTTATCCATGCTGATAAAAAAAAGGATTGAGATAGCTTACCATTCAAAATTAATTTGTTCGTGTATTTGTGTGTGCGTATGTTGGTGTGTATGTGTTTGTGTGTGTGTTTGTGCGCGTGTGTGTGCGGGTGTGGGTTTGTGTGTGTGTGTGTGTGTGTGCGTGTGTGTGCGTACTGCGTGAGTGTGTGTATGTGTGTGTGTGAGTGAGTGAGTGTGTATGTGTGTGTGAGTGTGTGTGTGTGTGTGTGTGTGTGTGTGTGTGTGTGTGTGTGTGTGTTTCCGTCTGTCTCAGTGAGCAAGTGGCCGAACGACCGATTCATCTCGAGTTTCACACACATACACACACTCATTACACAGACAGACAGCCTACACAGATGGGCGTACAGGCAGACAGACAGACAGACAGACAGACAGACAGACAGACAAATAGAAAGACAGATAAAAATAAATATCGAGAGAGAAAGTGATAAAGAGAGAGAGAGAGAGAGAGAGAGAGAGAGAGAGAGAGAGAGAGAGAGAGAAAGAGAGAGAGAGGGAGAGAGAGTGATGTAGACAGCCTAGACAGCCACCTGTACAGACATACTACCTACGTACAGAAGGACGAACAAATACTGTCACCGGAAAATGTGGCGGCAATAAGTATAGCCTATAAGGCTTCATCAAGTGGAAAATCTGCTACAGATATCGGCGAACATGATTCTCCATTCATTCCTTTTCTCGGATGCTCCCAATAAAGCTATTATTACCGGTATCCAATATGTGTGTATCCTAATTTTATTCTTTCCCAGTCACCCATACATCGATTTCGGATAAGTTATGTTACTCTCAGTCTACCCCTGCGCTTGTTTGCCTTTGGCCTAAATTTTGCCACAGAGAGCCTACATGTTCCAGTTCCAGGGCTTAAAAAAATATATTCAGGTATCCCTGAAGCGGTTCGGTTCTTTTTTCTTCGTTTGATTCCTGATGTTTTTAGGGAGCAGCTTAACTAGGGCTCTTTTGGGTACATCACATGCACACACTTAATTGAGTTTAATAAATCTTCACACACACACACACACACACACACACACACACACACACACACACACACACCCGTTCAAAAAGATCGAGTAACTATGAAAGTTTGGGAATTGATAAAAAAAAGATCGAATCTTGAGCTCAAATCGTATTGTCCCCAATTTATTTTGAGCAAAACACTAATCTCTGGAAAATAAATCATAATATCCATAAAATATATAATAATATAGTGTTTTCGAAACATTTTCCTTCAGTTAGGCCTAGACCTACATCTAGATTATCTAGCTGGCGTCTTTGTCATTTCTACTGGCCTGCCAACTATCTGGGCCAGAGACTGTAAATTAATACCAATTTGGACTTGGGGAAAACCAGACTATTTTAAGATATCGGGAAATCCGACTAGTTTTAAGACATCGGAAGTTTGGTGTTGTTCATAGATGTACACTAGTTTAAAAGGGGATAACTCTATGGTGTTGATGCAGACAAAGACTTACTTCAAGCTCATTTTATTATGTTTTTTACAGTTTTTAACAAGAACAAACTATACCATGTTAATATTTATGTTCTCCTAAAAAAAGCCCCTTATAATCTCATGACATCGAAAGCGCAGGGGTGATATCTATAGATATACATGCATTATTATAAGAATACAGTAAGGCATCATGAAAAAATCAGGCCCTCGTACTCGTAAAAGTCATAAATGAAACCAACGTTAAATGTGCACTGTTAAAATGCCGTGAGGCAATATTTTTCGAACTTTCTTGGGGGGAGGTCGACATCTTTTACGTCCATTTAAGAACGTATTAAAGAGTGGATTTTTATTGTAAAAAGTTGACCAAAGGCACAAAAAAGGTAAATTTGCAGTTTCTATATAAGGAGCCTCAACCCTCGGAACGGACGAATAGTCAAGGCTGTGGCGGTCATTTTCTCGCTAATTTTACTTCTGAAACCAGGCGAGCCCCACCTCCTTCAATTGCAAATATCTCCACTTATACAATGTAATATAAAGACAGACTTGATAGGTAAAATATTTCATCGAAAGCAGGACAAGTGAACAAGCTTTAATTTTAAGAAGATATACCAGATTTTCCAATAATAATTTACTCTACATGCCCAAAAAACTGACGAGCGCCTATTTCACGAATAATAAAATGTAGTACTAGATCTAGTAGTACTATAACTGCAAATTCAGAGGCGCTTTTTCAGTGAAAAACATGCACGTGATACCATGACTATGATAATACAACATACTCTTCGTTCATACCTAAAGTGTAATACGTCGATCACTCCTTTATGACACAATTTAGTTAATAATCTCTAGAATGCTTTACCCAACCCCATGGCCAACTGAGTTGGGACATAGCCTACATGTAGTGGTAGTAAAGTAGTAGTAGGCTCACGGTTGACTCCGTTTGTGTTGAACTCGCTTGAGTTCATCTTCGGTTAGCTAAGTTGATCCTTTTCTTGGGCCCGTGCACCTCTTTACATGTCCCAACGGTTAAGTTCAACTTCGGATAAGTTGATCTTTGTTTTTTATTCCTCCGACAACATCAACTCCTGTACGTAGTCAACACACACACACACACACACATGTGTATATATATATACTTTTTTATAGTTTATGTAAGAGTTTTACGGCACTTACAACACAATAACGTCATATAAGAGCCGAAGATTAGAGGTGTTACAAGACAAACACAAAAAAGGAGGGGAGATAAAGACAACAGATATTTGATAGGAAAGAAGAAGAAAACCACACCAGAGCATCCGCCAACCACTCACATATATATATAGGCTATATATATAATATAAATATAAATGTATAATATATATATAATATATAATATACAATATACATATATAATATATATATATATAATATACATATATTATCATTATTATGTAAATGTAAATTTGTGTTTGTAAAGACCTGGCCTACGGCCTACACTACAAAGCCACAGCACACAGCGTACCTTAATTCCTCCAACAACTCCATGACCAAAAATAGGAGTTTCCCTTATAATCCATCCTGAAAAAATCGCAGTTTTGGGGGGAAATAATCACAGCGTACAGAACTCTAGTTGATTAAGATAAAGTTACAAACTGAAAGTAGCAAATAAACGAATAGGCTATAGTAACCTTTACTGTTTTAGTAAGGATTTTATGGCACTTGCGACATAAGGTCATATAAGTCCCAAAGATAAGAGGTGTTATAGGAGAGTAGCAAACACAAAATAGAAGGAGGAGAGATAAGGACGATACATGTTTGATAGGAAAGAAGGAGAAGGAACAAACCACACAAGAGCATATGTACCCGCCAACCACCCACTTGACGAAAGTTGACTCTAACAAAAAAATAAATAATAACATTTATACAAACGTTTATGAAGGATATGGCTCTATCACGGCTCAGAATAATCTCTTTTTCTCAAGACATCATCACTGCGTTACGTGTATTACAGTACTGTTATTACATTTTTCATAGAATGATCCAAATGTGAATGGGGGCAAGGGACACACACAAAAATCAAGACTTTCACTTACGCCATGAGAACCGAAATCAAAGTTCCTCTATGTAGTAGTAGTATAAGGTTTTACGGCGCTCGCAACTGCTAAGGTCATATGAGCGCGCGAAACACAAGTTGTTCACTTCTGCGAAAGTTCACTTCACGACTGGTAACTAATTTGCTTTAAAATGCTAAAAAGTTAAAATATTCAAATTCGGTGTAAATACATTTGTGATCTAAAACAACTTTTAAGTAACAATAAAAATTTTAAATAATATCAGATTCACTTTACAACTCGCCATAAAGGCCAATGGCCTTTATAAAATTTAAAATTCTGCTGGGAACAACGACGGAGAAAATATCCTGCAATTTCTTGCATTTATAATATTTCCTTCGGATCTCTCCAAAGTCTAGACATTCTGTTAAAATGTGTCTAATGGTAAAATCTGTGTCGCATCCGACACAGAACGGCTTCTCCTCTCCCTGTAGTAGGTATTTGTGGGTCAGGGCCGTGTGTCCGATGCGCAATCGAGTAAAAATGACTTCGTCTCTTCTGGAGAGATCCGAAGGATTTCGCTGTTCTAGTCTGGGTTTAATTTCATATAATTTATTATTTTTCTGGTTTTCCCAGTGGCTCTCCCACAGACTGGAGGTGTACTTTTTGACTTTATTTCTAAAGTCAGTCTGTGGGAGAGTGTTTGTCGTTGATCCCAGCAGAAGGGATGAAGCTTTCTTCGCCAGGTCGTCTACCTGCTCGTTTCCTCGGATGCCCACATATCTCCTTCCCACTATAGTTAAAAGTATTTTAAATAAAACTTTAAAAAGTAAGAATAATCTGGAACAAAATAAGATCAAATAGATTGGGATAAAATCAGTTTATTGTACATAATACGGTACTCATGTTATTTACAATGATTGCTTAGTAGGCCTACATATGTTCAATGCTATTACTCTCATGAACACTCACAATAGATCTAACTAATTACTAAGGAAAGAAAATGAAGAAAATCTCTCTCTCTCTCTCTCAATATCACAGAGTATGAAGTTGCACTAAAAAACAAGAAAAAAAAAAAAATTTTGAGTTTTATTTCTATTATTCTATACATGATTCATTTTATTGTTAAAAACGTATGTAACATTAGCATATATATATTTACATAAAATTTGAAAAAAGGTAAGATTTCCTGAAAACAAGAAACATAAACATAATCATAATATTAATAATGATGAGAACTAGAAATTCCTTCTATGGACATCCAAGAACAAGAAAAAAATATCACATTTGAAAGAGTGTTTTGTCATTTCTTAGCTTGTGAGAAACTCACACCTTAATATATTTGTCACTGTCAACAAAACGCAAAATACAAAGATTTATCATGTATAATAAAGAAAACTTAAAACAAAAACAAATGTATGAAAAAATTATTCAGACACATCAACCAAAAAGGACTAAGGACTACATAAAAAAAAAATTAAAAGTCAGGCATTTAATACGGCCAGAGTTGCTACAAAAAGGAGTAAAGGTCAGGCACTATATGAAAAACAGAAGAGAATAAGATAAACAGAGCAGAGATATGATCATAATGTCATAGAAGGCTTCTGAGAACCTGCTGGACACTAAAACATAGATCAGGATTCAGATAGACAGTTAAGAGTTGTTGAAAATGACAAATGATCATGAACTATTTTGAACACACAATTAAATCAACCCATCCCAGCTGTCATAACAAGATGACTGTCCTCACGCTGACTAAAATAAACGTCTGTCACAGGACTCAAACATTAAAGTACATGTACAATGCATTTTTAAAGAGGCAAATGAAACAGTAGAGGGCTTCAAAAACATCTTTTTTTTTAAGCTGATGGGGGGAGGGGGGCAAACTTCTAATTGACAGCCTATCATGGAAATCTTCTTCAAGTAGTCAATTTGAGATATATATTATGTAGGTCCTGTATTGATGTAAATGTAAAAAGAGAAGAGGGGACCTGTCATTAGGTTCATCAGGAGGCAAATGAAAGAGATGAATGTAACCCCGTGACAAGGTATGTATATTGGGTATGCAAGGTTAATACTCACACCTGATACTTATAGTAATACGACAAAGGTTGCAGTGGTTATAAACTTACATGAGTGCACATTATGATGATACTAATAAAGGATGGCTACAGCCGAACGTTATTAAAATACTAGTACAAATTGGAATTTAGCTTTCCTGGTGACGTTCAAATATCAACATTGTTGGTCTATATAAACGTAAAATTTATGAACTTGATGAGGATGATGATAATAATAACAGTTCATCCATCATGAATTGATGATGACCTTTAATATCCAAACAAGAATTAAAATAATTAACTTAGCCGGATACTGCACGTAGCAAGCATGGTAAAGAGAGCAAAGTGAAAGAAATCATAGCAAGCAACTTGTAATGAACATGAACGAACTCAACGCAGATAAAAGTGCCTTTCCCTTTCCTAAAGAGCTGTGCTTACCTGCCTAAACATATAGTTGGTTAAACTTTCATCTGACTTCTCTTGTGACCTTTAAGAGCTATTCTTTTGGAGAAAAATGTTTCACAAACAATAATACCGGTACTAACATAAATGCAATATAAACTATTTTGTCCTAGTAATACATAATGGAACTTCAAGCTACAAAGAAAAAACGAACAACAAATAACCAGTGTCTGTCGTGTAGCAGTTACACGCTTTGCTGTTGCATGCAAAAGACCCAAGTTCGATTCCCGAAAGGGGAGAATTTTTATCCTATATCTCAGTCTTTCTTTTCTGCAGGGATGTTGTATCCCTCTCAGCATGGGTTGGTCAAGACAGGCTGGGTTGGAAACCCACCTCCAATTAAAAATTCACGATCTAAATCGTGCTGATGGGGGCTTTAAAAAAAAAAGATTTAAAAAAAACAACAACAGATGAGTGCAGAGATGACACCACATGATTCGTTAAATAAATTTCTTGTCTCTAACTGCCACCAGTACATAGCTCTCTAAATCTGACTATAATATAAGCTTTTCCCATTACCTCAGGCTTGTACAACGTAAAAATACCAAACTGATAACCACACCTCCATTCTGTTTTTACGCAAAGAGGACGTAAGAGTCCGAAAGCTTACTTTCTAAAGTTTGGTCCTCAATCCTGTGGGTGAGGCACGGAGACCTGGGTGTCTGTATCCTGTATCCAAGCTCTACCCTAGACAAATCGTGCCCAAGACTTGCCGTGTCAGTCCTGAATAACGCACTATTAGATTCGAGTGCCCTCGCTGAGACAGGCTGTACCATGAACTGGTGCTGAAAGACAATACCCGGTCCGGACCAGATTTTGTGCTATGGACCAAACTCAAAGAGGTCGTCACATATCTGACGGCATGCGTCAGGCTGACGCCCTTCATGGGAGGCCAGTAATAGAAGAAGAAGAATGAGAAAATCCAGCTATATCTTGCAGTTCATTGTTAACCCTATCCGTACGTCGTATTTTACTATCGTATCCATATGACGTGGGGAACTCTGAGCCACCACTTCCAAAGAGGAAATTTACTCGTTAATCCGATCCGTACGCTTTGCATAGCAGTCTGTCATAATTATTTTTTGAGAAATACTGAAAGTTTCGAAGAAATCTTCATACTAGAAGTATTCTAAAACGTGATGTGAAAAATACAACCCCGGGGGTACAAAATGACCCCAGGACGTACGGATAGGGTTAAGTGCATAAAGAGCTATACTGTGCAGGAATGGGGGCTATTGGATTTATCTGCATTACAAAACAAATTGACATTACAGCTCAAACTCTGACACCTCACAACATCATAAATAAACTATTACAGTAAAATTTACATCCTTACCTACTCTAAGGTATCGAATAAAAGGGGTGGACAAGAGTTAATAAACGGGGGGGGGGGGGGGGGGGGAGGGGCGGCACATTCAACCTCATACCCCTGTACTAGCAGGAACAAATCTGTTTTATTTCTCCTTCAGTGAATAAAAGAACAAGAGATCAAGAAATTTTTGTGATTTTAGTAAGTTACTGTGACAACTTTTCCCATTTAGTATTTAGGAACAAACCAATTTTATTTAAAAAATATAAACCAATGTACAAAAGTTTTTAAAATGCACAGAAAATTGAGACAGCCAACCCGGTATCGCTACTTATACTGAGGGTAATTTGCCATTTACAAAAAAAAAGGGTGTATCATTCAAATATATATAGATTCTAGATATAATGTTTCACATGACCATCGGTAGTGGGACGCTGGAATATAATAAATGAATAAATGAGGGGTATGGAGTAAGGAGCCGGCGCAAAAAAAAATGAAAATTAATAAGGGGGGGGGGGGGGGGAGGAACGCTTGTTTGATACCGTCGAGTAATCAAAATCATAGCACATATGAAATAGAGGAAGATAGAAAAGAAACAAAGAGAAGAATTAATGGAGAGGTAGCCTACATGAGGAAGCAGTGAAGGTACCGAGATCCCCTTGCAAAATTTAAAAAGACAAGTGACAATGGACAGTATTACTCAAATATCAGTACCACTATGAAGAACAGCTAGGCCTTTGGGTTAATAATACACAGTGTTCTTAGTTATCAGGCACATCTTCCTGCCCCAAGTCTGTTCTCAGGTGCTCCTTCTCTTGGAGACTGTAGATAAGATAGCACTCGTTGCAGTAGCCAGAGCTTTTATCATTCCCATAACTGGGACAGCCATGGGTCCTGCACTTCTTCAACTCACGTTCAAAGGCTTGTAGCATTTGCTTGTATCCCTTCAGGTTATCGTTATCAATGATGGAAACAAAGTCAACGCCAGGCGGGACATCAGAAGGATTTAAAGACTCTGGTCCCGTCAGGTTTGGCTGGTGAGCATGAAGAAAACCCTGCGGGGCTCTGCTCAGACTTGTAGCCATCTCAGAACTGGGGGACAGATTCAAACTCATGGGGGTATAGGACTGATGCGTGAAGCCATACTTTGACTTGTCTGTGGGTTCACACGCAGAAGAGACGGGCAAGTGGGTGGTTGCGGTTGTGAAAGCTTCAAACCTAGGAAGCTTTGAAAACTCTTTGAGACTTGCCTGAAAAATGGGGACTTTGGTAAACTCATTATCAACACCCTGACTTCGACTGATATGTTGAGTTTTGCCAGTGCAAGACAACGTAGTTTTAGAGTGTTTGTGATAACTGTTTGCTTGGTTTTCTTCTGCCACTGCTTGTGCAGATGAGTTCCATTTGGAAGGCTGATTTCTGTGAAAACAGGAACTGCACATATCTGCATTTGCTGGGTCACCAAAATAGCTGCATCCAGGGGAAATGCAAAGTTTCCCACGAACCAGATGTTTTTTCTGCACCCTGCCATATGTGTCTGTTGACTTTTTTGACACATTTCTCGTGTCAGAAGGCACAGGTATCGAATCTAGTTGCATAACATCTAGCTCTCCAAGAGGGCTTTTAGGTTGAGTGTTTCCTGGTGGAACTGAAATTGTGTCCTTATGGTTCTCTGTTTGCAGTTTGACAAATCCGTTCGGAACATTTTGACCATGTGGACTCTCATCAACCTGAGTAGTTGATGGGCTGTGAGTTCTTAATATTTCTTTACAATTGTGACAAACACCCTCTGTAGGCTGAATCATTGTGACACAAAAAGGACTCGAGCATTGGACCTGTTGCCTTTTCTGAGCATGATCTGAATGACAGCTGGCTTCTGCTTTCACTACATTGCAATGTTCTTTAATCTTAGAAGACATATTTTCTGTAACAACTCGCACTGCATTATTTGAAATGTCCCCCTGATCACCTGAGCGCACAGGCACATCAGCTGGCATTGACGATGGCATTTCCTGCATTGTCGAAGATATCGGTGGTACTTGGATGTTCTTTTGGTCATGACCTACTTTCTGCCATCCGTCTCCAGAAGGAGGCGTGTACACCTTTGAACTTGAAGGCAGCAGCGCAGTTGGCTGTTCCACAACTTCGGTGTTACTCTGAAGCCTGTCGTGGCACTCATGACAGTAAGGAAAAGTGTGCTTAGAACATCTGTAGCCACAGCCATTCGCACAACGAGTGGACATCAGGGAAAGAGTTTCTGGCGCGTGCGACGGGAAGTTTCCAGAAGGTGGGGGAGCTGTAGGGACTAAAGTAGCTGGTGGCGGGGGCCCAGTATCCAACTGGAACTCATAGACAACAGGCACACCAGGCTCCGTCTCCATCGAGGTATTCCCCCTATCTTCTCCTTGTTTTGAGACGTAAAATTTCTTGTCTCCTTCCCCAATTGATACAAGTTCAGTGCCACTCTCTGCAATGGTCAAGTTCTCCAAGCACCCATCACACAATCCACCTTGGTTCATTCCTGCTGATTTTTTGCATCCAGGAGTGATGCAGTTGCTTGCTACTGTAGTATTTTTCTCTTTAATCTGCTCTGTCACTGTTTTTGACATCTGGTCTCCACCAAAAAATAAATCAAAGTCGTTGAGCTTCTCAGCAACAAAAGCAAGTCCTCCTTCTTCTTTCACCCTCTTTTTGGTTGGATTTCTTGAGTTCCGTTCATTTTTCACAGTTGACACTAAATCAGTCAATTTCTCTGCGATGGCGAAGTGCCTTTGGAACTCATCTGGTAACACACCTTCCAACACACTTGCCGCGTTTGGATGTCCAGGATATGGAAACTTTTCAGCAGGAGGAACATTCTTTTCTTTGTCTTTTTTAATCTGTTTCTTAGACTTTTTGGTATCTAGACCCTTTAGTCGTGCTTTGTGTGCTTCATTGACAGGTCTCACATAGGTGGAAACCACAGTCTGGCTGCTCACCTGGATGTGGTAGAAGGGGTTGGATTTTGAGGAATGCAAGGGTGGTTCAACGACAGGGGGGTGGATATGTGGTACCAGATCATCATCAAAGGGTGGTACTACGTCACGGTAGTTTGCAGCAACTCTAGACTGCTGTGTCTCAACACTCTGTGAGTGATGGAAATGGGAGTATACAGCAGGGACCTGCTTTTTGCTGCGCTGAACAAACTGCTGATAGTGCATTTCAACGGCATTCAGATGGAAAGGCATAGGTTTCAGCGACATGACCACACAAAGAACACTGACACCTTGTTGGCCTGATACCTCATCCTTGATGACCAAATAGTCCTGCAGCAGCTCCCAGACCACAGTCTCCTCCTCCTGCTTCAAGAACCTCACCGGCAAGAAGTTCATATCTTGAGTCACCAGTGGGAACATCTGTTTCCTGGTGCTGTCCATTTGAAACTCAGACAGTAAGGGAGAGAAGTGACATCCGGTGTTGGTGTAGCCTATGATCAGTGGCGTCTTGCTGCACTCCGCACGATTCCACTCCAAGGGCAGGTAGATCCCACCGATGTTATTTTCCTGGAGACTTGTTCCATCTATTGAACGTGCGGAACAGTCAGAGATAATAATGATGGGACGTCGGAGGATGTTGCACAGAACGTAGACATGAAGTGACTCAAGGAATTTGTGGGGGACTGCCGCAGATGCAGCCTGACTTGCAGTGCTTGCAACTCTGTCAACTATATCTTCCCATTCCTGCATCATAGCCTGTGTTGAGGAGAGGAATAAATGGGTTTAGGTAAACAAATAATAACAAACAAATCCTTGGTCAGAGACTCAAATTATTTCTAAAAAGTCGGTAAAAAAAGACATCTGGATAGAAAACAAAAAATAAAAATAAAACACCACAACACATAGTATTTCATACATCAGAAATTTAAATATTCCTGACAGTAGACAGGCATTCATTCAAATCAAAGGTTTATAAGTTTATAAGAATCAAACAGTCACAAGTCAATAACTTGCTCATGAGACTGAATGTACTCTACAATTTAATGCCTTCTCAAGGGTCAAAAGCATTTTACTGTAATACTGTAAAAAGAGACCAGCACTTCATTATAATACTCTTAGACCAATATTGATAATTCCAAAAAACTGAATCTGTCTGCAAGGTCCCTGATGGATGAAAACACTACCGAGCTTGTTGAAGTTTCAATACTTTAACCCGTTTTTAAAAGCAGTTCTTTATACAATAAAAGGAGGAAACAATCAGTGCTCACATAAAATAAAACAAAATAAAACGACTGTACTAAAGATAAATATAAAGCAGATTAATAATATCATAAACTGTAAATACATGTAAACGATAAAAATTAAGAGCCCCCCCCCCCCCCCCACAACACCATTTTAACATTTAGAGGACCAAAAAAAGCAATTTCAGAACATCTACCTTAAAATATATAAGCCCTGTATTATATTTTTATGTTTTTCTTTATTTTAAAGTGTATATTTTATTTGAACAACTAATAAGTCACTTGAACGGTAGGGGCCTGCCATGTAAAGTGTCCGTTTCAGTAGTCTGATTTTTTTGTTAGACTGGCCCCTGTGGGTGGTTGGCGGGTGCTCTGGTGTGGGTAGCTCCTTCTTTTCTATCAAGTACTTACCTCTCCTCCTTCTCTTTCGTGTTTGTAACACACCTCTAATCTTCAGTACTTACATGACCTAGTTGTGTTTCAAGTGCCGTAAAACTTTTTTTTAAAAAGAGTGATCCCGGATCAAATGATAGCTTCACTAGGAGTCTGGACAGAAACCATAGTGCCAAGTATGGACTAAAAGTGCAAGCTAGCCAAGATGATAAGGTTGTGGGGAAAGACTAGAAAGCAAGAAAACCCGACCAGCAGGGCCCTCACTCCCAATTACACTGAACTTTTAAATACCGTAACCATTTACAATAAAATACACATTTTTACAAAGGGCATTATAATATAGGGTTATCAACAGCCTGTACAATGAAGTCAACACAATTTGACAAAGGACAAATGAAATGAAAGGGATGAACTCTTGACAACAGAACGTGGAAAAACAACAACTAATCTTTCGATGCTTTGAACAAAACAGAAGTATAAGATTCCCATACTCAAAACATTAAGGGAAAATGTCAGACTCTATGGCATTAGAGGAAAAAGAAGACCAAGCCGCAGGAAACCAAGCTGCATCCATTTAAAACTCTTTAACCCCATAAATATTTTCCACATTTTGACATAATTTTTTCCAGGTTTCCTCAAACATGAAAAGAGGGTACACACGCAATATACAGTAGAACACGGACAGGCCGAACACAGAAGACTCAAAACCACACATCTGTTGAACTGTGTATGTGGTCTCGGTTTTTTTCTTCTTCTTTATTTCAGTAAGATATCCTTCGAACTACTGAGGCCGGTCCCGACAAATTCCAGATATCCGTGTCATATTGTATATATATTATATAAAATGGCTACAACTGTGTCAAAGAAAAAGCGGAAGTAAATTATACATTTCTCTAAAACTTCCTAGTCAAAGTAAATCTCTTCGGATTCGAAAGAGATTGCATTAGCAGTATTGTTTCATGCACCCTACGATCTGACTGGACTCTGGGATCGTCCACTCAGGGACCAGGCAAGTTCCACTGTGTTATAGAGTTAACAAAAGAACAAACCTCCTTCTCTGTTTGGATTACGTTCTGTGCATCCTGGAGTTGTTGACGGCACCAGCGTGTCCGGTACTGGTTGCCATAATCGTTTTGGAGGGTCATGAGCAGCAACTGTCGAAGAGTCTCCCCCCGGTCGTCCACACCCCACATGGCAAAAGACGCAGAGTGTAGCAAGCAGTTTCCATCTCCTGATCAACAACATAAAGGAACAACAGCTGATTACAGAGCATGATCACAAGGAGAAAAACTAAGAATGGTTACAGCATGAAATTGCCTTTGCTGACCTTGAGTGGAAAAAAATTTATTAAGAAACAGCTAGCACAAATAGACAAATACAGTCGAAATATTTCAAGATGGCCACCCATTGTTGAGGAGAAAAGTAACAAACTAATTAAACCGAAAAGAGCTCCATCTTAATTAAACAGAACAATCTCCTGGACAGGAGCATGGAAGAAGGAAAAAATACTTGCATATTTTTCTCTTTTGCAGAAACTGTAACAACTTCAGAAAGAGAGATCTATAGGCCTAGGGTATATATAAAAAATAAAATAAAACTGACTGTGTATGTCAGAAAACAGAAAGCAAAAAGACTAGAAGAGTAGTATTATATAGCCATGCATTGAAACTGAAACAACATAATATAAGCTTTATTAACAGCAATGTTAGTCTGTCTCTCCTTCTCTATCGTGTTTATGTGTGTGTGTGTGTGTGTGTGTGTGTGTATGTGTGTGTGTGTGTGTGTGTGTGTGTGTGTGTGTGTGGGGGTGTGAGTGTGTGTGTGTGTGTGTGTGTGTGTGTGTGAGAGAGAGAGAAAGAGAGAGAGTATATATATGTGTGTGTGAATTAGAGAGAGACAGAAAGAGAGACACAGAGAGAAGGAGAGCGAGAGAGAGAGAGAGAGAGAGAGAGAGAGAGAGAGAGCAAGAGAGAGAGAGAGAGCGAGAGAGAGAGAGAGAGAGAGAGAGAGAGAGAGAGAGAGAGAGAGAGAGAGAGAGAGAGAGGCAGAGAGAGACAGAGAGAGATAGAGAGAAAGAAAGAGAAAGAAACCTGACATGTTAGAAACATCTAAATCGAGTATCAATATAAATTAACAGGAAGATAGAAGGAGGCAGAGAAGGGTACACAATAAGAAGTACGACAAAAAGTAAAAAATTGATAGTTGGAATAGTAAAGATATTATCAATTCTATGGAGGCAAAAGGCTTGGCTTCATCTTATTGAGTCGTCGACAGTCTTCAATTTTGCTAGCGTCTGCTGATGTTCAGTGAAAAGCATAACAAAGAATTCCCTTGGAACCTTATTTGAGTTAAGCAGTGTCAAAAGGGCAATTTGAGACAGTTTCAGTTAGAAACTAAAAATAAAATGAAGTAGAATCTACCTAAGCCCAAGAAAAAGAAAATTAGTTTTTAGCAGGCTTTTTCTCAACAATACACTACACAAAATAGGACATAAACTCTGCCAGCTCCCCAAAAGCATGAATTGAAAAATATATATACCGGTACATGACAAAGAGAAATAAAACTATTTTTATTATGCTCTTTACGTGCGGAGATGGTATAGTGCTGTTTCAATTGCTATCATTTCTGCATCGTAGAAATTTAAAATTGTTGCATTTCTCTCCACAGGCTGCAGAGATCTCACGTCTCACAGAAATATGGTCGCTTTTACTTAAACAAATAACAAAGGGCGAACCCAGATTTCAGGGGTTTCAAGAAATGTTTACCTACACAAAAAGTGGAATTTCGCCCTACCTATAGGAGAAGTTTGGTTTCATTAGTGTGTGTATATATATATTATATAATAGATAGATCTATATAATATATTCTATTAGCAATGCCAATCGCCCGCTGCGCCTTGGGCCGGAAATCGGCCTCCGCGCGAGGGGTAATTTTTGGGCCGCTCGGAATCAAAAAGAAGTGACTCTCTTCTTAGTATAGTTATGGAAAAACTCCTGGACGAAAATAAATGAAACTCGGCAACCAATCAGAGGAAAGGTTATAATCCCGAACGATTACTAGAACCAGAGATATTGTCGTGTTTGTGCGAATTTCCTCTGCGGTTCGAAAACTAAGCGAAGCTGCGGGTTGATCGCCGACCACACAGGCGCCCCACATGTCTTCTTTATTGCTGTAAAATTTCAGATCTCTGCGTTTAGTAGATTTTACGTACCAACTTAAAATTACCACCCATCCATTGATAAAAAAACTAGAGCTGGAAACTAGATCTCCCATTCCAAACACGAGGTGCCGGCATGCAAGAAGCGCGTGATCGCTTGGCGGCATATGATTGGCTGCCTTTAACCAAATAGGTCACCGATGACTACTTCGCGGGTTTTCCCGATGCCCGATAGCGCTTTCATAATATTTCCACTCCTTAAGGAAAGTTGAAAATGAAAAATTCAGGAAGATAGAATGCTAGAACCAGGATCAAGAAAAAGCAGTCAAAATTCCTATTTCTTTTAGGCATCCTGACCACTAAAACTTCCTCGTCGGACTTAGGGAAATTTCAGTTGTCCACCACCTCAATGACTAGATCTATATATATAGGCCTCGCCATCCGTTATCGCCAGGACAGACCGAAATTTGGCCCTTGGCCTTGGCCTATCGGGATTTTCCAGTTTGTAATGGAAGGAAATATTATATCTTTGATATTATTATCGTGTTACATATCTTCGCTAGATCTAAAGTTGTCCACGACACTTTCACTTTCGGTATAAACATTGCTGATAGCATAGGCTTGCCTAATTAAGCCTAACACTATAAAGTTTAAAAAGGAGATACTCGACGCTGGGCTATGGCTGATAGGCTGATAGGCCACTACTCATACTCATGACTGCTAGTTATAGCCCGCTTTCCTATTATTATATCCGCCGTCACGAAGGATCTAATTACCTACTTTGGCTACGTTTCCGTTTCAGTTGCGGATTTCGGTTCGGTATCCAGCGCATTATTCTGTGGTATCCAGCTGCGGGCCCCGGGGGTCGTTTGAATCAGCTGTCATTTTCTTTTTCTTCATTGATTTCTTTCTTTCTTTCTCTTTTTTTTTTAGGCGGACCGAACTCGTATCTAGAAAATAATATAATTATAATACAACGACGCAGTGGAATCAGGTGCTCGTCAATTTTGGAACATATAGGCCTTTGGAGTTATTGGTATAATCTTAAAAAGACTCTCCATGTGCCTTGCTTTTGATGAAAAAAATATTCATTTAATTTATATCTTGGATACAAGGCGAGATATTTGAGATTTAAGGAAGTAGGTTCGCCTAATTACAGAGGAAAGATTAGCGAGAAAATGGCCGCCAAAGTTAAGTTATATCCTTAGCTTGAGAGTCCGTGGAAACCGAAAATTTTGATCTTTAATGCCTTTAATCAAAGTTTTCAGTAAAATCCACACAGATATATATATATATATATATATATATATATATATATATATATATATATATATATATATATATATATATATGTGTTTTTTAGAGGGCATGAATGGTGTGGAGCCAAAAAACAAAAATTCAATAAAAATCCTGAAAAATGCTAGTTTCTTGACTTTCATTATTTTGACGAGCGCCTCTATTTCACCACGCAGCCTCACAACTGTTTTCTTTTTCAAAGCTATGAAATACATGTATTGATCCAGCTTTGATTTATTCCAGAGACTAGATCACCGAAGTCTGAGCTTGATAATAAATTTTAATAAATCGATGGATCCGTAGTTCAAATGATGTCTTACAAAGATAAAGAAGAAGAAAAAATGGGACCACAGGCACAGTTCGACGGATGTGTGATCTCGAGTCTTCTGTGTTTGACTTTATATCCGTTTTATACTGAAGGGGCATAATAATATTATTATACTCCAATATACATTTTTAAAACAAAAAATCATATTTATCATAAAGGTTTAAAATCAAATACCAATAAAAGACACAACTAAAGAAGACAGAAGTTGTGTTTACAGTAATGTTACAACTCCACACAGATGTCACTTACGTGGGACTTTAACAGCATGTAGAGTTGACAGAGCACCACACCAGTTAAGGACCTTAGCTTTTTGTAAGTCATCCATCATATCACTGTCAATGACGAGCATCTTGTACTTAGCAAATGCATCACGGCAGAGCAAAGTCAGAGAGGGTAACTGACAATCAAAGTGACAGATACCTCCACGAAAGGAGTATGGCTTTCGATTGAGTTCGGCTCTGCTGTAGTCAACATTTTCCTTAATCCAGTCTTGCACTTTTGAGATTAGACTTGGATTGGACTTCAATATACCAGTATGCTCAGATGTAGACATGTTGCTCCCCTGTAAAAGTAAATTTATTTTGCATAAAATGTTCTGCTCCTAAGCCTATGCAGTTGAAAGGTATGCTCCTTGTTAGACAGAGAAACCTTGCATTCAAGGTCCAATAAAATCGTCTGGTTAAACATTTTATAATTATTTGACTTCTAAGCTTTGAAGACAAAAAAAAACAGAGTCAGGAGAACATTAGTATTTTATTTCGATTGTTGAAAATAATTCTCTGGGGGCAAGGGGCTGTCCCGAGAGTGCTAGGCTGTGTCATTTTTGGGGCATATGACGTTTTTGGTATCAACTTAAAGCCTGCCCATTTGCCTTGCTTTTGATGAAAAAAAATATACATTTATAATAGAGACACAAGTAGAGTTGGAGACAGAAGGAGGTGGAGACTGCTTGCTTTCAGAGGTAAAATTAGCAAGAAAATGGATGTCAAAGTCAATTTATTACCTTAGTCGTAGAGTCCATGGAAACTGAAATTTTACGTCTTTTTTGCCTTTAATTTCAAGCAACATTTTTCAGTGATATCCACACAAAAATTATATGTCCTTTAGTAGGCATGAAAGGTTTGAGCCAAAAAACAAAAAATTCGACAAAAATTCCCAAACCTGCAAAAAAATGCCAGTTCCTTGACAGTTATTACTTTGACGAGCGCCTCACATACTTCATGATCAAATTTTGAAATGTGGCTGATTTCTTACATTTCTAAAAGAGAGATTTACATCATCAGCTTATCGAATGATAAAAATGCAATTGAAAAACAAACTCAAATACCAAGGCTGATCATGCCCAAAAATGGTAACAATTAAACTTTCACATGTATCCATACGCACTCTCTTGCACTTGCACTGCTTTTGGGGCACAACAAAGGTACTTTTTGGCAAGCAGAACACAGTAAAGCTGTCGTAAATCAATTGTTTTTAACAAAATCTCAAACCTATTGCAAAACATCAAATTATGGTGAAGTGAAGTCGCGGGGGCATATGCCCTCCAGACCCCAAATCCTTGATTTTTTCTTAGGTCGGGGGGTACGCACCCCTGAAAACCCCACCCAAGATTTTTTAAAATATTGAAATTATAATTTAAAAAATAGGCCTCGTTTGAAAGATTGAATGATAAAACATAGTGAGATATACTTTTAAAAATCAATAAATCGATGAGATAATATATAGGGGGTGCCCCACTGAAACCCCATCAGATTTTTTTTTAAATTTAAAAATGTTAAAAACAAGTCAAATTTTAGATCTCTACTAGATTAACACAATTAGTTCTAGACCTATGTCCTGTTGTAACATAGATACTTCTAGAAGTTTTTATAAAAGTGTCCGTACATAATATTATCATTTAAAAAACTAATAATTTGCAGTGAATATGAAGTCAACATTCATGTAATAAAGCAGATTAAAATGAACTAGATCTAGATTAGATCTAGAAAAGTGCATGACATGGGACAATTATGAGTAAAAAAAGATTCGGTAAAAGTGCATTAGGTGCATAAATTATTAGACTCAATCATGTACAACAACAACAGGTTATTACTTGCGTTTGTAGCACAAACTGTTAGACCCAATTTAATGTACAACAATACATGTTAAATGAATAGACACTTCAAATATTGCCTCCTGGGTAAATTTCAGTGTTCATCAGTATCACTTTGTGGACCTGGACGATCCAGAGATGCACATGACACGTTGAGAACAGGTGGATGTGTGCTAAGCGAAAATTGGGCAGACAGTTCGGCACATCATGTGATCTCATTTGGCCTATCTCTAAGAAATTGTCTTTCGAAACAGATTTCGTGACGCGGTCATAATATGCTAAGGACTAGATCTAGATCTAGATAGAATATAGATCTAGATCTCTATATAATTATAATGGCTGGCTCTATTTGGTTGCATTTAAGGACAAGCGGGCTAACCCGGATTTCGGAGTTTTCCAGAAATTATCTTGACCTACACCAAAAGTGGGTATTGCCCTACATGCTATAGGAGAAGTTTGGTTAAATTGGTGTGTATATATAGAAAACACTCTTCTTGTCTTAAAGAACAGACTGGGCAAGGCAAGATCTGTACTCGTGTACAGAAGCATGATCAACATCTGGAAGTCAGGACAGTTAAGTATACAAACCAAGTTAAAGCTGTATAAACAGCTGGGTACTATCCACACTCATGGAGCTGAATGCTGGAGGATGACTGATTATGACCGGGCCAAGCTATCTTTCCTTTCATACAACCAGCTTACGCCAAATCCTAGGAATCTTCTGGCCCGACAAGATATCCAACGCAGATCTGTTACGTAAATGTAGGCAAGAGGATATGACAACCATAATAAAAAGGAGAAGGTGGAGATGGATTGGACATGTTCTGAGAAGAGAACCAGACTCTATTGTGAAGACTGCCCTCCACTGGACACTCGAAGGACATCGCAAAAGAGGCAGACCCAAAGTGACCTGGAGACGCACAGTAGAGTCTAAAATGAAGTTCTGGAATCATTCGTGGGGAACGCTGACCAAGATGGCCCAAAACAGACAGAGCTGGAGATCCTTTGTAGCTGCCCTAAACGCCAGATGGGGAAATGGGTAGTAAGTAAGTAAGATAAGTCTTAAAAACTGAACAAGGGGCAAAAACTTTACCGTCGATTTTCTCAAAACAGCTTTTTTCGGAATAGCCCCCACTTTTTAAGCTTAAAAGCACCATTTCTCCGTACGCTCTGGAAAATAAAGTGAACTCGACTATTTCTCCGAATGGTTTCCGTTCTCGAGATCGATTTGTTGATAATTAGCGAATGGATGGCCCGTGTGTGTGTGTGTGTGTGTTTGTGTGTGTGTGTGTGTAAGGTGTGATGGGGGGTGTGAAGGGATTTTTTTTTGTTTACATGAAGGATTTTAGTTTTTGCTTTAGATTTAGGGGTGACTAAATGCAAATTCTCGCAGTACCTTTTGAAGGAATCAAATGAAGTATATATATATATATATATAGTAGTCCGGGAACGTTACCCCAACCACAACTGAACTGAAGTAACTGAATATTCAGACATTTAAAGATTTCTAACTTTAGAAATTGAATTCGATGCAAAAAAAGCTTTTATCCTTGCTGAATGGCAGAATGAGAGATGACGCCTTCATCTCGCAAATAAACCAAAAATCTTGAGAACGGAAACCGAATAGGAGAAATACAGATCAAATTTATTTTCCCGAGCATTCGGATAAATAGTTACTTCGAATTAAAAGTATAGAGCTAGAATCTAGACCTAGAAATCTAGATGTAGATCTAGATATCTAGTAGATTTCTAGATCTAGACTAGTCTAGATTAGATTCTTGCACAAAACTGTAGATCTAGATCTAGATCTAGATATATATATCTAGATTCTAAATTTAGAGTCTAGATCTAGGGCTGGAAGACTTCCGTAACGAACGACCACTATGAGACAGAGCAGGTATCGAATTGAGGGCTTGGGCTTGGGGTAGGGGTAGGGATAGGGGTACAAGTACAAGGGTAGGGTTAGGGTTAGGGGTAGTGTTAGGGTGAGGGGTAGGGTTACGGAGGGTTAGGTCTTGGCCTCTTCTTTATTTTGTGTTTGATGGGGTGGTCGCTCGTTACGGAAGTCCACGTTGTAAAATTGCTGTTTGAGTTTGGGTCTAAATTACTCAAAATTAGGCTGATGATGTGCTACAGACGCAGGTATTAACGTGTATTGGGCCTAGACTAGATCTATACATTGGGTCTAATTCTAATGATGTCTAATCAAATCATGTCGTTTGAGGTACATAGATATAAGATAGATGTCTAGATCTAGATTAGATTCTAGATTATATTTGAATGAGTCTGGAGACTGGATTCTAGATCTATAAATCTAGATTAGATCTACTAATAAGATCTCTACCATAAATTCTGTAGACTTTTACTTACCTGTAAGTTTGACCACAGTGACCACTCATGTACAACAACAACTCTGAGTCTGACAGGACTTAAAAGCAGCTAGATCTAGCCGCACTGGTATGAAGGAAGACGCATTATTATAATAAGAATAGGAAATTCCCGGCCACCGAAAGTGAAGTACCAGAGTATATTTTAGTGTCTCTGGTACTAGGTATTTCCTTCCGCCCGCCACGCCATCTGTGTTTTTGACTTCGAAGTTCGAAGTGTATACAGACCACAGAATTCTACACTTATAGAACGGGAACTGTACCACGTGACCTGTGAGGAATTGAAGACCGAAAACAATGGCGTCTTGAGGGCACGATTTATCGTTTTCGGAAGTAACCCTATAGCTTTTAAAGCAAGGGCGGCTTTTACAAACGAGTGAAAAGTGGAACATTTACTGTACAGTTTGTAAATTTGAGTTACAGAATTCACTGTGCAACTAGAGATTAGAAATAAGGTTTTAAATTGTTGTGTTTTTGGGTGCAACAACAGAAACAGCAGACATGGAGAGTTTATAAATATAAGATCTACAGAACTGTGAAAAAATTCGTAACACGGATGGGATTGTTCACAGCACTTCTAGCTTCCCACACACATTTTGCATACGCATATAGCCTACGTAATTTTTTAGTAGCAAAACTTGTTACAAGAAATTTGTTTTACACTGAACATATTTTTTCACTAGATCTAATTAATGTTCTCAAAACATGCGTTCAATAATTAACTTTGTCGCCAGCAGAAGTAGAAAAAAGGACGGACTTGCTTTTAAAAGAGATTTACCTCCAGCTAAAAACCTTTTAAAAATCTGTAGAAACCATGACTGGGATTT